>NC_057861.1:271462965-271780361 GCF_019393635.1 Dromiciops gliroides | reverse complement strand
CCCAATTGTCTCACCAAAAAAAAAAAAAAAAAGGAATAGGAATAAACACAGAGTCCTATATTTGGGCTATGGTTAGACAATGGTTTGCATGAAAAAATATCTAGGGGTTTTAGTGGACTGCCAGCTAGGTGGCACAGTGGATAAAACACTGGCCCTGGATTCAGGAGGACCTGAGTTCAAATCTGGCCTCAGACACTTGACACTTACTAGCTGTGTGACCCTGGGCAAGTCACTTAACCCTCATTGCCCTGCAAAAAAACAAAAAAGAAAAGAATAAAGGAAGGATATTTCCATTATACACTGCCCTATTCAGCCTACAATTGAAATACAGTATTCAGTTCTTTATGCCACATTTTATGAAGGATATTGTTAAGCTGTAGCATAGGCAACCAGGGCAACCAGGATGGTGAAGCACCTAGGTAGTATGCAATGACACAATGTTTCTCCTGGAAAAGAAAAGACTTAGGGAGACTATGGTAACTGTCTTTTAAGCATTTTTTTTTTTGGCTTCAGATGGCAGAATAAAGCATAAAAGGCAGAAATTATGGAGGCAGATTTCAACTCAATGTAAGGAAAAACTTCCTAATAATTAGAGTTGTCAAAAAATGGAATAGGATGCCCTAAGAAGAGTTCTTCATTTGAGTTTTTCAGCTAGACTAGAGGGGACTCTTATTAATGTAAGAGTTGGACTAAATAATCATGAAGGGCCCTTCTAACAATGAGATCCTGCAAATAGAGAAGAGCCGGAAGCCTTGCTGCTGGAAGTGCTGTCCTCCTTCTCAGGAGACAGTTTCAGAGAAGCCTGGGAAGATATCTATAAACTGATACAGAAGGAAATGAGCAGAAAGAGGAGAATGATTTATACTTTAATGCCAATATTGTACAAATAAATAGTTCTGAATGAACTTAGAAACTCTGATCAACACAATAATTAACCATTATTCTAATGGATTTATGATGAAGAATGCCACCCACCACATAACAGAGAGGGGATGAACTAAATATTCACATTTCTGGACATGGCCAATATGGGCATTTGTCTTGAATTTTATGATTTGTGATGAGGAATTGTTTTCTTTTTATTTTTTGAGGGGCCGGGTGGGGAAAAATAAAGGCTAGAATATCAGAAAATGTAATAAAAATACAATGGAATGGTAAAAGGTTACAGAGATTATCAAATATGATATATAAAAAATAAGTAGAAAAATTAAAGAAATCATAGAAAACATATGATTGGAGAGGGTTGCAGGTCTCTGATACATTAAGAATGAAGCAAAAGGCAAACAATTAATACATAAATTGATAATACCTCCCTCAGGTCTCCTCTCTGATGGGAGAGGTGGGGTATGAAACTCCTCCCAAAGTCTTTCTTTATAGAGATCTTCCTCTTTACCTGCTGCTTCCCTATCCCCTCCAGTTATCAAGCCTTTTTGTGTGTTGTCTCCTCCACTAGATTGTAATCTCTTTGAGGGCTGGGAGTGTCTTTCTTTTTAATTAATTGTATCCCAATGCTTAGCACTGTGCCTGGCACATAATAGGTACTGAATAAAAGTTAATTAAATTAGTTTGCTACCGTGTGCCCTTTATTCCCAGGAACTAAAAACAAAGGAGACAGGAGAAAGATTTCTGCTATTGCAAAGCATTCTCTGAATAGTTATTACTGTACTTGGGACCAGCTTTAGGAGGTCCTTCTGAGGAAACATGGTGGTGATTATGGCGATTAGGTGACTAATTTAATAACTAATTAATCATCTGATATTTACTGAGTGAGTAGCTGTGCTAGACCTTATGGGGAATACAAAGAAGTATAAGACAGGGTGTCTGCCTTGAAATAACTTAAAATCTAGTTATAATATACAAAGTATAAGAAAGTTCTCATAATTCCTAGTGGGGCCACTGAAACTAAGTAGAGGAGAGAAGTTTTAGTAATAGTAAATACTGGTTACGCTGAGGACAACAGTATCCCCTAGAGAAATGGCAGCTATAAAAGGTAATAAGAAAATACCATGTCCCTGAAGTCACTAAAACCTGGGTTCAAGTTAAGCTCTACCACTTGAAAATTGGCTGATTATGAACAAGTCCTGTAATCTCTCTGAACCTGTTTCCTCATATCTAGAACGTGGATAACACTCATATTGGCGCAAAGGAGCACTGGTCTATTCCTCAGCATACCATATATTCTCAACACATTGGTTTTGCAGAAGAAGGGAATACTACATCAACAAATCACGTCAGGATGAGGTAGGGCACTGAAGTAGCACCTTTCAATTGACATTTCCTTCCCCTTCCCCTTCTTCCCATCACTCTTGCTTCAGAGAGATCTCTGTTATATGATCACACATGGTATCCTTGAAAAGGACATTCAAGACTCTCACCAAAAAATGTATTCTGTCTCTCTTGTCCCAGAAAGCATGTTTGCTTATTTATGGATTTTGGGGGCTCCTTTCCAATAAATCTGGGTGAGCCACAGGTTGAAAACAACTTCTCTACTCTGGGAATTAAAGAATTGTAAAGAAGACACCTTACCAGCCATGTAGGTCAAACTATAGGAGAAAGGAATTCCTATTTTACATGCCTCTATTCAGAGACCTCTGATGAGAAGGAACCCATCACATTTCCAATCAGCACATTCCACTTTTGGACAGCTCTGATTGTTAGAAAGTTTTTTTCTTTATATCAAACCTTATTTGGCTTTTTTGTAACTTCCACCAATTATTCCTGGTTCTGCCCTCTGGGGTCAAACAGAACAAACAAGTTTTATCCTCATCATAGCTCTTGAAATACCTTAAGAAAGCTATTATGTATATTCCTCTTGAATCTTCTCCTCTTTAAACTAAGTATTCCAAGTTCCTTCAAACTATTGTCATATTATGTGAAGTCAAGGCCCTGGACAGTCCTTAGTTTATAAATATTCTTAAACTATGTTTAGCAGAACAGATTCTAGATGTTACCTGCCTAGAACAGAGGACATATAGATGATAACCTTCTTAGTCCTTGGAGCGATGGGGATGTCATCTATACCTTTACCTAAATAAATGATAAAATGTTAAAAAAAGAAAAAACCACAAGGACATAGACCTATCCCTGGAGCACTCTAGTGGAATAATTCCTGTCACTTTGCCATCTAATCATTAGTTTCCAATACATCTAATTATATTACTGACTAGTCAAACTCTTGTCATTGGGCCCCACAGATATGAGTCCCTCACATAGCTGACTATTTCCTATTAGCTCTACTGATGCAGTTTTCTTCCCAGCCATCTTCTTTCCTGTTGCTTTACGATAACATAGGTGCCCTCTCTCTCCTCTCTACCACCACTTTCTTATTCTGGAACATGATCAAGTCAATATTGCCTTTGCTATTCAAAAGGTTATGTCAATCAACTCTCCTGTGACTCCATTCATCATGCCTGTAACTTTCCGAATGAAACACTGGCCATCACTTTCCTAAGTGTCCTGTTTCTTTCTGTAAGAATCTAAGTTCCTGAAGGTAATGACTATCCTTATTTTTATCTTTGTATTTTCTAATTATAGTGATTGGCACATAACAGATGATTTGTAAATCTTTTGTCCAAGAATTATATTTTGATATATTTTATTAAATGCTTTGATAAAACCTAGGAACATTATATTTATAGCATTTTCATGATCTACCAGTTTAGAAACATAGTTAAAAAAAAAAGGAAATGAGATTAGGCTGTCATCACCTTTGCTTGATGAGGTAATGTGCTTCTTTGCAATCACCATTTCCCTTGCTATATGGTCATTAAACATCTGTTTAATACACTCTTTTAGAATTTTCCTGTGAATCGAAGTTGAGTACCCTGGCCAATAGTTTGCAGATTCTGTTAATTTCTTTTTTAAAAAATTGAGATATTTGCCTTTTTTCCAGTCTTTGATACCTTTCCGGTTTCATCCTAGAGAGTTCCCCATTTTTTCTGGGCTGACTTTAGTGCTTGGGGCCCTTTCTATATTTGTTCTGTAATCTTTGACACCTATGCATATCAGACGCTTCATGGTTTTCTCCTCTTCTATCACAAATTCCAGAGAAGTTGCTTTCCTCAAAGGTTCCCATCATTTCTATCACAGTAACCAGTTTTTTTTTCCTGTTTATGAGAATTAACTATAGAACTGAATTTCCTCTTTGCCTTCCTCCATATTTTGAAAGGTGAAAATAGCATTATGACAAATCAAGAAGTTATTTGTTACTCTTCTTTCAGCAAACAATGAATTCTTTATTCACTGGATAACTCACTATTTTACTATGTCTATATACCACACTTGTTTCCCAAACTCTTCTCTCTTTTCTCTTTCTGTTCAAATGGTTCATAAAATACTCTAATGACAAAATCATGTCTATTTCTTACTCTGCTGATCATAACCCAAATGCTCTTTGCCATGTTTTCCCACTCTGGTTCCCATGAATATATACATGAGTATATATATTCTTTTTTTTTTTTAATTTTTTTTTTTTAGTGAGGCAATTGGGGTTAAGTGACTTGCCCAGGGTCACACAGCTAGTAAGTGTTAAGTGTCTGAGGCTGGATTTGAACTCAGGTCCTCCTGACTCCAGGGCCAGTGCTCTATCCACTGTGCCACCTAGCTGCCCCCGAGTATATATATTCTTAAGATACAATGCTATTCTACTGGGGTAGCTAGGTGGTGCAGTGGATAGAGCACTGGCCCTGGATTCAGGAGGACCTCAGACACTTGACATTTACTAGCTGTGTGACCCTGGGCAAGTCACTTAACCCTCATTGCCCCCCCCCCCCAATCTACAATGCTATTCTACTTCTTCATCTATGTATCTTATTTCTTTTCAATAACTCCATTTCAGGCATGTGTCTCTTCCCACCAAGTGTCAATGATACCTATGATGATGAATTTTCCTCCTTGCATTAAAACCTCCAGTTTTCTTTTTTGTTATTTTAGCCTTGGACATTTTTATATAGACATCTGAGGTCATTAGCTTCAGTCCACAAGCTCAATTCAGAACTTAAATGTAATAATAACAACAAAAAGAATCTAGGCAAACACATTCTTTTTTTTTTTTTTTTTTTTTTAGTGAGGCAATTGGGGTTAAGTGACTTGCCCAGGGTCACACAGCTAGTAAGTGTTAAGTGTCTGAGGCCAGATTTGAACTCAGGTACTCCTGACTTCAGGGCTGGTACTCTATCCACTGTGCCACCTAGCTGCCCCGCAAACACATTCTTGATATCTTTTATTAGATATACTTCATCCCTGGCCATGTGTCTGTTTGCATTCTATTTTTATTTATTTATTTATTTATTTTGGTGAGGCAATTGGGGTTAAGTGATTTGCTCAAGGTAAGTGTCAAGTGTCTGAGGCTGGATTTGAACTCAGATCCTTCTGAATCCAGGGCCAGTGCTTTATCCACTGTGCCACCTAGCTGCCCCTTCATTCTATTTTAAGACATGTTTCAGAAATACAAGTTCCATTGTCAAAGACCATAAGAAAATCAATGAAGTGGAGTAATCCCCCTGGATTGACAACACAAGGCATAGTATGCAGAAAGCATACCATAGCCTTTTCAAGAAATAAATTAGGCCATTTCCACATGAACTCAAGCAATCTATCTCTTGGCATATACTTAGTATTTTGTATCTTAAAAGGTAGCATATATATATATATAGTGTTTTAAGGTTTGCAAAGTGCTATACATATTATCTCATTTAATCCTTACAACAGATAAGGAGGTTGAGGCTTGGACTGATCAAGTGACTTGTCCAGGATCACACAGGTAGTATCTGAAGTAAGATTTGTATTCACATCTTTCTGACTCCAAGTTTAACTCTCATGCTTCAAAACAACCTGCTTAAGGTATTTCTAAAGTTTTAAATATCCATATGAATGGTGCATCTATATTTGAGTTTATAAATACTCCTCTATAACCCATTTTACCATATTTATTGCCAGATTACTGTGCAGAGCCACTGGAAACACAGATTTCTGCCAATCAGGTTGAGTCTGCCATGTTTCTACATCCTTTGCATATGCCTTTGCATTATGATAAATCACACAGTAAGTGTGATTATAAAACCCCTCAAAGTGGAAGAAAATTGAATATTGTGAAATTTTAATGCTGCAACCACTTAGGGACAATTGCAGCTTTGTGTTGTTAGATGAACATCTTCCCTAGTGTTGGCAGGTTGTTGCAATGAATATATAATCAATCCATGCTGTATATCAATACCTGATTATAGCTCAGTGGGATCTGCCAGCACATAAATAGGCTGATCTTTTGATGAAGTCAGCACCGTGGCGATATCCAAGAAGGGTTGTAAAACACTTAGAACTTACTGCATATCTGCAGAGATGAGATCATACACACACACACACACACACACACACACACACATATATGAATGTGATAGTTTACAGGTATTGTCTCCGAACTTATCAATAACCCTTCTTACAAATGGTGCTCTTAAATACATTTGATGCTTCAAAGATATGATCAGCAATTGTTAGGTCTTAGGCCAATTAGATTTTACTGAATTAGTACTGTAGCACCTCCCTGCTTTCCATGATGGTTATGGTCTTTAGTGGAATCCTTTGGGTTTTCTAAAGCTTGGCTATGCTAATCATGTACCTGAATAATTGTAGTTTAGCAGTTTTAGGTAGAAATGATGACAATATTAAATGGAATAGGTCATGGCTAATGAGAAATGAGTCAAGTAGTGTCCATCAACAATTAAGGGTAATTAAAGCTATCTAATTGTTTCAATGTTGTTAATTTGATAAATCACCTAGAAGATTTTAGTTGAAGGTGATTCAATCAATTTTTGCATTGTTGTACTAGAGGAATTTGGAGAAGCCTAGAAACTAGTATCAGGATATTTTCTGTTAATTGGGAAAGTGAAGTTATCAAAACAGTAGTTGTTTCTACTACACATCTGAGAATCATTGCTTTGGGGCTGAGTACATTGAGAGGCAGGTCTATGGATAGCTTGCTAGGTATGGAATTAGGAAGACCAGAGCTCAAATCTGACCTCTGATACTACCTATGTGGCCTGAGGCAAGTCATTTAGTCTCAGTGAAGTTCATGCAACTCTCTAGGATTTATCTACTATGTAAGTCATAGATAGGTGTGTCTGAAGGAAATAGACAATATAATTGAGTCTTGTTTTTTAATTTCCAAAATTAACATAAAATTTCTCTATATTTTTACTCATTTGCCAATTACTTTCTCTTAATTATATTGGTATTTTAATTTAATTGACCCAGGCTTGGTATGCCTATTTTCACATTACTTCTTTAATATCTCCAACCAATATTTCCTCACTAAGGCATCCCTTGGCATTGGGTAAGGCACTGTTCATTATTTTAGTTCACATAGCTAGCAACTGGTAGAGTAGGATTCTCAAACCCAGATCTTCTCACTCAAGTGCACTCCTCTTTCTTCCATGTTTGTCTTAATAGCTGATCACTCTCAATGATATCCTAGGGTTTTCAAAGAGTCAATATCCTTTCCTAAATCCCAAATTTATTATCAGAGAGAGTCTTAGGGACTGAGAAGTATGGAGTCTGATCATTATGAAGTTGACTTTCCCTTGAATTAACTACCAGGGGGAAAAATCCTATGGTTTTTCTCAGTATGTTCTCAGTTTTTGTTACTTACATAAACACATTCCTAATTCCAGTTTACTCTTATACTATATTTAGTTACTGTTGCTCAGCAGTGAAGTGTGTTCCCACCTTAACTCAAGGATATAAATTAGTTTCATTTATAATACAGTCTCCAAATCTTTTCACTTTCTTTTTTTGCAGGCAATGGGGGTTAAGTGACTTGCCCAGGGTCACACATCTAGTAAGTGTCAAGTGTCTGAGGCCAGATTTGAACTCAGGTACTCCTGACTCCAGGGCTGGTGCTTTAACCACTGTGCCATCTAGCTGCCCCCTGTGCCATCTAGCTGCCCCTTCACTTTCAATTAGATTATAAACTCCCAAGCTGTTTTAGTAAGAACAACAGCTCATTTTCCCTCTTTGCTATATTTTCTTTGAGTACTACCGTTTGGAGAACAGGAGAGAGAAAGAGAAACAGACAGACACAGAGAGAGAGGAAGCAGAAGAGCTTGAAATGTATAAAATTCCAAACTCATCTTTTATAGCTCTGATTCACTATCGTAAAATCTATTGTATAGAAAAATATAGAATTCTGAATGCATCTATATTCTATCTTGTACATGCTGTTTTGCTATGATAAAAGGAAATGTACTCTCTTAGTTTTGATAACAGAATTTCATGTAATAATAAAATTTACCTTTTTCACTATTTCTGAGGTAGGTAGAGAGTACAAATGAAAGGCATCATTTTCTTTGGAAGTTAGAGTTCAAATTAAAATATTCTAACTTTAGTTTAGGAACAAAGCTATTAGAAACATTTGGCAGTAGTGGGGGGGGCAAGAGAAAACTGTTATTGTGACACATTATGCCTAAGATACTCAAAAGCACTCATTCGTAAATCTCAATGAAGTCACTTGGAGATGAATGGAAATATCTGAGAGGTATATTTGGTCTAATTTAAAAAAAACATGCCCAATTATAGCGAGTACTATGATGGTATGCCCCAGATACTACATCTTCAAGCTTCTTTTCAGTAGTGCTTTATCTGTTGTTGAACCCAAACTCAATCAGGTTTTCTGTCAAAACAGACCACAGAAATAGAGATACCCTGGATACTTGGCTTCCTCAGCAAATCTGAAGACTGGGGGATATTCTTCCCCAACTCTCGCCTATTTACCTATGATGACAGACTATGCCAATTTAATATTTAATACCAAAAGTTGTATTTCCTTCCACCTCAATACATCTTTCATATCATATTAAAATCCAATTTTCTTAGGCATAGAGTCAAGTTATGCATTAGGTCAAGAATCTTCAGTGACTACCCATTGCTATATAACTAATGTCCAAACTCCTTTGGATAGCATTCAAGGCTTTCTATGGTCTGGAATAACACTACCTTTTCAATCTTAGCTAATTTTGGTATCCTTTATACACCTTATGTTATACTTAAACTAGTATACTGTATTCACTGAATAAGCATCCCCCATGTCTTTGTGCTTTTGCTTATGCTCATAGTTCCTTAATTTTTTATGCATTTATTTACATAATAAACATTTTTTTTAGTGAGGCAATTGGGGTTAAGTTACTTGCCCAGGGTCACACAGCTAGTAAATGTTAAGTGTCTGAGGCCGGATTTGAACTCAGGTACTCCTGACTCCAGGGCCGGTGCTCTATCCACTGTGCCACCTAGCTGCCCCTCATAATAAACATTTTTATTTAAAATTTTGAGTTCCAAATTTTATCCCTCTTTCTTTTCCTTCCCTCCCCTCTCCCTGAGGTGGTAAGCAATCAGATATAGGTTATACATGTGCAGTTATATAAAACATTACCATATTAGTCATTTGTATAAGAAAACTTGAATAAAAGAAAAAAATGAAAGTGAAGAATAGCATGCTTCAGTCTGTGTTCAATCAATATCACTTCTTTCTCTGGAGGTGGATAGTATGCTTCATCATTAATCCGTTGGGACTGTCTTGGATCATTGTATTGCTGAGAAAAGTTGTCATTTACAGTTCTTCATCAAACAATATTGCTGTCACTGTGCACAATGCTCTCTCGGTTCTGCTTATTTTACTATACATCAGTTCATACAAGTCTTTTCAGGCCATTCTGAAATCTGCCTGCTTGTCATTTCTTATAGCATAATAATATTCCATCACCATCATATACCACAGCTTGTTTAGCCATCTCCCAATTGATGGGCATCCCTTTGATTTCCAATTCTTAGCCACTACAAAAAGAGCTGCTATAATATTTTTTACAAATAGGTCTTTTTCTCTTTTGGGGAATGTTTTTGGGATATAAATCTAGCAGTGGTATTGCTGGATCAAAGGGTATGTACAGTTCTATAGCCCTTTGGGTTGATAACCCCAATTTACTGAGAACTGACTGATCCCTACCTACTCCCCATTCCCAGGCCAATGAATCGCCTGGGGCTAACCAATCTTTGTCAATTCCAGACTCTAGATTGTCTTATGGATTTCCCCCAAAACAAACTATTCTCTCCCAAAGATTCCCACCTTACTCCCTGGACTTTAGTTTATTATGTAAAAGGACCCATTTACATTAAGTAGTTTCTATTTAGAGTGAAGTAGCTTCTTATAGTTCCCTTCGTTCTGTTACCCCATATAAACCCTGTCTTCAGTCCCCATCTTTGGGTATTCCTAGCATTCTTGCTTTTTGATACTCCCAGTTATAGCTCCTCTGCCCGGATTAAAGACCTTATTTCTCCTATATTGATTGTTTCATTAATTTTCAGGTTGACAGGGCAAAGTTCCAAATTGCTCTCCAGAATGATTGGGTCTTTTCACAAAACTTATATATTACTTATAATATCCTCTTTTTCCCTCTTTGCTTGTTGAATCCCCATTCATCTTTTAAAAACCAATTCAACTGATGCTGAGTGAAGTGAGCAGAACCAGAATGTTATACACAGTAACAGCAACATTTTGTGATGATCAACTATGATAGACGTTGCTCTTCTCAGAAATACAATGATTCAAGACAATTCCAAAAGACATGATAGAAAATACTATTCGCATCCAGAGAAAGAATGATAGCATCTGAATGCAAGTTGAAGCATACTATTTTCACTTGTTTTTTGTTTTTTTCTTTCTTATAGTTTTTCCCTTTTGTTCTGATTTTTCTTTCACAACATGACTAAAGTGGAAATATGTTTAGCATGACTGTACTGTAAAACCTATATCAGATTGCTTGCTGTCTTGGGGAGGGGTGAGGTAAGGGAGGCAGGCAGAAAGATTTGGAACTCAAAATCTTACAAAAATGAATGTTGAAAACTGTCTTTACATGTAATTGGTAAAAAAATGTACTATTATGTAAAAAAAAATTAAATTCAGTCTCTTCCATGAAACCTTCCATGGTCAATTATTTCCATCTCTCCTCCTCACAAAGTACTTTGTTTAACAACTCTCTGATTTAGCATGTATTGTATTTTATTATTATCTGTGTCATGTCATAAAGTCCTTCTCTAAGTCCACGTGGGGTGGAGAGGACTCTGGGTTCTTAAATCTATGCCACAAGCTCTAACAAGTCTTATTAAGTTAGAAAAATTTGGAATACAGGCCTGTGGAGGACTGTATATCTATTGTTCAAGGTCGGCTGAGCTGTATAGCAAGGTTAGGCATATGGCCAATGGATTTTTCAATTTTAATAACTCTCAAAGAACATCAAGTCATAGATGTCTTGTGATATGTCTGTGCCAAAAGAATATTTATGTTGAAAATAATCACAGATCTTTGAAGTGCTGAAGAATTGATCTTCCCCCAAATCCAACCCTCTGCTGAACCACCCTATGTCTGTCCCCTGCACTACCATTCTTCTAGTCATTCAGGGCCTAGCATATAGTAAATAAATGCTTCTTCACTGAACTTTAACTCCTCACTCAACCTATCAAATCAGTTGCCAAGCCTTGTCAATTTTACCTTTGAACTACTCTATTGCATATTTCCCATTCTCTCTTGAGCTGAGTTGGGAAGAAAACAGGGACAACTAACCTGGTGCAGGCCTTCCTCTCCTCTCACCTGGACTATTCCTACAATCTGCAACTGGTTTTTCTGCTTCAAGTCTCTCTCCTCCCCAATTCCTCCTCTGCACAGTTATCAAGGTAATATTCCCAAAGAAGGAATCTGACCATATCACTTCCTTGCTAAATAAACTCCATTGACCCATTCAAACTCCTTTGTTTAGCATTCAAAATGCTTTACAATGCTGCTGGACCCTACTTTCCAAGTTTATTATACATTAATTCTCTCCTTTTCCTTCCCCTCATCCCTTCCACTCCACGGACCCTTCGGTTCAGCAAAACTGGTTTTCTTGCTGTTCCTCACACAAGATACTTCAATGTTATAGCACATGTAGGATCATTCTTAGAAGGGACTCTCTTCTCACTTCTGCCTCTTGGAATCCCTGTTTTTCCCCAGTTTAGGTTCAAGAGCTTTTTTTTTTTTTTTCAGGGCAACGAGGGTTAAATGACTTGCCCAGGGTCACCCAACTAGTAAGTGTCAAGTGTCTGAGGCTGCATTTGAACTCAAGTCCTCCTGAATCCAGGACTGGTGCTTTATCCACTATGCCACCTAGTTGCCCTCAAGAGCTATTTCCTTAAAGATATTCCCACAGACCCAGACTGCTAGTGTCTCCCTCCCGAAATTACCTTGAATTTATTTTTCTTATTCTTAGAGACTTATATACAGTGTATTGTTCCTCCCAATTAAATGGAAACTTCTTGAGGTCAGGGACTGTTTCATTTATGTTTTTGTGTTCCTACCAACCAGCACAGTTATACACAGATAGATAAAACATTTATTAAGCATTTACTATATGCCAGGCATTGTGAGGAAAGCAGTCCCTGAAGCCAAAGAGCTTAAATTTTAATGGGGGAAGACAACCCATAAACGGAAAGGGGTGGGGGTAGTGGCAGTTAAGTTCAGCTGATTGGTGTAGAGATAGTCAGGAAATGGTGGGAAGTCCTGTTTCTACACAAGATAAGATAAAGGATCATTTATGGGGAAGAGGTAACCAGGAGCAGAGTACAAGATTGGGGGTTGGAGGAAGATGAGGATGATAGCTAAAGCAGAGGCAGCATGGTGAGGAAATGACTAGTAAGTGGTCTTTGTATCCCTTAGTGCCCAACACTGTGCCTGAAACAGTGGGTGCTTTATAGTTGTTGATCTGTTGCCTTATTGGATTGTAAAAAGCTTCATGAAGGTAAGGACTGTCCTATCTAAATTCTGAATCTCCTTCACCTTCCAGATGAGGTTTTGCACACAGTAGGTGCTTAATAAAGTATTGAATGGGTAATTTGTTTCTGCAAAGTAAAACTACTCAAAATCATAGAAACTAGGAATGAAAGTATGAAGGTTTGAACATACAACAGCACATAACTGCGGTTCTAATGAGAAAAGTGGATCTCAAAAACAAGAACTGAGGCAAGGTTTTCAACAGTAATCAGGTGTAGGAAAAGAACATTGGAATGTATTTACATTTAAACGCCAAGATCAAGTATTGTATTCTTATCTTCATTGTGCAGGAAAGTTATGCATCTTGGAAAGCTCTCAAAAGTTTAGTGCTATTTAGAAAATCTGGCTAGCACAAAACAATTGAGGGCTTCCTTCAGTTCGAAATTCTTAAAATGAACCGGTTCCCAGGGGGAAAATCACTCAAACTCGGGCTTATTTAAACATTGCAATACAGCAGACCACATTTTCTCATTTCAAAAAAAAAAAAGGCAAATACTGCAGAGTTTCCACCCCGCCCTTCCCCCCAGCCCCCCATCCATCCTTCTATCCCTCCATCTATCTATCCTTTCATCCATCCGTCCCTGCTGGCAAGAAGTTGAATTACGTTTTTTAATCATTTGCTTGAAGGAGGCAGAAATTGTGCTTACAGGACCAATCCTCATCCTGAAACAGATGGAAGGGCAGCACAAACATCACCTCTGAGGTCAGGCACGTGTCTACTCCTCCTCCCTCCTTCAGCTTCCCCCTTCTCTCCAAGCGCCCCGCCTCCCCCCGGATTCCTACAGACCCGGCCCTCCAAAGCTCGCGAGAGCCCAGCTTGCCACGTTCCAAAGGGCTGGCGAAAAACTGGAGAACCGAACCCGCTCTCCCGCGGTTGCGTGGCAGCAGCACAGCTAGAATTTGGGAGAGGCGGAGAAGAAAATTGGCACGCCCTTCGTGGAGAACTTCCTTTTTGATTGGTTGTGAGGTGCCGTCACTCCCCCAGGTGGGCGGGGCATTGGGGGGGCCGGGCCCGGGGCGGGGGCGGGACCGCTGGGTTCCTGCACGCCGCGGCGCGCGCACTCCCTTGGACTGAGCCCGAGTTTCTCCACGCGAGCGGGTGGGCGCGCGCGCTCTCAGGACGTGGAGAGGGAAGGAAACCCTGTGGTAGCGGGCGGGGCCAGGTAGCCAAGCAGCAACCGCCGCCACCGCAGCTCCTTCCCACTCTTTGCCAACTGCCTGCTCCCTGCTCGTTACCTGGCCCGCGCCCCGCAGCTCCTCAAGTTCTACCCCCAGCAGCCCAGGGCAGCGCGCGCCATGGCCCCGCGGAAGAACGCGAAGGGCGGCGGCGGTGGCCACAGCAGCAGCAGCAGCCCCGGCAGCAGCAGCGCGGGTGGTGGCGGCGGCGGCAGCAGCAGCAGCAGCAGCAGTAGCAGTAGCGCAGGGTCTCGCAGAGGTCAGTGCTTCCCCCGGGAGGGGGTGGGGAGAGAGCTGCGGGGGGCGGCCGGGATGGGGCTCGCCTCTGGTTGTCCCAGCCCCGCCCCTGTCGGCCCCTGATGGAGGAGGGGGAAGAAAAGGAGCAGGAGGAGGAGGCCGAGGAGTCCCCCCCGCCCCAACCAGGTGCAGGCTGCGGGCTCTGAAGGCCAAGGGCTCAGGGGTACCCTCTGGTCTCTTTCTCCTCCCTTTCCTCCTCCTGCTTGCCCTCCCCCCCTTACCTTCCCCTCCCCCTTTATTCCTGGGTCTCCGCTAGGCAGTCTGTGATGGCAAGCTGAAGACCAAGTGAGCTGGAGGGAGGAGGGAGCAGCTCTCTGGTGATTCGGCGAGCCACATGTGCCCCATGGGGGCTGGGAGGGAGACCCTAGTGATGGAGGGCTGCGGGCGGGTCCCCTCACCTGGACCCCAGGGTAGGGGCTGCAGGTGCGATGCAATGTGTCTTAGCAGGGTTATAGGTCTAGTTTGTACGTAGTTGTTTGCATGTTTTCTCTCCCTCGTCCTCCTCCCTTGCCCCTTCCCCTTTAAGATTGTGAGCTTCTTGAGGGCAGGGGCTGATCTTTGCTTTTCTTTTTATCCCTGGCGCTATACTTGTTGACCTAGCTAGGTTCGGGTTGGGTTGAGCTGCTAAGCAACTTTCTGATCCCGTTTTCGCCAGAGGTGTATCCAGAAAGGGTAGAATTTGGGGAACCAGCTCTGCAGGGTCTTAGAGCTGAAAGACTAGAGCTAGATTAAACCATCCATCTCTTGCCTCATTTGCAGAGAGAGGCAGGGAATTTAAGAAACATTGAGGGGTGAGACTCGTGGCTATTGGTTGAATGAGTTAGGAGCTTTTTTGCCGTTTTGTGTTGAAGAAAAGGTAATGAATTTATTTCTGGTATTTGAAGTTTTAGTGATAATTGAAAATGAAATGAAAGCAGAGCAATTTAGTAAAATTCCACCATCAGTTTTGATGAAAAGCAGTCCTTAAAATATCACAAAAGAACAACAAAGTTGCTGAGTTATGCATTTTTGCAAAAAATAGTGTCCTTATTTTAACTTAGCTCTCCCAAAACATGCATTGCATTTGTATTTTAAATATTGCTGAGATGCATTTGACTTTTCTTGCTTGAGATTGTGAAATGATTGGCAGAAAATGGCATAAAGTAAGGGTCAGCTTTCCACTTCTGCCCACCTTCCTATTCTCTTTCCTTGCTGGTTTCCTTTTTCCCTCCTCTCCCCCATCCCCTTTTAGTACACTCCTCAAGTGGAAAGAACAGATGTTTTAAATCTGTTTCTTCTTCTATTTCAGTGGTTCTCGATTTTTTATACTTCCCCTGAATCTTAGGCAGAAAACTGAATGAAAGGAATGACTGAACTAAATGCCTGTTGGATGTGTTCCAGCAAATTAAAGTGAACCGTTAACTTTCCTTTTGGAGGGAGGGGGTATTTACGGATTGAACAGTGGAACAATTGCTTTTATTGATAAATATGAATAAATAAGATAAACATAGTGCAACTTAAATCCTTGAAGAATTTTAGATGCTATGATTTAGTATTCTTCTTAAGAAAGACAATTATACTTATTAGAATGATACAGTTTCAAAATGTATAGAATTCCGGACTTAAAGTCAGGATTACCTGGATTTGAATCCTTCTGACATGTAACTTTCTAATTCATGTTCTTCATTTGTTAAAGGTAGTTAACATTTATCATGTCTACCTAACAGTATTGAGATTAAATGACAATTACGTGAAGTGCTTTGAAAACTATATAAATATTGTCATACTAGACAAAATAGTATTATTTTTTACCCCTTAAAAAGTCTATAAATCACTATCCTATTTTGGGAGATTGGAATAATTTGTTACATTAAACATCAGGGGAATAAATATAAGAAGGTTTTTTTTTAAACCTCAATTATTTAGCAATTGTTAACATTCAGCAGTATGGGTGTCTAATTTATCAGTAAGCTTCAATAGTGAAGAAAATGTTTCTATATACAGTGTTTAGTGACTTTGCAAATATGATGAAGCTAATTTTAGTAGAGCCAACAGGAATTCAAGGGTTATTAAGGCCTTAAGTAAATGTATTCTTTAAGGTTTTCTAGCATTGTGGAATGTCACTAGTCTTCCTTAATATTTGATTACTTACACTGTTTTTTTTTTTTTTTTTTGCGGGGCAATGGGGGTTAAGTGACTTGCCCAGGGTCACACAGCTAGTAAGTGTCAAGTGTCTGAGGCCGGATTCGAACTCAGGTACTCTGAATCCAGGGCCGGTGCTTTACTTACACTATCGAAGGCATTTTTATATGCCAAAGGACAGAGTTCCATTCTAACAAAATCCAGTGATATTTTAAAAGGAAATATAATTATGGCAGCTAGGTGGTGCAGTGGATTGATTGCTGGACCTGGAGTCAAGGAGACTCATCCTATTGAGTTCAAATGTGACCTCATTTACTAGCTGTGTGACCCTGGGCAAGTCACATAGCCCTGTTTCCCTCAGTTTTCTCATCTGTAAAATGAGCTAGAGAAGGAAATGGCAACCCATTTTAGTATCTTTGTCAAGAAAACCCCAAAGGGAGTCACAAAGAGTCAGATATGACTGAACAACACAATCATGACTCAGAGTTGCTTGTAGGTATAGATACACATCACTTTACCCAAAAAGCTGTATTCATCATAGAATTGCCATGATGCATTGTACAAAGTACTGGATTTGCAGTTAGAAGATTTGGGTTAAAATTCTAGCCCTGCCACTTATTCCAAATGTGACTTTTGGCAAATCATTTAATCTCTCCTGGCCTGAGTTTTGTCATCTGTAAAATGACATCTAAATGTAAAATGACTTAATGACATCTAAAGATTTTATGTTTCAAAATCTATGATTCGTATTTGACATTAGCTTCCTTGCTATAGTCTTTGTACAAGACACTACTCCTGATTGTGCATTTTTACTAGTTGCCTAGAATGCCTGAAATCTCCCACCTCATATCTGCCTCCTGGTTTCCCTGGCTTCCTTGAGATCTCAGCTAAAATCCTGCCTTTTGCGTTAGAAACCTTCCTAGGTTCTTTTTAAAGCTAGAAGATTATCTCCAACATATCGAGTATGTTTCATGTTTGTACTTAGTTATTTAAATCCTAGCTTCTTAAACTGTGGGTCATGACCCCATGTGTGGTCTTGTAACTGAATGTGGGGGTCGTGAAAAATTTGGCAACAGTAAAAGGTTATATGTATACCTATTTTACATACATACATACATATATATATATATGTGTATGTGTATATATATATATACACACACACACACACACACACACACACACACACACACACATATATATCTCCTGGGGTCACATAAAAATTTCCCTGGTGAAAAGGGGTCAAGAGCAGAAAAAATTTAAGAAGCCCTGAGTTTTTTCTCTCTCATTAAATTATAAGAGTTCCTTGAGAGTGGGCTGTTTTTGCCTCTCTTTGTATTTCCAGTGCTTATCAAAGTGTAGTGCTTAAAAATACTTATTAAAATACTCTCTAGGTGAGAATAAAGTTCTGGAAAGTATCTTAAGTCACCTAGTCTTAACTTTCTTATTTAAAGGTGAAGAATCTGAGGCCCAGAGAAGTCGTGATTGTCTAATTAATAATGACATAAAGTTATTGGTAATTGAGCTGAGATTTTTAACTTCTGCTGCCAAATCTGTTGCTTTTTCTACTATACCATATTGTATGTTTATTTTGCAAACTGCATCACATTCTTCCATTTCCACAGTCCCCAGTTTAATTTCAAGTCTCCCAGGCATTTTCCATATTTCCCAATATTTTTAATATGACATTTTCTAATTCTGCCCTAACATTCAAAACCCTTTGTATTGCCATTTTGGCTGTGATCCATTTTTTACTGTCTTTACTATGGATTGATTTCCCACCCCTCCCCCCACCCATAATATTATCTTGCCGAATAGATCATGTTTTGAAGGAGCTAATTAAAAATGTTCTGTACTAGTGTGAACTGTGACCCAACTCTCTACCACCCCTTTCCCCATTTCTCCCTAAGGGAACAGAGAACAAGCATTTAAGTGCCCACTATGTGGCAGGCACTGTGTTAAATGCTTTACAGATATATCATCTCATTTGAGTCTTATAACATTTGGGTAAGGTAAGTGCTATTATGATCCTCGTTTTCTAGCTGAGAAAACCAGAGTAAATTGCAATTAAGTGCCTTGCCCAGGTTACAGTTAATATGTATCTTTTGAGTACAGATTTGAACTGAGTCCTTTCTGACTCCAGGCCCTGTGTTCTATCTACTTTGCCACCAGTGCTTCTAGCCTGGGGCTGGTTGATTTGGGGGACCTGATCCCAAAGGGTCAATTTTCCTCTTTGACTTGTTTACTCCCATTAATCGAGGAAAATCTCCAAAATAAAGTTTAGGTATAGCTTGTGTCTGTTTCCCTACATATGGTAACAGTGAATGAAACAGTTTTTAGTCCTTTTTATTCATCCCCCCCCCAAAAAAAAAACCCAAAGTGCACAACAACTTCATAAAACATTTGGCTGGACCCATCTGCTCCTTTCAAAGAGGAAGTGAACTTGAGGCTGCTTTCTGGTTAGTTTCTTTCCCTCAGTGTCCTCCTGTACATTCTTCTTAAGATTGTTGCCACCCAGTGGTTTAGATTCCTCCTAGAGGATAAACTTATTTTGGGCATCATTGAGCAAACAAATCCAACAGTTCCTTATCAGAACTGCCTTGTCCAAGTAACTCACTGGTTTTGCTCTCTGTGTAGGACATTGTGCAGAAATTATATATATACACACACACACACGTATATAAATTTTTTAATATAAGTAACATACATGCATATATGAACTTATATAGATGCATATATACATGTATATATGTATGTATGAATGTATGTATATATATTTTCCATTCTCCAGGGACAACAATACATTGTGAAACCCCCAGGGTGTTAGCGTTTAGCAACATTTCCCTGATCTGTCTCAGGACTTGTGCAAAGATTTGTCCATTATAGCCCTGTATTTTGCTATACCTGCCAGGGCTTAGTTGCACTCCTAATCGAGGGATAGTCCTAAAGAATGAGAGTGGAAAAAATCTGAGCTGGTTCTCATGGCTTATGTCACTGGCCCTCAGCCAACGGGCAGGAAGCAGGCCTAGGCTCTGAAATCCTCATTTGATGTTATGAGTGTACATTCTAACATTCCATGAGTAGGTTCTCCTCAGTTGCCTCTGGTCAAATGTTCTTGCCTAATAATCTTAGCAGTTTGATTAAGGGAACTTTTTTTTTAATTCAATTTTGTTTTCAGTTCCAAATTCTCTCCGTTGCTGCTCCCCTATGCCCCAGTAGGCAAGAAAAACAAAGCCCATTACAAATATGTATAGTCATATACAGAATGATGTTTCTTAATCCTCAAAGAACTCACCTGTTGTTAATTTATAAGCAAATTAATCACTAGGTATTTAGAATTGTATGTGAATTAGTTTTATTTATTTATATTTTATATTGAGTTGTCCCTTTTAAAAGGATCTATCTGCAGAGGTATATAAAGAAAAGTAGTTTGGTATAGGGGAAAGACCTTTGGACATATGGAAGACTTGGGTTCAACTCCTAGTCTTACTAGCTATATGACCTTGGGCTAGTCACTTAACTTCTCTAGGCCTCAGTTTATTTATTAACATGGGGATAACTTTGTTTTGTACCCACTTCACAAACTGAATGAAAAACATTTATTAAGTGTCTCCTATGTGCCAAATTCTGTGTTACATAATAGGGATACAAATGTAAGACAATCTTTGCCCTTAAAAAGCTCACATTC
Organism: Dromiciops gliroides; assembly: GCF_019393635.1. Lineage (NCBI taxonomy): Eukaryota > Metazoa > Chordata > Mammalia > Microbiotheria > Microbiotheriidae > Dromiciops > Dromiciops gliroides. The sequence goes on along the minus strand of NC_057861.1, from coordinate 271,760,238 downwards.
TAATGTGGGGATACAATACTTAGAGCAGAGTGGTTGCTAGGGAAGCTTCAAGGTGAAAGGTAAAGGCTTCTCAGCCAATCAGAAAGAAGTAGCCCTAGGCTCTGAAACCCTGTCACCTTGTTGCTGATGTATATACATACATTCCATGCTTTGGTCTGAGGCTTCACAGGGATTTGTTCTGAGTCATAGGTCGGTCACATCTTTGCTAGTAGCAGTTGTAGTATTGATTTTATTAATGTTCCCAGAGCAAGAAGTGAATAGTAGGAACTTGGGTATAAGGGGGTGGGTGAAAGGAAGAAAACACGCATTTATTAAGCAATTATTATGTATCAGGCATCCTGCCAAGTGCTTTACAAATGTTCTCACATTAATCTTATGAGTTAGGCACTCTTATCATCCCTGTTTTATAGTTGAGGAAACTGAGTCAAGGCAGAGGTTAAGTGACTTGCCTAGGATCACACAGCTAGTAAGTGTTGCAGGTTGGATTTTTTTTTGCGGGGCAATGGGAGTTAAGTGACTTGCCCAGGGTCACAGAGCTAGTAAGTGTCAAGTGTCTGAGGCTGGATTTGAACTCAGGTCCTCCTGAATCCAGGGCAGGTGCTCTATCCACTGCGCCACCTAGCTGCCCTGCAGGTTGGATTTTTAACTCAGATCTTTCTACCCACAGTGCCACCCAGCTGGGAAAGGTTGATGATGTGCAGTAGCAGGGTGGATGTGAAGAGTCTAGTTTCTTGATTTTTAGATGGGTGAGGTATGAAGCATGTTTGGGACAGCTTAGATAGTTGAATTTGCAATCATCCTCCAACCAGGACAGGTCAGTTCCTGGACTGAGTTCCTTAATTGAGTGGATTAATTCGGATTGGGGATGGGGGATGGAGGGAGATGCTGGTCTGGAAGTTCTCTACATAGGGTTGCTGTTCAGGTGAAAGGAAGAGTATAGCAGTAGGTCAACAGGCAAGATGCATGGACAGGCTTTGGTTTCCTGGAGGATGGCTGGATGGGAAGTGGAGATCAAATGATTCAGAAATCAGAGCAATTTGTGTGTACCTTATATGTTATTTTAAATTTTCTACTATTCTTAGCTGATAATTGAAGTAAGGTTATTGATTGTAGATGCGGTTGTTTAGGACCTTTATTTATTTTTTGGTGAGGCAATTGGGGTTAAGTGACTTGACCAGGGTCACACAGCTAGTAAGTGTCAAGTGTCTGAGGCTGGATTTGAACTCAGGTCCTCCTGAATCCAGGGCTGGTGCTTTATCCACTGTGCCACCTAGCTGCCCCAGGACCTTTAATTTTTAATGTTGTTTCCTGCATATCATTTTTATATACACACACACACATATACACACATACATACATATATATATATATATATATAATAATTTGCTCAAAACTTTAGGAACTGAAATTGCTGTTCCTGGTGCTCACGTGGGTCATAATTGATTTTTCTTTTTCTTTCTTTTTTTTTTTTTTTGATGGGGCAATGAGGGTTAAGTGACTTGACCAGGGTCACACAGCTAGTAAGTGTCAAGTGTCTGAGGCCAGATTTGAACTCAGGTACTCCTGAATCCAGGGCCTGTGCTTTATCCACTGTGCCACCTAGCTGCCCCGGGTCATCATTGATTTTTAGAATTCACGACTGAGGACTAATAAATAACTACTTGTCAAAATTAGACACTCAAGTAATAGACTCTGTTCACGGAATGTTTATTTAAAGCCTAAACCAACAGGTGGGGCAGCTAGGTGGTGATTGTGAACTGAGCACTGGGCTTAGAGTCAGGAATATTCATCTTCCTGAATTCAAATTCAGCCTTAGATACTAACTAGTTGTGTCACCTTGGGCAAGTTACTTAACCCTGTTTGCCTCAGTTCCTCTTCTGTAAAATAAGCTGGAGAAGGAAATGGCAAACTACTCCATTATCCTTGCCAAGAAAACTCCAAATGGAATCATGAAGAGGTGGACACTGCTGAAATTACTAGACCCTACCCAGCTTCTTAAACTGTGGGTCATGACCTCATTTGAGGCCGTGTTAACTGAATGTGGGGGTCACGAAAAATTTGGCAGCAGTAGGTATTTTATATACCTATATATCTGTGGTCACATAAAATTTTCTCAGTTGAAAAGGGGTGAAAAAAGTTTAAGAAGCCTTGGGCTAGACAACAAAAACCAAAAGGCAGAGGTAATGTGGTGAAATAGAGAAGCCCTCGCTTGTCATTCCCTTATGACCTTGGTCAAGTTTCATAACCTTTCTCCACCTCAGTTTTGTCATTTGTAAAATGAGCAAAAATTACTTTCAAGCTATAAATATGATCTGTAATATAATTAAACAAATAACATTATTAATATTATCTCATCCTAATTAATCACAAGTTTCTTTTCATATAAGTGTTCTCTTTAGTTCTGCCCTCATCTAAATTACCTTTATACTCATGAACTAATGGAAGCTCATAAATTTTTCTGCTCTAAAGAATTGTACTGTCATGTTGCATTTCTCTGGTGTTTAGTAACATTAAGATTGTGTAATAACGCAAAAAAAAATAGGATTATAGATTTAGAGCTGGATAAGAAATTAGAGGCTATTTGGATCTCATTCTTTATTTTACAGATGAGGAAACTGAATGACAGAGAGGTTAAATCATTGCCCAGGGTCACACAGCTAGCAAATGTCTGCAGCAGGATTTAAACTCATTATCTTCCTGATGCCAAGTCTGGGACTATATCCACTCTTTCACTGACCTGCTTAATAGATAGAAAATAGAAGTATTCTTACACTCAGAGTATACTTGATCATATCTTGAAATGACTAAGCAGCCTATATTGATATGGGGAAGCAGATATGAGATCCGGTGCTCTTGTCCTTTATATGTGGTTTCAACTTCTTTATGAAAGTCCTGGTTGTTAGAAAATGAGTGCAATTTTCAAATAGATTATTTTGTTTCTTTTTGAATCTAGTTACCTAGTAAAACAATTAAGGTAGTGGCAAAGGTGAACTACTTATGTTTTTAAGCTAATTTCAGAGGGTTGGTCTTAGAGCTACCTGGTTTTTTATATCATAAATGTATCTTTTTATTCCAGTCTCAATCCAGGTTTGTATGCCTCCATTTCGTGCTATCTACTGATTTGCACACTAGTTTCTCTGGAACAAATCTGGAACTTATTTGATCTTTGGAATATCACATTGTTTTATAGCAGCATACTTTTTAGTCTTTTCAGGCTTCTGCAATATGGGGGTTGTGGCGATTAAAAATTTATGGGGTGCCCTGTCTATGTCCCAAGTTTTAGGGAATATAGCTAGGGTTTGTAACATTTTATTAAAGCATATTAAATATTATTAAAGAGAGAGCACATGGCTTCAAAAGATCAGGAGCCCTACATACCTAGGCTAGAGAGGGGAGCGGGAGCGCCCGTGAACCTTGGGAGAGTCTCCAGGGTTTTTAACTTGTCTCAGGTAGGGGTGGGTCACTCCACCTTGATCCAAGCTAATTGGCTGGTAACATTCAAGTCCATTGATTGACATGACTTGAGGGTGGTCTTAGGTTAGTTAACTTCCTTTAGTTAGGAAGGTCGATCTACATTTCCTTTGAAATTCTCCTGACTCTGGCCTGGCCCTGTGTGTGTGTGTGTGTGGGGGGGGTCTCTCAGTCCCCCAAACACCCTACTGTTAATCATTTTTTCACGGGGTTGTAGTACAAAGGGAGGAGGTACCAATGACTGCACATGAGAATATACAACGGGGAATAAAATAATACTTAGATTTAGGCTTTTTTTGGGGGGAGGGAGGAGAAAATAAAAAGAAATGGAATTGTTTGGCTACAAATAGATTTTTAAGTTTCTGTTGGACAGGACCATTCATTTTTATGTCCCTGCCACCCATCTGCCCAGCCAATGTTTAGAAGAATATTGTGTACAGAGGAGCTGTTCATTTAATATGAATCAATAAGATAAGGGACTGTGGAAACATGGCCTAATGGCTGGAAGAAAAGCTTCACTATTACTCCTGAGGTGAGAAAGAAAATCCAAGCTTATTCTCCTGCTATGAGTGAGTAGTTCTGATAGACTTTCATGGGTTCAGTTGTCCTCATAGCAGGAGAATAAATTTGGATTCTCTTTCTCACCTCAGGAGTAATAGTTGTCCTCCTTTTGCAAATGATTCCAAGATCGATATATCTAGTCTTTTTTGGGGGTGGTGGTGGTGAGACAATCAGGGTTAAGTGACTTGCCCAGGGTCATACAGCTAGTGAGTGTCAAATGTCTGAGGCCAGATTTGAACTCGGGTCCTCCTGACTCAGGAGTTGGTGCTGTATCTGTTGTGCCACCTAGCTGCACCTATATCTGGCCTTAATCAAAATTTTGGGCTGCATTAGGAGGGTCACACCTAGGAATAGGGAAGTGACTATTGCATTGTGATCTACCCATGTCATACTACACCTACCATTGTGGGTACTACAATGTAAGAAGAGTGTGGAGAGCATCCAGAGGAAGGAAATCTGTGTGGTGAAGGGATTTGAATTCATCACATTTGAGAATAGGTTGAAGGAATTGGGTATCTTTTAGCCTGAAGAAAAGATAACTAGAGGGTGGGGGTGAGAAATGATAGCTGAGTTCAAGGATGTGAAGAGATTACACTTATTCTGTTTAGCCCCACGGTTCAGAACCTGAATCTGTAGGTAGAACTTGTGAGAGGTCATTTCAAGGTTCCTGTTAGGAAGAGCTTCCCAAAAGAGCTGTTCAAAAGTTTCATGACCTCCCTTCAGAAGTGATAGGTTCCCACTCTGGGGAAGTCTTCAGGTAGAGGCTGGACAACCATTCCTTTCTGGCATTTGTTGGACTTAATGGCTACTACAGGCCTTTCCAACTCCAAAGTTGTATGATTCTGTGCCTAGATGGGTATAGTTTGCAATCTGTGGGCTTCCCAGAGTTATTGCAAGGGATCCCTGAAAATCCTTAAATAAACAAATGTGCTTTCTGTATTTTGGGATCAGACTCATTCATTAGTAAGAGGGTTCTGAAGAACCTTTCCCATCAGATCACATGTGAATATGGCAAGTATAATAAGTAAATATTCATATATATGTGTGTATAAATATATATCCTATACAAATTCTTTTTTATATATGTGCATATATATGTATATATGTATAGGTACACAATCCTAAAAATTTGGAAAACACTGATCTAGAGGATAAAATGCAGACTTCTTAGTCTGGCATTTAAATTCTTCTTTTCTTCCCTTTCACAAACCCTGTGTTCTGCAAAGTGAACTATTGGCTGTTTTCTGAAAATGCCTGGAATGTGTTCCTTCTGCATCTCCAAATTTCACAGTTGTCTAAAACCAAGGCTTGTCAAGTCAGGTAACAGTGAAACTTTCTCTGATTCCCTCTTCAATTTTCTTTATATTCTCCTTATTTGTGTACTTTTTATTTTACCTTGTGAAGGACTGTTTTTATTTGTATCTCTGTATTCCACTAACACAATGGGGCTTGATAAATATTTGTTGAATTATATTGTAGACTTCTTAAGGACAAGTATGAGACTCCTATGGCATTTGTTCATCACTGCTATCCTACTCCTTTAAAACAACTACATAAAAACCTCTTCCTTGGCTTCTATGATACATTTTTTTGATTCTTCTCCTGATTCTCTAATTTTTCTTTCTATTCATTTCTAAATTCAAGGCAGCAAAATGGAAAGATTGCTGGACTTGAGATCTGAAGATCTGAGTCTAAATCCTGGCTCTGCTACTTAGTAACTCTGTAACCTTGGGCAAATCACTTCACTTCAGTTTTCTCAACTGTAAAAAATGAGATTATGTTAGATGACCTTTGGGTTCCTTTGACTTCTAAATCTATGATCTTATGGGTCTGTAGTTATACCTGTAAAAAGCTTAGTCATTTTTCTCTCTCTACAATCTCTCCTTTGTTTAATTCAATTTGAGCTTCCTATTAGCGCTCTCTCTTTCTCTCTGTATGTGCATATATGTAAATAATGTCTCCATTTCTGATTTATCAATCTAATACCACCAGAACTGCCAACCATACATCTCTATTTGAGTATCCTACCCACAAAATAAAATTTAATATGTCTAGATTTGTAGTGCTGGAAGGAACCTTAGAGATCATCAAATACAATCTCATGTTACAGATGAAGAAATAAGGAAGAGAGATATGTATCTTTGTATCATTGGATATCTAGATATCTATCATATTTAGTGTAGTGACATGCAAAATCAAAGTATAACATGGTAGTAAAACAAACCTGTTGTTTCAATTGAAATTAAAGTAAACCGAGGCACAAAACTCTGAGCATGATCAATTTATTAGCAAAGTGTGAATTTGCTGATAAATAGGGTCTCAGTCTCCTCAGCAAGCTAAGACCCGGCTATCAGCTCATTTTTTTTTTTTTTTAAGGAGAAGAATCCAAAAAAAACCCTAGAAGGTAGCATCATAGATAGGGAAAACAATACAATTGGTTATAAAATAAGAAAGCATTTTAGGTATGGAAAATAGCCTAGTAGACAGAATGATAGAGGGGGCAATCTGCTGGTAAATATGGGGTAGGTCCAGTATTACTTGTGGATGGAGAGATGTTTGCCTTGTGAGAGAGATAGTGGCAGAAGTCATCTGAGTGGTATGAGGTAATGAGAGAAAAAGAAGAGGGAGCTGTCCTCTACATAGCTGACAGTGATATTCCAGAACCACAGGTATAGACCATGTCAATTCCCTGCTGAATAAATTTCTGTAGTGCCCTGCTATCTCTAGGATCAAATACAGCCTCCTCTATTGGGCATTTAAATTCTTCTACAACATGACTCCAAGCTACTATTTCAGCCTTATTATATGTTACTCCCCTACATATAAATGGAGGCATATGCAAATTGGCTTTCTTTCTCTTTCTCATACAAGCCACTCCTCTTCTTTTTCTGTGTTCTCTTCCCCTAAACCCACTTGTCCCCTTCACACTTCCCTATTTTCTGGCACCACCATTCTTTATGACCTTCTAGTCATCCAGATTCACAATGTTGGTATAATCTTTGATGCCTCACTCTTTCTCAACCTATGTATATGATGAGTTTCTTCTGCATCTCTCACATCTATTCTAGCGAAGTCCCTTACCATCTCTTGTCAAGAATTGCAATACCTTCTCCACTTTATCCTCCCTTAGATTCCAAATTGATATTTCTAAAATACCAATCTGACCATGTCATTCCTCATCCTGCACTTCAAAGTGCCCTACAATAAATACAGCTTCTATCTACCTTTGCAATCTTATTTCATGTTTATTCTCTTTTGTCAATTCTTTGTTACAGTCATATTGGCTTGCTAACTGTTGCATGAATCTCCCTTCCCTTGTTACCTTTTCATAAATGGTCCCCCAATTTTAGAATTCATTCTCTTCTCTCTTCCTTTTAGAATCTCTAATTTGATTTAAAGCATAGTTTGGGACAAGCTCCTGTGTAGTGCCTAGACTTCTCAATTATAGACACTTTTCCCCACCTATTTTGTTTCTTTTATTTATTGTTTGCATCGGTTAACTTGTGGAACTCTTGTATCCCCTCCTCAGTAGAATGTAAATTCCTTTATTTAGCAGACACCATTCTGTTTTCTGTCTTGGTATTCCTAATGTTTGCACACTTTTCTTTGGGAGTTGTGAGTAAATTGGGCCCATGATTTAATCTCCTCACATTTGACTGGCTGGGATGCAGGGTGAACAGCTCTTATCAAAGACAGCTACCCCTCTCTTTGCTATATAAAAGTAAACTGTGAAACAAGTTAAATATCTTTTTGAGAAGGGAGAAACAGTGACAGTGAGTGGCCTCTTTCACCAAGGAACAATTTGCATTGTTTTGAAACAGAAGACTATGGTAGAGGTAGAAATGCTTGCAAGAAGAATGAGGAAATAGGTTATGGACACTATTCCTGATCTCAGTTGCCTGTGATCCTGGAATCTTCTAGTTAGGCAGGATAAAGATTCCTTGGGTAGCAACAGCTTTGGGGTCTGCCTGCTGGATAATCTTCCCAAGTTCAACAGCTCATGAGGTGGAAAGCTTGAATGAGAAGGGTGGGCGGAAGAAAGAGAAAGGGGGAGGCGGAGGGGGACCCTTAATGAATGAATATCCTTGAAAAAGAGGATCATCAATATAGCTTCCGAGAAATTCCCTATCGAAAACAAAGTCATTGAGTTACTGAGACACTATAGGCCCAGTGTTTGAAGGAATGCCTATTATGACATCCCTGGCACTGCTGGATGATCTTTAAAGGAGGGCAACTCCTCATTTCTAGAAGCTGCCCCTTCCACTTGGAAAGCTCTGTTAAGACATTTTCCCTGACATCAAGCTTGAAATGGCCTTTTTGTAGCATCCACCTATTGTTCCTAAGTTCTACCTTCTGTGGCTGAACAGAATGAAACTAATCCCTGTTTCATGTAGCCATCCTTCAGATCCCCTGAAAACAATGATCATGTCCCTCCCCCTGTTCTTTCCCTCTTGAGTCATCTCTTCTATAAGCACATCCAGTTCCTTCAGCTGACCTTCCTATGCCATGAACTAGAGTCCTTAGTTCCTTTCTTCAGGATGGTGTCTGAGTCCTTAAATTAAGTTATGCAGCCTCTAATGGAGCGCAGTACTCCAGGTGAGATCTGACAAAAGGTAATGACAAATAGGATTATCATTAGATTCTTGCGCATTAGTTGCCACATCACACTGCTGACTCATACTGAGCTTGAAATCCACTAAAACCCCCAATTGCTGCTCCTTATCTTCACTTTTACCCACCTTTACCCTTACCTTATATTTGTAAAGCTGATTTTTTTTTTGTACCAAGGTACATTTATTCCTATTTAATTTCATCCCTCATTAAATTCAGACTAAAGTTTTAGTCTTTCAATATCTTTACTCTCTCATTGTGTTAGCTAACTATCCCAGCTTTGTGTCATCTGCACATTTGATGAGCTTTTATGCAAGTCTATGATGCTTTTATGCAAATCAATGATAAAAAATGTCCAGAAGCCCAGGGCCAAGTACAAATCTATGGAATATTCCACTGGAAACCTGCCATTTTGACATAAATGATTAACAACTACTTTTTGAATCTGTCTATCCATTTATTTCTGAATCCATATTGTCTAATCGATATCTCTTCATCTTTTCTATGAGAATAAAACAAAAATAAAAATAAAAAAGGAATGAAATAAAATTGAAATAGTCTACAAATAATATTTTAATCAATGGTACAATAATATTTTTAGTAAGAGCAGTGTGATTTAATTTTTCATTATTTTTTAAATCTTAGTGTAATACTTGTGATACAAGAATTTGAAGATCTAGTTATAAGTTCAGCTTATTTAGAACTTTAGTTTTAATAGTTATTTCTGAAAAAGATACAGAAATCCAGATGATAGAAATGTATTGTTGGCTGCACTTACTAAGTCATGATACTTATTTTTTCAGTCCTATTCACTAATTTTGTAAAGGGTTTTTTTAAAAATTTGGCTTGTAAACTTCTTCAATGTCAGTTTCTGAAAACTAATCAGGATGTATACCATTTTAATAGTTTTAACATATAGATTAAAAATGAACTGAAACTCTTTAAAATATTTTTAGAAAAATCTGTTCCTAAATTTGAGTGCAGATATGAAAACTTTTATAGATGACACAAATTCATTGTTTTTAGCAAAAAAGAAAGAGAAATTCTGAGGAGTAGATAGAGTTGTCAACAGTGTCAGATGTTGCAGAGAGATCAAGAAGGATGAGGATTGAAAAAAAGACTGAGACATGTTAGAGAGTTCCAGAAAAGTACAAAAGGAGTATAGCTGGTGGGAAATGGGAATAAGACTGTACTGAGGCCTCTCTTTCAGTAGAGGCCCTGGTGCCCAAGACCCTGCTCTCCAGTCATAGGATCCAGTGAGAGGGGCAAAGAGTACTGATGAGATGTGAGCATCAGGCAGATTCATGTTTTAGTCAAGTCAGCATCTGGCCCACAAGCCCTCTGTTGCTGTGGCTGCCAGTGCCTTAACCTCCTTGAGGACTCTTATTTGTATAGATAGCCCTGTATACCAAACCAACACACCATCCCACCAAATCCATTTACCCACAGGTTGAAACACTAGAAAATATGAAGCTGAAATTCCCTTCCCTTTCATAGTGTAAAGAAGACTCTGGATTTGTACCCATCTACGAAACAAGATGCTCGGAATCTTATTTGGATTATTTTTGAGCCCGTATTCTTTTTTTTTTTTTTTTTTTACAGCTAGTTAAGTGGCAGGTGTCTGAGGCCAGTTTGAACTCAGGTCCTCCTGAATCCAGGGCCGGTGCTTTATCCACTGTGCCACCTAGGTGCCCCAAGCCCATATTCTTTTGCTATGAAAAGCAATCTATCTGTACTACAGAAATATGATCTAATTTGTGTAATATGCTTAAGACAAAATATTGAAGCAAGTTTTGCTAAACTAAACTTAAAAACAAATTTTAGGTATTTGATATTGAATATTACAAACAATCTAGTTGGATATGTTTTCCCCTATAACTAAGAAATTCATTGACAGAAGTTTACAAAAAGAAAGTCAAAAGTTCTTTTTTTTATGGAAATGCAGTAATTTCCAGAAGTTCTGTCTTTAAGATATTGCATATGTTATGGAAGCAGTTGGAGGAAAGTAAAGGGAGGTATTTGTTCAAGATAAGGCTCTGTATTAATCCTATGGTTGGATTTGGTTTTCATCTTTATGAATATGAAAACATTCAACCAGAGAAATTAACAAACAGATGATGTCACCACTGCAAATGGAAAGATCATTATCCATTCAGGTTCATACAGCCAGCAGCTTGAAACAAATGAAGAAGAAGAATTTAAAAATGTTCAAGTGGCAGTTCTCCAGAGTGGATGATTGTACTTTAGACTAACATTAGACTTTGAATTATTGTATATGATAGGGAAAATATATTATTAATGTAAAATGGTAAAAACAAAAAATTAGCTTCTTTTCAATTACAACTTGCTGAGTAACATTTTAAAATGATGATGGACTTCTTAAATAGCACCGATTTTTTTTTTAACATTTTATAAACATGTTCTATTATTAATCAGAAGTTTTGGATTTCCAAAGAAAAAAATTATTGGAATAATGTGCTTTTCATATTTGAAATTGGTTGCCAGGACCTTCTTCCATCCTCTGATATTGCCACCCTCCTGGTACAAGCCCTTATCTCCCTACACACCAACTATTGCAATAGTCTGCTAGTGGGTTTACCTGTCACAACTTCCTTCTCACTCTATTACATCCTCATTCAGCTGGCAAAGTGATTTTACTAAAGTAAAGGTCTGAGCATGTAACCTCCCCTATTCAGTAAGCTCCATTGGTATCTCTGTCTCCTCCTCCTCCTTCTCCTTCTTTTGGTCAGAGCAATGAGGGTTAAGTCACTTGCCCAGGGTCACACAGCTAGTAAGTATTAAGTGTCTGAGGCCAGATTTGAACTCAGGTCCTCCTGAATCCAGGGCCGGTGCTCTATCCACTATGCCACCTAGCTGCCTGTGAGGGAAAAATTCATCCTCTTCCCAATAATTCTCAGGAACTCAGCAGTGAGGTGACAAAGGCTTTATTTTCTTCTCATGAGAAGGAGGCACCCTAGTGTGTAGCTAGTGGGTGCTCAGAAAGGGGGCTCGCAGGCCCTGTTTTATACCCTAGTCCCTAACGCGAATGGACCTTCCCCTTTTTCATCACTGGTCGGGGTTACAATCTACGCGCAAAAACTAGCTAATCAGAACGCAGTATTCTCACTCCTCTTCCTTGTATGGGCATAACTCAGGAGTGGACCTTATACTTCCTTATATGGACAGAACTCTGGAGAGGACCTAATTGAGACCAGGGCTCCTTGAACCATGTGACCTTGCTAACCATGAGACCTTTGTCCTACAAACAGGTCAGGGGAGTAAGACTGACTGTTATATCCACATTGAGAGGAGACAATTACCCATTTCTTACACTGCCCCACCCCAGTCTTCTTATATTCCTCTCACATCCCTTTTCTTGTACTCTTCAATCCAGTGACACTGACCTCCTTGTTGTTCCACATAGAAGACACTCCATCTCTAGGCTCTGGGCATTTTCGCTGGCCTGCAGTGCTCTTCTCATGTTTGTTTCCTGGCTTCTTTGAAGTCCCTGTTAAAGTCCCATCTTTTTTGAGGAATCTTTCCCAATCCCTCTGAATTCTAGGGCCTTCCCTCTGTTGATTATTTACAATTTATTCTGCATATAGCTTGTACACAGTTGTTTGCATGATGTTCCTTCCTCCCCCATTAGATAGAAAGCAAGGATTATTTGAGAATAAATACATATGGTCAGAAGTTCACAGACAGTTTTATCACTTAAAACCATGCAAGCATGCAGCTTCCTAGTCCTATAATTCCACAAGAGCGTGGCAGTGCTTCAACGAATAGTGACCTATGTATTTAGATCTAGAGCCTAGTTCTTTGGGTTTCTGCCGCTGTGTCTGATTGGGCACATTTCCAGGGAATGAATGTTAAGGAGACCTCAGGGACAGTTAGATAGGGGGTGGTCTGGATTATGGCCTTTCCTTATGGATCACAAGGGCATTGTGATTAAGGAAGTATGTTTACCTTGCATTGTTGGATTAGATGAAGTTTGCTAAACTAGTTGACTAAATCCATATTGGCTACATATAAATTCTCTGGTTCACTGGTCAAACATGGAGTTATTTCTGTCAGCTAGGACATGGCAATAGGACAGTTCTCATATTAGTAAAGGAAAATTTGTTAATTTTTTTTAAAGATTTGGCAATTAAGGTATCATTGGTAATTTTCAAGAGACTAATTTCAGTTGACTGAGAAGTCTTGGATAATGAAGAACTGGAGAATGTTAGAGATTTGAAAGATGTTAATGTCCTTGACGGAAATAAGAAAGCTAATAACAGGGGTTGGTTTGAGGGAAAGATAACATAATAAGATTTGTGTTTCAGATCTCAACTTGCCCAAGCCTGCTTATCTTGTGCTGCTCAGTCTTTTTCACTGAAAAACAAAAAGGTTGGGGTGTGACTTTTATTCAGGGGCATACTGGGAGCACAGAGCTGGTCTGTTGAGGGTCTCTAACTACAGTTACACATTTGCCTATTTTTGAGGGGGGAGTGGAGTGCACTGTGGAATTACACTGTATGTGGAATTTTGCTTCTGCAGATGCTACGGGGGCAGTTGGGTTGTAGTTAGGTTTTTACATCCTTAAAGAGCTAGTGCCAGACTCAGAAGGGCAAAGTTTAGAAGCTTGTCCTGCAGGGAGAGAAAGGGAGATTTGGAATGGAGGAATGTCAAGTGACAGTGGGTGAAAGGGGTGTTGATGGCTGTTTTGTAACACTGTCGAGTGTTGCTTTGGAATGTACAATTAGTTGGCAAATATGTGATCTTGCTGGATAGGGCAGAGTTGAATCCTCCCTGGTCCATTCCTATCCACTTCCAGGGTAATGATTTGGGAAAGTGGTTCTCAAACTTTTTGATCTAAGGATCTCTTTATACTCTTAAAAATAATTTTAAGACCCCACCCCTTTCCCCAATTGCTTTTCTTGTTTAGGTTATATTATAGCCATCAATATTTATAGTATTAGAAATCGAAACACTTTGGTATTATTATGAAACTAGTTTTGGCCTTGTGAATTCTCTGAGTCTCAGGGACCCCCAGAGGTCCTAAGATCATACTTTGAGAACCACTAGTTTAGGTTAGGATCTTTTCTTCAATCACTATCTTCTCCTTATTTTTCTAATTAAAATTAGTTCATGTTTTACCCTATGGGCAACATAATGGCTCCTAGGTCTATGCGATCGTCTTTGCATATGTCAGAATATTTGTAGTATAGTCACAATGGCTCAGAGTCACTAGACAGGAAAATGTATACTATTTAGGCGTTTCTTCCTAATTTAAAATTTATATTTATTTCTAGCTAACTCCTAGTCTCTTTACATTTGGGAAACAATGAGATTATGGGAAATGTTTAACTGAAAGAAGCAAGCAGAAAATGTATACTATTTGTATACTACTTAGGCTTTTCTTCCGAATTTGAATTTTACATTTATTTCTAGCTAACTCTTAGTCTCTACACTTGGGGAAACAGCAAAATTATGGGAAATGTTTAGCTAAAAGAAGCAAACAGAATATATTATAGGAGAATGTCTAGAGAGGAAGGGAAAAAGCAGACCAATTTTTGTACTTAACTTTAGTTCTTGCAGATTTGGGTAGCTTCAGCTTAGAGATGAGTTTTCTGCTCTGAAATGCCTGAAGAATCTTGATGGTCCTCTATCATCTGTCCTTTCTTTGCTGCAACCCAACCCTCCTTTCATTTTTTTCCTTTCAGCCAGCCCCACCTTCAGTTTCTCTTTCATATATTCCCCCTCTGCTGCAAAGCCTGGGTTATTATGGGGAGGATGGTGGTGTCCTCAACAGAAATAGAGAATTTAGAGAAGCAGGCCTAAGTGGGAGAAAGATATGGTCATAATTAACACTGATAATAGTGTTTTATTTTTAATTATAGTACTTTATGCAGTGCATTGTATTGGCCTGATTAGATTCAATTATGGGAACAGAGGAGGGTTGGAGTTCAGGGCTTCAGTTAAGGAAGGGGACTGATCCTCTCTGTAGATGAGGTAGTTTTCAAGGGTGAGGGACTTGCCGGAATTAGTAGAGATGAATTTCACTTTGCACAAGTTACATATTTCTCTTACTGTTGTTCCTTATAATGATGATCATCATTATTTTTTGTAAACAATTCCCAAAGTTGTCTGGAAGGAGTTTATTTAATGTGGCCCATACACATCAGAATTCACTTAGGTTCAGCAAACATTTATTAATAGTTTACTGTGTGTTCTCTGAACATAGCACAGTGTCTTGAATGAAAAGAAAAGTTACTTCCTGGAAGGAATTTAAATTCTGCCAGAGATAGTAGAATAACAGCAATTTCATCTCCAGTTTTATTTGGAAAAGTTAATTTGGAATATTTAAATAGAAGTACACTTTGCATTGTGTTACAAATGTGTTCCTGCAGAATTCTAAGTAAATTAGATTTTGAGAAATTGAATTATTTTGTCTCCAGTTTATATTTCAATGGTTATAGGATCATAGATTTGCAAATGAGGAAACTGGGGCTTGGAGACCTTAATAAGTAACTTACTCAAAGTCACATATGTAGTAAGTAGAAGAGCTTGGTTTGCACCCATAATCTTTGAATCCAGAATCAAAATTCTTTTCATCATCCCATGCTGCCTCTTACACATGTATTTTTTAAAAAATTAACTACACAAATATAGGATGGGGAAGGGATGGTTATGTAATAGTTGAGGTGAAAAATACAAGAAAGTTTAAGGGTGCTGTAAACTCATTATGAATCATTGGTGTAACATGGCAGTTAAACATTAATTCAATCTGTTTTGGGTATGTTGTGTTTGAGATGTCTGCAGTACATCCAGTTAAAAATATCCAGTAGGCAGTTGGTGATATGGAACTAGAGTTCAGTATTAAGACTAGGGCTGGATAAATGTGCAGTTTTTTGTTTAGACATAATCAAACCCTTGGGAGCTGAGGTCATTGAAAGACAGAAAAGAGAAGATGACAGAGTCTTGGGCTACATCCATAGTCATTTAGTGAGACATGGATGGAGATCTAGCAAATGAGACTGAGAAGGAGCAGTTAGGTTTGGAGGAAAATCAAAAGGGAGTAAGAGAGCCTAGCAAATGTGGGGGGGAGAGAGTAACCAGAAAGGGAAGGAGGTCAACTATGTCAAATGCAGTAAACTGTAGTAGCTCCCTTTTCCTCCCAGATAGAATAGAAAATCCTCTGTTTGACTTTTAAAGCCCCTCACAACCTGATCCCTTCCTCCTTTTCTAGCCTTCTTTGACATTAATCCTTTCCATGTACTCTAGGATCTAGTAACTGTGGCCTCTTACCTGTTTCTTGGGTGAGACAATCTATCTCTTGACCCTGTGTGTATTTTCACCATTCCTGGAATGCTTTCTTCTTCTCCGCACTTCTAAAGTCTCTGTTAAAATCCATCCTCTGCAAGTTCCTGGTTCTTTTTTGCTGTTATTGCCTCCCCTCCTATTTGTACTTTACATATCTTCTTTGTAATAGCTTTTTTTTTTTTTTTTGGTGAGGCAATTGGGGTTAAGTGACTTGCCCAGGGTCACACAGCTAGTAAGTGTTAAGTGTCTGAGGCCGCATTTGAACTCAGGTACTCCTGACTCCAGGGCCGGTGCTCTATCCACTGCGCCACCTAGCTGCCCCTGTAATAGCTTTAAAACTTTTTTAAATTTAATTTTATTTTTTGTGGGGCAGTGAGGGTTAAGTGACTTGCCCAGGGTCACACAGCTAGTAAGTGTCAAGTGTCTGAGGTCGGGTTTGAACTCAGGTCCTCCTGAATCCAGGGCCAGTGCTTTATCCACTGCACCACCTAGCTGCCCCCGTAATAGCTTTTTAAATACTGTCTCCCCCCATTAAATTGTGACCTCTTTGAAAGAACTGGAGTGCAGTACAGGGAAAGACAGGATATGTAGATTTGGTAAATGTCAGTGTATATAGGGCCTGATGAGATCAGCAAGAGAGGTTACAAAGAATGAAGTAGGCCCAGGAGTTAAAACTGACACTCATACTTAGGGAGCTGGAGATAGATGATCAATAAAGGATATTGAGAAGAAAGAATGGTCAAGGCTGGAGAACTGGGAGAGACTCACCCTCTGGAATCCTAAGGCAAGAGGAAATATTCACAAAGGCGGCAGCTGTCTGCTTTGTTAAAAGTAGAAGAGGGATCAAGAAGTAAGAGGACTGAGAAAAAGCCATTTACAATTGTAATGAATAAGTTTTTCTTTATGTATTGGGGTGGGAAGCCAGATTGTAAGATGAGGCTGAGTGAGAGGTGAAGAAGTAGAGTCAGTAAGTATGAGTCAATAAGTAGTGAGAGATTGAAAATGGGAAACTTGCTATGGTGGAGAGGGACAATTTTTCAGAAAAGATTTCCTTTTCCTGACTCAGTGTTTTTCACTGGTTTTCCCCCATACCTGGCTCTCCTCTCATTTTCCCTTGTTTCCTTCAAATTTCACCTGAAGTCTCACTGTCTATGAGAAAAAGCCTTTTCCAGACCTTCTTAATTTTAGTGATTTCCCTCAGAGATGATCTCGTTATCCCTGTATATATCTGGTTTGTGAATATCTGTTTCTATGTGCCCCTTTCCCCTCACCTCCAGTTCCTTGATAACAGGGACTGTCTTTTGCCTTTCTTTTTATCCTCAGCACTTAGCATAGTGTCTGGCATATGTAGGCTATTATTAAATGCTGCTTGATGATCTGGAACTGAGAATGGGGTCTAATTGAGACTTTGACATATTTACTGTAATTTTTCTCAAGTGTTTCTTTTAATATGAGAGGTATTGCTTTTTTGTTGTGCAAAATCCTTTCATCATTATATAATTGTATTTGGCAAATTTTTCTATATTTTCTTCTGTTTGTTTCATAAAACTCTTATTTCTCATCATTGTCAAAAATATCGCTCCTTTTTTTGTTCCAGGTATTTTTTTTTGAGGGTACATGTGTGTGATTGTAAATGCTATGCTTATTCTGCTAATTCATTAGTATATGGTATAAGATATGGATTCATATTTACCATTTCCAAAGTAATAAAAATGACAGCTTAAACATTACAATTAAAAAAAATCAGTTTAAATTTTTGCTAATTCAAACCATATTTTTATTTATTCAAATTTAATATTTTCCCCAATTACATGTAAAAACAGTTTTTAACATTTGTTTTAAATTTTTTTTGAATTCCAGATTCCTCCCCTCCCCTCCCTCCTCACTGAGAAGGCAAGCAATTTGATATAGGTTATACATTTGACCGTACTTTAAGATCTTTTAGTGCTTCTGAGTCATCATTTTGAACATCAGTTCTGTTTACTGTGTCTTGTGGGGCAGTGCTAGTTAAACAGTCTTATTAATACAAGAAGTATATAACAACATACTTAGTAACCTTCTATATAATTTACCCCTTTTTTGGGAGATAAGGGAAGGAAGAATATAAGTATAAATTGTTCAGTAAATAAGTAATTCCTGAAACGTGAAGTCCATAAGACTGTAATATTATCATTTAAAAAAGAAGCCAGACAGGTTTGAAAAAGAAAAGGACAAAAGCAAATTTGTTTTACAGTCTCAAATATACTTTTACAAATAAGCTTCTTGCTCTTTTCCTCCTCTCCCCATCCCTTTAAAAAATCTTTTCATTGTGGTCAGTGATACTCTTATTTTCTTCCTGGTCTTTTTAAAAATAGGCTTTTAAAATGTTTATAGGGAATATGATAGGTAATTGAAATGTTGTGGGTAAATAATTAAAAAGTAGAAATTAGACTCAGTCTTTTTTAATTGTAATATTTACCCATCCTTAAAGTAACTTTCTTTAAGCATTTAGGGAAAAAAACCCCAAATTCCCATAAAACCCTTTACCTTTGTTGATTTTTTTCTTTGTAGATAAATTATGCAGTGAAATTCTTACCTCTACTTCAGTGGTTACTTCCTGATGAAGATCTCAAACGGGTACCTTGTGTGAAATGAAAATTTGGTCTTTTGCATGTAGTCTGCTTATCAAATTTTTTGTGTGATAAAAGTTTTGAAAAAATTGACCATTCTGAATTAAGATTTTTGGATAGCTCCTGGGAGCTGAACTAATTTGATTAGCTATGCAGAAGTTTGATAAAGTAACTCTTGATTATCTTTTCTAATGGTGAGGAGTATTGGGTTAGATTATGAATACTCAATTATTTGTATTTGGCTTTAGAATGCTTATTATCTTCTTTAATATCCATACAACAGCAAATATTTACTAAGCACCTTTTTATGTCTAGTTACTGTGCTATGTGCTGTGAGTACAGACATATTTTAATATGAATATATTTAACTGGACATTCTTGGGACAAATCCATATTGTGAAGTCCTGACTCGGGAGCATCTAGAAAGTAGTTCAGCTTCTTCATTCTGTCCACTTGCTCTTTATTCCCAGAGTCAGTGTCACCTTATAGAAATACAAACCCTTTGGGTTTCAAAATTTATTTCATGGGAAGTGCTCATATTTAGAAGGGGTAAAATAAATGAGAGTTTAAAGAAAAGACTTTATACTTTGCTTAATTGTATCAGTGAGAACTTTAAAAACAAGGTTCACAATGGGATAATCAAGATTTGACTTGATAATCAGGCTAACCTTTACTAAATATCCTAGGTGGATTTATGTTTTCTTTGACATGTCTGTACCCTCTGCAGGTTTAGACTGTAGCCCTTCCATGGCTTATTTTTTATTCTCCTGTGCCTTTCCACATATTTTCAACAAAGACATAGGAAGCCTGCCCCTCATTCTTTTAATGTGTTGTGTGTATCGGCATTGCACTATTCACATTGTTTCAGATATTGCTTTGGCTTACATCCTTTTCAGTTAGGTTATTTCCTTTTCTTTTACACAATTTGGAGCATGAGTCACTTTCGGTAATGATGGTATATTTGATAAATGCTTATGATTGTCTTTCAAGTGCCTCTTGAGTTGCTTATAATTTTGATTATAATCATAAATAACAAATATATAAGGTATTTACTTTGTTTTACGTTATACATTTACATGATTATAACTTTTGTACAGAAATAGGACAACCATGTAATCTTGGTAACACTGTATCTGAAACTACTGATATGACAACTAGAAAGTGTCACAAATCTTTGATATGTTAAAATCAATAGCTGTGTTATTGATACATTTAGTACTTTAGAGAGAGAGAGAGAGAGAGTGTGTGTGTGTGTGTGTGTGTGTGTGTGTGTGTGTGTAATTCTTTTCCAGCAACTGGTAACTTATCTTCTTTTTTTTTTTAAGACTCAGTTATAAAGTAGACGATTTGTATCCTAATGATCCTCAAAGAAAAAACCAAGTGGATGAAGGATGGCTTTAAAAAAATATATATATATTTATTTATTTTTTCCCATTACATGTAAAGATAGTTTTCAACTTTTGTTTATATAAGCTTTCCAGTTTCAGGTTTTTCTCCCTCCTTCCCCCCTCCCCTAGACAGGAGGTAATCTGATATGTATTCACACACACACACACACACACACACACACACACACACATATATAAAACATTAAACATATTTCTGCATTAGTCATGTTATAAGAGAAAAATCAGAGCAATGAGGAAAAACCTCAAAATAGAAATACAACGGCACCAAAAACAAAAGAAATAGTATGGTTCATTCAGCATCTATACTCCACAGTTCTTTTTTTTTTCCCCCTGGATTTGGAGATCCTCCTCCATCATGAGTTCCCTGGAACCCTTCTGTACCATTGCATTGGTGAAAGAATATAGTCCATCACAATGTTGATGATACTGTGTACAGTGTTCTGCTCATCTCACTCATCATCAGTCCACGCAAGACCCTCCAGGTTTCTCTGAACTCCACCTGTTCGTCGTTTCTTACAACACAGTAGTATTCCATTACATTCATATACCACAACTTGTCCAGCCATTCCCCAATTGATGGGCATCCCCTCAACTTCCAATTCCTTGCCACAACATAAAGAGCAGCTATAAATATCTTTGTACATGGGGGTCCTTCTCCCCTTTCCGTGATCTCTTTGGGAAAAAGACCCAAAAGTGGTATTGCTGGGTCAAAGGGTATGCACAGCTTCACAGCCCTTTGGGCATAATTCCAAATTGCTCTCCAGAAT
This sequence comes from Dromiciops gliroides, assembly GCF_019393635.1. Lineage (NCBI taxonomy): Eukaryota > Metazoa > Chordata > Mammalia > Microbiotheria > Microbiotheriidae > Dromiciops > Dromiciops gliroides. The sequence goes on along the minus strand of NC_057861.1, from coordinate 271,739,505 downwards.
GGTTGGATCAGTTCACAGCTCCACCAACAATGCATTAGTTTTCCAATTTTTCCACAGCTTCTCCAACATTTATTATTTTCCTTTTGTGACATTTTAGCTAATCTAATAGGTGTCAGGTGGTACCTCAGAGTTGTTTTAATTTGGATCTCTCTAATTTTATTAGTGATTTAGAGCATTTTTTCATATGGGAATAGATAGCTTTGATTTCTTCATCAGAAAACTGCCTGTTCATATCCTTTGACCTTTTCTCAATTGGGGAATGACTTGGATTCTTATAAATTTGATTTAGTTCCTTATATATTTTAGAAATGAGGCCTTTATCAGAAGCTCTGGCCATAAACAATGTTTCCCAGCTTTCTGCCTCCCTTCTAATTTTGGATGTATTGCTTCTGTTTGTACAAATTAATGTAATCCAAATCATCCATTTTTGCATTTTATAATATTCTCTATCTATTGTTTGGTCATAAACTGTTTTCCTTTCCAAAGATCTGATAGGTAGACTATTCCTTTCTCTCCTAATTTACCTATGGTATCACCTCTTATGTCTAAATCATGTATCCATTTTGACCTTATTTTAGTATAAGGTGTAAGATGTTGGTCTGTGCCTAATTTCTGCCATACTATCTTCCAGTTTTCCCAGCAGTTTTTGTCAAATACTGAGTTCCTATCCCAGTAGCTGGAGTCTTTGGGTTTATCAAACACTACATTACTAGTGTCATTTACTACTGTGTTTCCTGTGCCTAGCCTATTCCATTGATCCTCCACTCTATTTCTTAGCCAATACCAGATAGTTTTGATGACTGCAACTTTATAGTAAAGCTCCAGGTTTGGTACTGCTAACCCCCCTTCCTGTGAATTTTTTTTCATTATTTCCCTGGATATACTTGATTTTTTGTTTTTCCAGATGAATTTTGTTATTATTTTTTCTAGCTGTATAAAATAATTTTTAGGTAGTCTGATTGGTATGTCACTGAATAAGTAAATTAATTTAGGCAGTATTGTCATTTTTACTATATTAGCTCTGCCTATCCATGAGCAATTGATATCTTTCCAATTATTTAGATCTGATTTGATTTGTGTGAAGAGTGTTTGGTAGTTGTGTTCATAGAGTTCCTGGGTTTGTCTTCCCAAGTATTTTATATTATCTACCATTACTTTAAATGGAATTTCTCTTTCTATCTCTTGCTGCTGGACTTTGTTGGTCATGTATAGAAATGCTGATGATTTATGTGGATTTATTTTATATCCTGCTACTTTGCTAAAGTTGTTAATTGTTTCAAGTAATTTTTGAGTTGATTCTCTAGGATTCTTTAAGTATACCATCATATTATCTGTAAAGAGTGATAGTTTTGTTTCCTCCTTGCCTGTTCTAATTCCTTTAATTCCTTTTTCTTCTCTGATTGCTAAAGCTAACATTTCTAGGACAATATTAAATAATAGGGGTGATAATGGACATCCCTGTTTCACCCCTGATCTTATTGGGAAGGCTTCTAATTTATCTCCATTGCATATAATGCTTGCTGATGGTTTTAGGTAGATACTGTTTGTTATTTTAAGGAAAGGTCCACCTATTCCTAAGCTCTCTAGTGTTTTTATTAGGAATGGGTTCTGTATTTTGTCAAAAGCTTTCTGTGCATCTATTGAGATAATCATATGATTTTGGTTAGAGTTCTTATGGATGTGGTTGATTATGTTAATAGTTTTCCTAATGTTGAACCAGCCCTGCATTCCTGGTATAAATCCTACCTGGTCATAGTGTATTATCCTGGTGATCACTTGCTGTAATCTCCTTGCTAATATCTTATTTAAGATTTTAGCATCAATATTCATTAGGGAAATTGGTCTATAATTTTCTTTCTCTGTTTTTGCTTTGCCCGGTTTTGGTATCACCACCATATTTGTGTCATAAAACGAATTTGGTAGAACTTCTTCTTCAGTTATTTTTCCAAATAATTTGTATAATATTGGAATTAATTATTCTTTAAATGTTTGGTAAAATTCACCCGTAAACCCATCTGGCCCTGGGAATTTTTTCTTAGGGATTTCATTAATGGCTTGTTCAATTTCTTTTTCTAATATGGGTTTATTTAAGGATTTTATTTCCTCTTCAGTTAACCTGGGCAGTTTGTATTTCTGTAAATATGCATCCATTTCATTTAGATTGTCAAATTTATTGGCATACAGTTGGGCAAAATAATTCCTAATTATTGATTTAATTTCCTCTTCACTGGTGGTAACATCACCCTTTTCATTTTTGATACTGGTAATTTGGTTTTCTTTTTTTTAATCAAATTAACCAATATTTTATCTATTTTATTGGTTTTTTAATAAAATCAGCTCTTAGTTTTATTGATTAATTCTATAGTTTTTTTGCTTTCAGTCTTATTAATTTCTCCTTTAGTTTTCAGGATCTCTAGTTTAGTATCTAATTGGGGATTTCTAATTTGTTCTTTTTCTAGCTTTTTAAGTTGCATGCCCAATTAATTTATCTCCTCTTTCTTTTTTATTCATGTAAGCATTTAGAGCTATAAACTTTCCCCTAAGGACTGCTTTGGCTGCATCCCATAGATTTTGGTATATTGTCTCATTATTGTCATTGCCTTGGATATATTTATTTATTTATTTATTTTAATTAATTTAATTTAATTTAATTTAATTTAATTTAATTTAATTTAATTTTTTTGTGGGGCAGTGTGGGTTAAGTGACTTGCCCAGGATCACACAGCTCATAAGTGTCAAGTGTCTGAGGCCGGATTTGAACTCAGGTACTCCGGAATCCAGGGCCAGTGCTTTATCCACTGAGCCACCTAGCTGCCCCCTCTTGGATATAGTTATTGATTGTTTCTATGATTTGTTGTTTGACCCATTCATTCTTTCTTTTTTTTTTTTTTTTAGTGAGGCAGTTGGGGTTAAGTGACTTGCCCAGGGTCACTCAGCTAGTAAGTGTTAAGTGTCTGAGGCCGGATTTGAACTGAGGTCCTCCTGACTCCAGGGCCAGTGCTCTATCCACTGCGTCACCTAGCTGCCCCCCCCCCCCCCCGCCATTCATTCTTTAGAATGAAATTATTTATTTTCCAATTGATTTTCATTCTACTTTTCCATGGCTCTTTCTTACATGTAATTTTTATTGCATCATGATCTGAGAAGGATGCATTTACTATTTCTGCCTTTCTTCATTTGACTATGATGTTTTTGTGCCCTAATACATGGTCAGTTTTTGAAAATGTGCCATGTACTGCTGAGAAAAAGGTATATTCCTTTCTATCCCCATTCAGTTTTCTCCAGACATCTATCATATCTAACTTTTCTAGTAATCTATTCACCTCTTTCACTTCTTTCTTATTTATTTTTCGGCTAGATTTATCTAATTCTGAGAGGGGGAGATTCAGATCCCCCACTGGTATAGTATTACTGTCTAATTCCTCTTGTAACTCATTTAACTTCTCCCCTAAGAATTTGGATGCTATACCACTTGGCGCATACATATATAATATTGATATTCATTATCTATTGTACCTTTTAGCAAAATGTAGTTTCCTTCCTTATCTCTTTTAATGAGATCTATTTTTTTATGTATAAGGTATTTTATTTTTTCCGTTACATGTAAAGATAGTTCTCAACTTTTGTTTATACAAGCTTTACAATTTCAGATTTTTCTCCCTCCCTCCCCTCCTTCCCCTCTCCCCTAGACAGCAGGTAATCTGATATAGGTTATATCTATATATCTCTATACATATTGATATAGATATAGATATATACACACACATATATATACACATAATAACATTAATCCTATTTCTGCATTAATCCTGTTACAAGAGAAAAAATCAGAGCAGTGATGCAAAACCTCAAAATAGAAAAAAAAAACAACAGCACCCAAAACAAAAGAAATAATATGGTTCAATCAGCATCTATACTCCACAGTTCTTTCTTTCTTTTTTTTTCTTGGATTTGGAGATCCTCTTCTATCATGAGTTCCCTGGAACTCTTCTGTACCATTGCATTGGTGAGAAGAATATACTCCATCACAGTAGGTCAGCACTCAATGTTGATGATACTGTGTACAGTGTTCTTCTGGTTCTGCTCATCTCACTCATCATCAGCTCACGTAAGACCCTCCAGGTTTCTCTGAACTCTTCCTGCTCATCATTTCTTACAGCACAATAGTATTCCATTGTATTCATATACCACAACTTGTCCAGCCATTCCCCAATTGATGGGCACCCCCTCCACTTCCAATTCCTTGCTACCACGTAAAGAGCAGCTATAAATATTTTTGTACATGTGGGTCCCTTTCCCCCTTCCATGATTTCTTTGGGCAAAAGACCTAAAAGTGGAATTGCTGGGTCAAAGGGTATGCACAGCTTTATCACTCTTTGGGCATAATTCCAAATTGCTCTCCAGAATGGTTGGATCAGCTCACAGCTCCACCAACAATGCATTAGTGTTTCAATTTTCCCACAGCCTCTCCAACATTTATTATCTTCCTTTTTTGTCATTTTAGCCAATCTGATAGGTGTCAGGTGGTACCTCAGAGTTGTTTTAATTTGCATCTCTCTAATCCTTAGAGATTTAGAGCATTTTTTCATATGGGAATAGATAGCTTTGGTTTCTTCATCAGAAAACTGCCTGTTCATATCCTTTGACCATTTCTCAATTGGGGAATGACTTGGATTCTTATAAATTTGATTTAGTTCCCTATATATTTTAGAGATGAGGCCTTTATCAGAAGCACTGGCCTCAAAAATTGTTTCCCAGCTTTCTGCCTCCCTTCCAATTTTGGATGCATTGCTTCTGTTTGTACAAAAAATTTTTAATTTAATATAATCAAAATCATCCATTTTGCATTTTATAATATACTCTATCTCTTGTTTGGTCAAAAACTGTTTTCCTTTCCAAAGATCTGATAGGTAGACTATTCCTTTCTCTCCTAATTTACCTATGGTATCACCTCTTATGTCTAAATCGTGTATCCATTTTGACCTTATTTTAGTATAAGGTGTAAGATGTTGGTCTGTGCCTAATTTCTGCCATACTATCTTCCAGTTTTCCCAGCAGTTTTTGTCAAATACTGAGTTCCTATCCCAGAAGCTGGAGTCTTTGGGTTTATCAAACACTACATTACTAGTGTCATTTACTACTGCATTTCCTGAGCCTAGCCTATTCCATTGATCTACCACTCTATTTTTTAGCCAGTACCAGATAGTTTTGATGACTGCCGCTTTATAGTAAAGCTCTAGGTTTGGTACTGCTAACCCCCCTTCCTGTGAATTTTTTTTCATTATTTCCCTGGATATTCTTGATTTTTTGTTTTTCCAGATGAATTTTGTTATTATTTTTTCTAGCTCTATAAAATAATTTTTAGGTAGTCTGATTGGTATGTCACTGAATAAGTAAATTAATTTAGGCAGTATTGTCATTTTTACTATATTAGCTCTGCCTATCCATGAGCAATTGATATCTTTCCAATTATTTAGATCTGATTTGATTTGTATGAAGAGTGTTTGGTAGTCGTGTTCATAGAGTTCCTGGGTTTGTCTTGGCAAGTAGACTCCCAAGTATTTTATATTATCTACCGTTACTTTAAATAGAATTTCTCTTTCTATCTCTTGCTGCTGGACTTTGTTGGTCATGTATAGAAATGCTGATGATTTATGTGGATTTATTTTATATCCTGCTACTTTGCTAAAGTTGTTAATTGTTTCAAGTAATTTTTGACTTGATTCTCGAGGATTCCTTAAGTATACCATCATATCATCTGCAAAGAGTGATAGTTTTGTTTCCTCCTTGCCTATTCTAATTCCTTTAATTCCTTTTTCTTCTCTGATTGCTAAAGCTAACATTTCTAGGACAATATTAAATAATAGGGGTGATAATGGACATCCCTGTTTCACCCCTGATCTTATTGGGAAGACCTCTAATTTATCTCCATTGCATATAATACTTGCTGATGGCTTTAGGTAGATACTGTTTATTATTCTAAGGAAAGCTCCCCCTATTCCTAAACTCTCTAGTGTTTTTATTAGGAATGGGTGCTATACTTTGTCAAAAGCTTTCTCTGCATCTATTGAGATAATCATATGATTTTGGTTGGTTTTCTTATTGATGTGGTTGATTATGTTAATAGTTTTCCTAATGTTGAACCAGCCCTGCATTCCTGGTATAAATCCCACCTGGTCATAGTGTATTATCCTGGTGATCACTTGCTGTAATCTCCTTGCTAATATCTTATTTAAGATTTTAGCATCAATATTCATTAGGGAAATTGGTCTATAATTTTCTTTCTCTGTTTTTGCTTTGCCTGGTTTTGGTATCACCACCATATTTGTGTCATAAAACGAATTTGGTAGAACTCCTTCTTCACCTATTTTTCCAAATAATTTGTATAATATTGGAATTAATTGTTCTTTAAATGTTTGGTAAAATTCACCCGTAAACCCATCTGGCCCTGGGGATTTTTTCTTAGGGAGTTCATTAATAGCTTGTTCAATTTCTTTTTCTAATATGGGTTTATTTAAGGATTTTATTTCCTCTTCAGTTAACCTGGGCAGTTTGTATTTTTGTAAATATTCATCCATTTCATTTAGATTGTCAAATTTATTGGCATACAGTTGGGCAAAATATTTCCTAATTATTGCTTTAATTTCCACTTCATTGGTGGTAACATCACCCTTTTCATTTTTGATACTGGTAATTTGGTTTTCTTCTTTCTTTTTTTTAATCAAATTAACCAATATTTTATCTATTTTATTGTTTTTTTTCATAAAACCAGCTCTTAGTTTTATTGATTAATTGTATAGTTGTTTTGCTTTCAATCTTATTGATTTCTCCTTTAATTTTCAGGATCTCTAATTTAGTGTCTAATTGGGGATTTCTAATTTGTTCTTTTTCTAGCTTTTTAAGTTGCATGCCCAATTCATTAATCTCCTCTTTCTCTTTCTTATTCATGTAAGCATTTAGAGCTATAAATTTTCCCCTAAGCACTGCTTTGGCTGCATCCCATAGATTTTGGTATGTTGTCTCATTATTGTCATTCTCTTGGATAAAGTTATTGATTGTTTCTATGATTTCTTATTTGGCCCATTCATTCTTTAGAATGAAATTATTTAGTTTCCAATTGATTTTCATTCTACTTTTCCCTGGCTCTTTCTTACATGTAATTTTTATTGCATCATGATCTGAGAAGGATGCATTTACTATTTCTGCCTTTCTACATTTGACTATGATGTTTTTGTGCCCTAATACATGGTCAATTTTTGAAAATGTGCCATGTACTGCTGAGAAAAAGGTATGTTCCTTTCTATCCCCATTCAATTTTTTCCAGACATCTATCATGTCTAACTTTTCTAGTAATCTATTCACCTCTTTCGCTTCTTTCTTATTTATTTTTTGGCTAGATTTATCTAATTCTGAGAGGGGGAGATTCAGATCCCCCACTAGTATAGTATTACTGTCTAATTCCTCTTGTAACTCATTTAACTTCTCCTCTAAGAACTTGGATGCTATACCACTTGGCGCATACATATTTAATATTGATATTACTTCATTATCTATAGTACCTTTAAGTAAGATGTAATTTCCTTCCTTATCTCTTTTAATGAGATCTATTTTTGCCTGTACTTTGTCTGAGATAAGGATTGCTACCCCTGCCTTTTTTACTTTAGCTGAGGCATAATATATTCTGCTCCAGCCTTTTACCTTTACTCTGTGTGTATCTCTCTGCTTCAAATGTGTTTCTTGTAAACAGCATATTGTAGGGTTCTGGTTTTTAATCCACTCTGCAATTCGCTTCCATTTTATAGCAGAGTTCATCCCATTCATATTCACAGTTATTATTACTGACTGTCTATTCCCCTCCATTCTATTTACCCCCTTTGTACTTTTCCCCCCTTCTTTCACCCTATTCCTCCTCACCAACGTTTTACTTCTTACCCCTGCCTCCCCCGATCTGCCCTCCCTTTTTATCACCCCCCTCTCTTTTCTTTACCCTTTTCTCCCTTGCTTTTGTCCTCCCTTCTATCAGTCCCCCCCTTTCCCTTCCCCTTTTGTTTCCCTAAAGAATGAGTTAAGTTTCTTTATCCCAATGAACGTATATGTTATTCCCTCTTTGAGTCAAATCTAATGAGAATAGGGTTGAAACAATGTTCCCCCTCCTGTCTTTCCCTCTATTGTAATAGGTTTTTTTCCACCTCTTCATATGATATAATTCATCCCATTCCACCTCCCCTTTCCTCTCCTCCCCATAGACTCCCTTTTTAACCCCTTAATTCTTTTGTATCATCACATCAAAGACAATTTATATTTATACCCTCTATATAAAGTCCTTCTCTCTGCCCAAATACATTTACAGTTCTTAAGAGTTATGAGTATTATCTTCCTGTATAGGGCTATAAACAGTTTAACCTAATAGGGTAACTTTTTTTTTCCCCTCTGTTTACCTTTTTAAACTTCTCTTGAGTCTTGTATGTTGAGATCAAATTTTTTATTCAGTTCTGGTCTTTTCACCAGGAAAGATTGAAAGTCCCCAATGTCATTAAATGTCCATCTTTTCCCCTGAAAGAAAATGCACATTTTTGCTGGGTAATAGATTCTCGGCTGCAATCCAAGCTCCTTTGCCTTCCGGAATATCATATTCCAAGCCTCACGGTCCTTTAATGTTGAAGCTGCCAGGTCCTGAGCAATCCTGACTGTGGCTCCATGATATTTAAATTGCTTCTTTCTGGCTGCTTGGAGTATTTTCTCTTTGACCTGATAATTCTGGAATTTGGCTACAATATTCCTTAGAGTTTTCCTTTATGGGTCTCTTTCAGGAGGTGATCGGTGGATTCTTTCAATGATGATTTTATCCTCTGATTCTATGATACCAGGGCAGTTCTCCTTAATAATTTCCTGGAATATGGTGTCTAGATTCTTTTTCTGGTCATGGCTTTCAGGCAGTCCAATGATTCTCAAATTGTCTCTCCTGGATCTGTTTTCCAGATCAGTTGTCTTGCCAATGAGGTATTTCACATTTTCTTCTATTTTTTCATTCTTTTGATTCTGCTTGACTGATTCCTGGTGTCTCATGGATTCCTTATCTTCCAACTGTCCCATTTTAATTTTTAAGGCATTGTTTTCTTCAGTGAGATTATGCACCTTTTTTTCCATTTGGCTAAGTGAATTTTTTAAGGTATTGTTTTCTTCAGTGAGATTATGCAGCTTTTTTTCCATTTGGCCAAATGAATTTTTTAAGGCTTTGTTTTCTTCAGCTTCCTTTTCCAAGCTGCTGATTCTTTTTTCATAGTTTTCTTGTTTTGCTTTCATTTCTCTCCCCATTTTTTCTTCTACCTCTTGCAATTGATTTTTAAAATCCTTTTTGAGCTCTTCCAGGAAGGCTTTTTGTTCTTGCGACCAATTCACCTTCCCTTGTGAGGCTTCAGATGTAGACAATTTGAGGCTATTGTCCTCATCTGAGTTTGTGTTGGCTTCTTCCCTATTGATACAGAAGCTCTCAATGGAGAGGGCTCTTTTTTGCTTCTTACTCATTATTGCAGCTTATTTATTTATTCTTTAAGTTGAGGTCTGCTCTGGGGGCACCAGGGTCCCTGTTTTGGGCTTCTTGTGCAGGGGTATAGGTGCTGTGTGGCCGGGCTTTTACTCTGAGGCCTTTATAGTGTGTGGAGATCCCCCGCCCTGCACTTCCTGTCTGATTGCGCTCGGCCAGCCAGGCGCCAGATCCCGGTGTCTGATCCCGCCTGACCTGTTCGTGGCCCTCCCGGCGGGTGCAGGTAGGTTTTTCCACTGTTCTTCTTGGCCACCAGATTTTTGAACCAGGTTCCGGGAGCCTCAGTTGTTCGGCTGTGGCCCGCAGCTCCTGCTGACTTGCCCGACCCCCTCGGCGCTGGGTTGCTGCTCTGCGCTGGGCCTCCCTTTTGCCCGAGTCAGACCGACCTTTTCCTGAAGTCTTCTAAATTATCTCTGGTTGGAGGACTGTGTCTCTCTGTCTCTTTGCAGGTTCTGTAGTTTCAGAATCCGTCCAGAGGCTTGATTTAATGTTTGTTTTGAGGGAACAGAAGGAGAGCTCAGGCAGCTTGCTGCTTCCTCTCCGCCATCTTGGCTCCGCCGAAATCTATTTTTTTGTTTATGCCTTGTCTGAGATAAGGATTGCTACCCCTGCTTTTTTAACTTTAGCTGAAGCATAATATATTCTGCTCCAGCCTTTTACCTTTACTCTGTGTGTATCTCTCTGCTTCAAATGTGTTTCTTGTAAACAGCATATTGTAGGATTCTGGTTCCGTTTTATAGCAGAGTTCATCCCATTCACATTCACAGTTATTATTACTAACTGTCTATTCCCCTCCCTTCTATTTACCCCCTTTGTACTTTTTCCCCCTTCTTTCACCCTATTCCTCCTCACCAACATTTTGCTTCTTACCCCTGCCTCTCCCAATCTGCCCTCCCTTTTTATCACCCCCTCCCTTTTCTTTACCCTTTTGTCCCTTGCTTTTGTCCTTCATTCTATCAGTGTCCTCCTTCCTCTTCCCCTTTTACTTCCCTAAAGAATGAGCTAAGTTTCTTTATCCCACTGAACGTATATGCTATTCCCTCTTTGAATCAAACCTAATGAGAGTAGGGTGGAAACAATGTTCATTCACCCCTCCTTTCTTTCCCTCTGTTGTAATAGGTTTTTTTTCACCTCTTCATATGATATAATTCACCCCATTCCACCTCCCCTTTCCTCTCCTCCCCATAGACTCCCTTTTTAATTTTTAAAATTTTTTCGGTGAGGCAATTGGGGTTAAGTGACTTGCCCAGGGTCACACAGCTAGTAAGTGTTAAGTGTCTGAGGCCGGATTTGAACTCAGGTACTCCTGAATCCAGGGCCAGTGCTTTATCCACTACGCCATCTAGCTGCCCCCATAGATTCCCTTTTTAACCCCTTAAATTTCTTTGTATCATCACATCAAAGACAATTTACATTTATACCCTCTGTGTAAAGTCCTTCCCTGTGCCCAAATACATTTACAATTTTTAAGAGTTTTGAGTATTATCTTCCCATATAAGCAGTTTAACCTAATTGAGTAACTTTTTTTTCCCACTCTGTTTACCTTTTTAAACTTCTCTTGAGTCTTGTATGTTAAGATTGAATTTTCTATTCAGTTCTGGTCTTTTCATCAGGAAACATTGAAAGTCCCCAATGTTATTGAATGTCCATCTTTTCCCCTGAAAGAGAATGCACATTTTTGCTGGGTAATAGATTCTTGGCTGCAATCCAAGCTCCTTTGCCTTCTGGACTATCATATTCCAAGCCTTGTGGTCCTTTAATGTTGAAGCTGCCAGGTCCTGAGCAATCCTGACTGTGGCTCCATGATATTTAAATTGCTTCTTTCTGGCTGCTTGGAGTATTTTCTCTTTTTAACTGATAATTCTGGAATTTGGCTACATTATTCCTTGGGGTTTTCCTTTATGGATCTCTTTTAGGAGGTGATCTGTGGATTCTTTCAATGATGATTTTATCCTCTGATTCTATGATACCAGGGCAATTCTCCTTAATAATTTCCTGGAATGTGGTGTCTAGATTCTTTTTCTGGTCATGGCTTTCAGGCAGTCCAATGATTCTCAAATTGTCTCTCCTGGATCTGTTTTCCAGATCAGTTGTCTTGCCAATGAGGTATTTCACATTTTCTTCTATTTTTTCATTCTTTTGATTCTGCTTGACTGATTCCTGGTGTCTCATGCATTCCTTATCTTCCAGCTGTCCAATTCTAATTTTTAAGGCATTGTTTTCTTCAGTGAGATTATGTACCTTTTTTTCCATTTGGCCAAATGAAATTTTTAAGGCATTGTTTTCTTCAGTGACATTAATTACCTTTTTTTCCATTTGGCCAGATGAATTTTTTTAAGGAATTGTTTTCTGCAGTCAATCTTTGTGCTTCCTTTTCCAGGCTGCTGATTCTTTTTTCATAGTTTTCTTGTTTTGCTTTCATTTCTCTCCCCATTTTTTCTTCTACCTCTCTCAGTTGATTTTTGTTTTTTGTTTTTTGTTTTTTTGCAGGGCAATGGGGGTTAAGTGACTTGCCCAGGGTCACACAGCTAGTAAGTGTCAAGTGTCTGAGGCCGGATTTGAACTCAGGTACTCCTGAATCCAGGGCCAGTGCTTTATCCACTGTGCCACCTAGCCGTCCCTCAGTTGATTTTTAAAATCCTTTTTGAGCTCTTCCAGGAAGACTTTTTGTTCTTGAGTCCAATTCACCTTCCCTCTTGAGGCTTCACATATAGGCAATTTAAGGGTGTTGTCCTCATCTGAGTTTGTGTTTGCCTCTTCCCTGTTGATACAGAAGCTCTCAATGGAGAGGGCTCTTTTTTGCTTCTTACCCATTATTGCAGCTTATTTATTTATTTTTTAAGTTGAGGTCTGATCTAGGGGCACCAGGGTCCCTTTTTTGGGATTCTTGTGCCCGGGTACAGGTGTTGCGCAACTGGCTTTTTATACTGAGGCCTTTATGGTTTATGCAGTTCCACCTCTGCATTTCCTGTCTGAGTGCGTTAGGATCAGTGGGCCTAGTCGTGCCTGTCCTGTTCGTGGTCCTCCAGCTGGCAACTTGTCTTCTCGGCTGGTTTCAGGTAGGTTTTTCCATTGTCCTGCTGGGCCACCAGATATTTGAGCCAGGATCTAGGGGCCTCAGTTGTTCGACTGTGGCCTGCAGCTTCCTGCTGACCTGCCCCGACCCCCTTGGGGCTGGGCTGCTGCCCTGCGCTGCACCTCCCTTTTTCTCAAGTCAGACTTACCTTTCCTGAAGTTTTCTAAATTATCTCTGGTTGGAAGACTGTGTCTTTCTGTCTCTTTTCAGTTTCTGTAGTTTCAGAATCTGTCCAGAGGCTTGATTTAATTTTCTTTTTGAGGGAACAGAAGGAGAGCTCAGGCGGCTTGTTTATTCCTCTCCGCCATCTTGGCTCGAAGGATGCCTTTTCACTACACTAGTGTGCAGTTAAATGAATGACATATAGTTTGGCTATCCGTATAAATATCTTGAACAGACCGCCAATGCATAGTGAGATGGGCCAAGAATTGAACAGGTGGAAGTGGAAGTCGGCTATATGGCTCTTGTGAATTACCCAATTCCTTTAATGATCCCAAGTTAGTCCTAGAAACAAAGCTCCTCTTTTTAATGTCGACAGTCTTTCAGTTATGGCACGTGGCCAAGAGTCACGAGATCAGTTTCTGGCTAATTAAGGTTGAGTATCGCCTAAAGGGAAGGAGGCCCATGGAAGACACAAGCAGGCTATAACACACTATGATCAAAGGATGCTTTCATTCCTATCTCAATAAGTTTAGGGACTGGCTCAGTCTCTCTCCTCCCCAACTCCTGCCTTCCTATTAGGAGACTTAAATGTTAGTACTCAAACACTCTAACTCCCCAGTTTCCCAGTTTCCCCATTTTCCATGACCTACCTTATTTCAGCCACAAACAGAGAAGATCATACCCCTGATGATGTCATCCCCTACAAGTGGTCCATTCCCATATTCATGAACTCTGACTTTCTCTTATCTGGTCACAATATTTTGTAATTCAAGCTGTCTTTCTTCCCTAGTCTGTTCTTTGTCCTCACTGGGACTTCCAATCCCTTCTTCATCTTGACCCTTTGGTAAACCACTTGAATTCTACACTGTCTTCTCTTGAATCCCTTTCCTCATTTTCTCGGTGGTCTTGCCCTGCCACGTCTCGTCCTCAGATTACTCTCATCATCTGATACCTTTGCTCCTATTCTTGTGATACTGGAGAAAAAACCCACAAAGCCATGCTGATTGGGGCTACTACAAATTTTATGTTATGCAATCTGAGCTGGGCCATCACTGTAGCAAGGCAATCAATCATTTTATTGCTCCTTCACTAACCCAATCGTCATAGCACTTTTTAATCTGTCCTCAAATCTATCATAGCTCCTTCCTCTCTGCCCCCTTGGCTGAAAACCTTGCCTCATATTTCACTGAAAAAATTGAGGCCGTTTGCTAAGAGGTCATACTTTTCACTTTCTTCTGTGGAAATTTATTTTGATTTGGGGACTCTACCTTTAGGCAGAGATTAGAAAGCCTTAGGCCCTCAGAGTCACTTCTGTGTGGGAGTTGCTGGTGCCCCTCCCCCTCTGCTTCAGTTGAGCCAAAAAGCCCTGTGGACTGTACACGAGGCCAGGTCAGACAGCTGCGGGGAGGGAGCCCCAGCTCCCTTCACCCTGAGCGGAGCTCTCCGAGAGATCCTGGGCTTGTCCAGGCCAGGGCTCTGGTGTAGCCTGTGCTGAGGCACATGATGCTCGAGTGTCCCCCCCAGCCCCAGCGGCAGCTATGGCTGGAAGATTAGCTTGGTCTCTGGGGGCGCAAAAAAAAAAAAAAGCCATGAGATTTGAGTGGGGAAGAGGAAGATATATATAAACCTGGGAGTTAGAACAGGAGGGAGACTGACAAGATTAAAGGAGGCCGACAAGATTAGAAGAACAGAGGAGAGGGATGGCAAAGGAGGCCGAAGGACAAGACTGACGGAGAGCACAGAAGCAGTCAGCACAGGGTACTAGTTGGAGAAAGCGAAGATTAAGAGAACAGTAAGGAGAGGAAAGTTAGAAGCACGGGGATAGACAAAGTGAAAGGGGCTCAGAGTTAGAATAAAGGACCTGAGTAGTGAAAGTGGAACATACCGTAAGGCAAGAGGCAGCAATGGCCCTTAATGTATTAAAAAAGTTCCAGAGGCAGCAGGTGGAAGCACTGGAAAGCAGTCAGGTTGTACATTTTATTTCCCTGTATTCTTAATTTTAAATAGTATCTCATAAATAAACTCTGCTTTGATTATTTAGTTAAGAGGCTTCTTAATCTTTTGCTTATCAATTTTGGGAGTGGAGCATTGTGGTGGAACTTTTTAAATGGCCCACACTAAGTAATAGCAGTCAGATAGCTAGTCAGTCAAAAGTCCCCAGATTAGTCCTCCAGTCACATTAGTCCCCAAATTAGCTCTAGTCATCCAAAATATTCTTACATTTGAATGGCGACCACGAAGGGATTTACGGCCCAATTATAATTTCTCTAAGCTTATAATTTTTCATATAATCATAATTTTTCATAAATCCAATTATATAATTTTTCAAGATTAGATTAGCTAGTGAATAATAATTTTTTTTTTTTACACTTCATTTCATACCACTCAGATGCCTTCCCCCACTCTTCTTTTCTTTGTCATGGTAGACTCCTCTATGTACACAGTCATCTTCTTTCATCCCCCTTCCTTCACTAATATTCATTCTCCTTGTTTACCTGCTGCCAACAAATACACCCATATCTCCCCCATCCTTGGAGACCCTGCACTTTCTTAACTAGTTCCTACTAGCAATCATCCTTTTTTCTTTCTTGTGTCTGAGCTCCTTGAAAAGGGGGTTTATAATAGGTGCTACCTTTTCTTTTTTTCTTTTCTCCATAGATAGATGGCACTATGCTGGGTCTGGCATCAGGAAGACCTGAGTTCAAATATTACCTGATTGTGACTGTTGTCAGATGCAAGTCACTTAGCCCTGCATGCTGTAAAATGGGGATAATAACATCTTCTCCCTTCTAGGGTTTTTGTGAGGATTAAATGAGATATTCATAAAGCACTTAACACAGTGCCTGGTACATAGTAGGTGCTTAATAAATACTTCCTTCCCTCCTTTTCATAGTATGTCTTCCAAATTCACTATAGAATTGAAATTGTTTACTTGAAAGTTACCAGTGATCTCTCAGTTTGCCAAGTCTAATGGCCTTTTCTCAAACTGAATCCCTTTTGACATCTCTGCAACTTCTGACACTGTTAGTTATTAATTTCTTCATACCCTCTTCTCTTTAGATTTCAATATTCTCTGCTTTTGGTTCTCCTCCTACCTGTCTTCTTTGCTGGTTCTTTATCTAAATTATAACTGTTAACCATAGCTGTCCCTCAAGGCTTTGTATTGGACCCTCTTGCCTCTGTATACATACATAGCTAACATACATACATACATACACACATAGACACTATATATAAAATCTTGGTGATTTTATTAGCTCCAATAAATTCAATTATCTTCTCTAAATAGATGATTCTCAGATCTATTTGTCCAGCCCTAACCTGTCTCCTTACCTCCAGTCACATACATCTCCAGGTGTTATCTTCACCTTATACTCTCTATTTCCAATCTTTTGCAAAGACTTGTCCATTCCACCTTTGGAACATCTTTCCTATATGCCTACTTCTCTCCTCTGACATTGCTACCAGTCTGGTGCAGGCTCTTATAAGCTCATGCTTAGACTATTGCAGTAGCTTTTTGGTTGGTCTCCCTGCCTCAAATCTCTCCCCACCCAGAGTCATCCTTCACTTAGTTATCAGAATGTTCTTTCCAAAACAGATTGGACCACATTATCTCCCTGGTCATTAAACTTTAGTGGTTCCCTATTACCTTGGGATCAATAATAAAATCCTGTTGGGCTTTTAGAGCCTTTCATAACTTGACCTACCACCTACACTTTTTATACCTTAATTGCTTAATATAATAACTAATACAGTAGCAGTAATGGCATCTATATATTGTTTTGAGGTGAAGTGGGTACTATTATTCCCATTTTACAGGGTAGGAAACTAAAACTGAGAGCACTTAAATGACTTGATTATGATTACACAGGTAATGTCTGAAGCAGGATTCACACTTAAGATTTCTTGACTCCAAGTCTGATTCTCTACTCTAGCATCTAGCTGTCTTAAAGTTACCTATCTAAAACCAAGAGCAAACATATGTAATGAAGAAAAGGTGGAGGCAATTCAGTAGGATCAGGGTTAAAACAGGGATGCTTATTATTACCAAGACTATTTACCATAGTCATAGAAATCCTAGCTATAGTAATAAGACAAGAAAGAGAAATTTAGGGAATAAACATAGGCAAGGAGTAAACAGATGATATAATAGAGATGACATTATCATTTATTTAGAAAATCCCCAACTGGTCAACCAAATTTTAATTGAAGGGATTACTAATTTTGAGAAGTTGCAGGATATAAAATCCAAATCCACTTAAAACATCATCATATTTATATATTGCCAACAATAAGAGAAATTCCATTTGAAATAATGACAGAAGGTATAAAAAACTTAGGGAGTATATCTACCAAAATACAGGGTCTATATGAACCTAGCTTTAAAACACTCTGAAACAAAAAAGACTACTACCTTAGTAATTGAAGAAGTGTTAAGTACTCATGGGTAACTCAAGCTAATACAATAACATTTTCAATAATGCCTAAATTAATTTACCTATTCAATGCTGTGCCAATTGTGCTACCAAAGGATTATTTTGCAGAGATAGAAAAGATATTGAAGCTCATATGGAGGAACAAAAGGTCAAGAATCCTAAGCATAATAAAGGGACTCTTACCAGTGCCAGATCTCAACACATACATAAGCAGGTGATCATGGAAACATGATAAAATGAAAATCCCTAGTTCCTGCAGTAAGGATTCAGTTTGACAAAAAAGTACTGGAAAAACTGTTAAGCAGTTAGGTAGAAATTGGATATAGAATAGCATTTCACTCTATATACTGAGATAAACTCTAGATGGATATGTAACTAAAACACAAAGGGTGACATAGGTAGATTAGAGGAACAAAGAAGAAATGGCCTTTCAGATCTACGGAGAGCCCATGGCTATGGAAGATCACAGAAAAAGAAAGTGATTATTTATTTACATGATAACAAAGTTTTGCACAAACAAATTGAATAAAGCTAAAATTAGAAGGGAAATAGGTAGCTGAGGAAAAAACTTTTCAGTAAATTTTTCTGATAAAAGTCTTCCATCTCAAGATATATGAGGAATTTATTCAAATTAAGACTAAGTTCTATTCCCAAATTCTTAAATGGTCAAACCATTTGATAGGTAGTTTTCAGAGGAAGAAATCCAGTCTGAAAAGAAATCTAACTATATTTTAAAAATGTGCCAAATAACTTAATAGAGCAGTGCAAATTGAAACAAGTCAGCTTCCGTTTTACACACATCAGGTTGGAAGAGAGGACAAAAGAAGATAATAACAAATGGTTGAAGGTCTTTGGGAAAACAGTCCCACAAAGACATTGTTGGTGGAGCTGTAAATTGTTGGTTCAGTCATTCTGGAAGACAATTTGAAATATGCCCATAAAATTACTAAAGTGCATTTACTTTTTTTTTTAAGTGAGGCAATTGGGGTTAAGTGACTTGCCCAGGGTCACACAGCTAGTATGTGTTAAGTGTCTGAGGCCAGATTTGAACTCAGGTACTCCTGCTCCAGGGCCGGTGCAATATCCACTGCACCACCTAGCTGTCTCAGTGCACTTACTTTTTAATAAAGTATTTATTTATTTTTCCTGTTACATGTAAAGATAGTTCTCAAATTTTGTTCATCCAAGCTTTCCAATTTCAGATTTTTCTCCCTCCCTCCCCTCCCTCTCTTTTTTAAATAAAGCATTTTTTAATTTATTGTCAGTGCACTTACTTTTTAACCCAACTCTACTACTATTAGGTTCATACCCCAAAGAAATAAAGAGGAAAAGAACCCTTAAATACAAAAATATCTACAGCCCTTTTCATAGTATTTTCAGACTGGAAACTAAGAGGGTGCTTACCTTTTGGGGAATAGCTGAACATTTTGTGGTACATGCATGTAATGAATGGAATATTATTGTTCCATAAGAAATAACATAATGCACAATTAAGAGGAACTGAAGATCTCTATGCTATATAATGTGGAGTGAAGAGAGCAGAATTAGGAGAACAATTTACACAATGATAACAACAATCATAGAGAAAAGCACCTTTGATACTTTTGAGTGCTGATTGATATAACTTTAAGACTTGAGTCCAGAAGATTAATGATAAATCATATTACCCTCTTCCTGCCAGAGGTAATAGCCTTCAAATCCAGAATGAGTCAAACATTTCTGGACATGGCCAGTGTGGGAGTTTTTTGTTTTCTGTTGTGAGGGTTTTTATTTGTTATTGTTTTGTTTTTATCCTTTGGGGGATTGGGACAGTGGGAGGGAGTGATAATAAAATGTTTGTAAAAGTAAATGAATAAACATTTAAAAATGAAATAAGGTTAGTCTGGAATGACCCATCATGCTTGGTGATGATAGGGTCAGCCATGCTAATTTTATATTCACTTTTGTTTTTTATGGATGTTCATTAAGTATCCATTTAATATGTTACAAAATATTGCCACAGTTTTAAGTCAGTCACTGGCTTTTTGTTTTAATAAAAATATTTTTATTATTTTCCAGTTATATGTAAAGATGGTTTTCAACATTTGTTTTCATAGGATTTTTAGTTCCAAATTTTTCTCCCACCCTCTCTTCCCTCTCTCCTTCCCAAGACGGATAGCAATCTCAGTCAGCATCAATTCATGTAAGTCCTTACTGGCCTATAATTTGTAAACTCTATTCTCTTCCTTGTTTTTGAAAATTGGGACAGTAATTTTCTTTCTCCAGTCTAGTACCTCTTCCATTCATCATGTGCTTTCAGAGATAAAATAGATCAATCATTCCTACCAGTTCTTTAAAGTATGCTAAGATGTAGTTCATGTAGACCAGGGAACTTAAACTCTTCAAGAGTAAATTACTATGTAACTCCTTATTTTGACTATCAAGATCTAGTTTTATCAATATTAGCCATATTGGTTCTTTCCTTTCCAGTCTAGCAACCATTAGCAGAGAAAAACAGAAGGGAAATAAATTCATCAGCTCTGCCTTCTCTTTGTTGTTACTTCTCACATCTATACCTAGTTCCTGTCTTATTTGTTTTATGATGTCTACATTTTGAGTATGTATGTGTGTGTCTTTCTATCTCTTTTTTTTGAAGGAATGTATTTTCTAGCTTTTCTCGCCCACCTCCCCTCACCTTGATTTATCACTAGTAACAGTGACTGCCCCCATTATCCAGTTTTTCCTTCTTTTTTCACATAAATTTTTATTGATAATTTTTTCTACATTACCAGAATTTCTCTCACTCTGCCTCTTCAAGAGCCATTCTAAAAAAAAAAAAGCAATTTTATTAAGAAAAAAAGAGGAAAATTAAAAAAAAAACCCCAAAACCTGATCAATACATTGAAGAGAATCTGAAGGGGAAGCTAGGTGGCGCAGTGGATAAGGCACCGGCCCTGGATTCAGAAGGACCTGAGTTCAAATTTGACCTCAGACATTTGACACTTACTAGCTGTGTGACCCTGGACAAGTCACTTAACCCTCATTGCCCCGAAAAAAAACCCCCAAAACCCAACAAAACAAAAAGAATCTGAAAACATTTTTTGTACTTCCCAACTTTGTTCTTTCTTTTTTTTTTGTAGGGCAATGAGGGCAACTTTGTAAAGTAGTGTCCCTCCTTTTAATAATTAAGCCTTGCTTTCTTCTTTTTTCTCTCTTTTTAATTTTTTTCTAATTACATGTAAAGATATTTTTTGAGTTCCAAATTTTTCTCCCACCCTCACTTCCCTCTCCTCTCTTGAGGACAACAAGCAATTTGCTTATACATTACAATCATGTTAAACATATTTCCATGTTAGTCATGTTGTAAGAGAAGAGTCAGAACAAAAGGAAAAAAAATACAAGAAAGAATAAACAAAAAAAATAACAAAAAAGCAACAACAAAAATGAAAATAGTATGCTTCAATCTGATTTCATACTCCATAATTCTTTTTCTGAATGTGGAGAGCATTTTCCACCATAAGTCTTTTGGCATTGTCTTGGATCATTACATTGTTGAGAAGAGCCAAGTCCATCACAGTTGATCATGACAAAATGTTGTTGATACTGTGTACAATGTTCTCTTGCTTCTGCTCATTTCACTCAGCATCAAGTTATGTAAGTCTTTCCAGGTTTTTTTGAAATCCATCTGCTTATCATTTCTTACAGCACAATAGTATTCCATTACATTCATACATCACAGCTGTTTAGCCATTCCCCACTTGATGGGCATCCCCTGAATTTCCAATTCCTTGCCATCACATAAAGAGCAGCTATAAATATTTTTGTACATGTGGGTCCTTTTCCCTTTTTTATGATTTCTTTGGGATATAGACCTAGTAGTGGTATTGCTGGGTCAAAGTGTATGCACAGTTTTATAGCCTTTTGGATATGGTTCCAGATTGTTCTCTAGAATGGTTGGATCAGTTCACAACTCCACCAGCACTGCTTTAGTGTTCCAATTTTCCCACATCTTCTCCAACATTGATCATTTTCTTTCTTTTTTTTTTTTCTTGTTGTTGTTATATTAGCCAATTGGATAGATATGAGGTAGTACCTTGGAGTAGTTTGAATTTGTATCTCTCTAATCACTAGTGATTGAGAACATTTTTTCATAATGATTGTATATATCTTTAATTTTGTCACCTGAAAACTTCGTGTTCATAGCCTTTGACCATTTCTTAATTGGGAAATGATTTGTATTCTCATATATTTGATTCAGTTCTCTATATATTTTAGATATGAGACCTTTATCAGAAACACTGTCTATAAAAATTGTTTCTCATCTTTCTGCTTTCCTTCTAATCTTGTTGGCTTTGGCTTTGTTTGTGCAAAACTTTTTTAATTTAATGTAATCAAAATGATCCATTCTGCATTTTGTAATATTCTCTATGTCATCCTTGGCCATAAATTCTTCCCTTTTCCATAGATCTGACAAGTAAACTATTCCTTCTTTTCTAATTTGCCTATGGTATCACCCTTTATTTCTAATTCTTGTACCCATTTTGACTTTTCTTTGGTATATCTTTTTTTTTTTTAAGGAACTATTAGAGTGGGTCTCACCATGAAATCCCTACTTTCAGTTTGGAAACACTGTCATAACCTAGACTTTGCAACCCTTCATATTTGTTTAACTTACATTTCTTTTGTTCACTTTGCATTTTGAGGACACTGCCCACCTGTTTTTCTTTAAAATGCTTTAAGTCACAGTTTTTGTTTAAAATCTCTTCCTTTGGGGGCAGTTAGGTGGCACAGTGGATAAAGTGTTGGCCCTGGATCCAGGAGGACCTGAGTTCAAATCTAGCCTCAGACACTTGATGCTTACTAGCTGTTTGACCCTAGGCAAGTCACTTAACCCTCAATTCCCTGCCCCCTCCTCCCCAAAAAGATGAAAAAATCCCTTCCTTCGTTCATACATTAGGCTCAATTTTGCAAGATAAATTATTCTTCATTATAAGCCATTTTCATTATTGTTTCAGTGTGTCATGGTCTACTTTTTCCATTCTCTGCAATGGATGATACAGTTCTCCTTTGTAATTCTGATTACAGTCTCTTGGTGCGTGATCTGTCTCTCCTGCCTGTTTGTGTCTTGGTCACTGCTTGTCTTTTTGATTTGTGAGCTTGGCAACTACATTTTTGGATGTGCTAATAATCCTTTATGTTCTTTGGTGGCTTCCTGTAGATTATGTTGATGTGCATTATGCTTTGCTTCTAGTATCTTCTAACAATTTTTAAAATGGTTTTCCAAAATATGATATCTAAGCTTTTTGCTTCGTTCTGTTATTCTGAGAAGCACCAGTTTCCTGTATTTTCACTCTCAGCCCTCCTCCTGGTTAATTACTTTTGTAAAGATTTTGAGTTCCAATTTGGGTATTCTTTGATTTTGCTCTTTTTGTATCAATGAGTTTTTGAAGTGTCTCCATTCTGTTTTTGAGGGTGTTTAGTACTTTGCTAAATTTTTCCAGCTTTTCTCTAAACTCTGTTCTCCTTTCAGATTTTTCATTGTTTTCCATTTTCATTCTTTACCTTTTCTTTTAATTATTGTATTAGACCTTCCATCCTCTTTCAGGCTTCTTGTGATGATTCCATTCTCTTTTAGGGTATCACACAAGGTGTCCTAAAGTCTTTAGTGTTGTTTTAAGCTTTGGTAGCTTAACATTTCACTAAAACTTTTGAAATGCTATGTGTGTTTGTGTGTAAAATATGATGTATCTCCTACGAATGGGATATATATGCACATATCACTATATCTAGAGATGATATGTGCATATGCATATAAATGTTTGTTGAATTATTTTCTTCTTGAGATTTCTCCAGGAACTCTTTAATTCCATCTATTTCTCCATAGGAACTTTTCTTCGTTCATTTTCTCAGTCTCTCTGTTGAACTTTTTCTGTAGAAAGTTGCTTATGATAATTTCTTTTTTGTTTTTCTTCTTTAAATGTTCTTTTTTTTTTTTAGTGAGGCAATTGGGGTTAAGTGACTTGTCCAGGGTCACACAGCTAGTAAATGTTAAGTGTCTGAGGTCGGATTTGAACTCAGGTCCTCCTGACTCCAGGGCCAGTGCTCTATCCACTGCGCCTTCTAGCTGCCCTCTTTAAATGTTCTTTTATTTGGAACATTCTTCATATTTTTTCTGTTTTTATTCTTTAAATTTCCTCGTATTTTTCTCTTCTTTTTCTCTAGTACCACATTCCTATTCAGTGATTTTCTTCATTTCCCTTACAACTTATAGTGTTTTACCTTCCTAAACAATATTACATTTATTTGTGTAGGCAAATCAAACTCAACATGCCCACTATTTAACATGCTACTTTCCCCCTAAAATCCAGCTATCTTCCTTATTTCTCTTGAGGAGCCATCATCTTTCTAGTCACTTTGATGACCACTCTTATTGTTATGCTATAACCATAACATATAAACCAGGAATGATGACAGATATTGACTATCAGCATAATTATTATTTTATTAATAATCAGCAAGTACAACCTCAACATCTTACCTTGAGTCGTCAGCAAAAGAAAAAAGTTTCATTCCAATCCTACTTAGACACTTGACCATAGTTGACATCCTTTTCTTTTCTTTTTTTTTTTTTTAAGTGAGGCAATTGGGGTTAAGTGACTTGCCCAGAGTCACACAGCTAGTGTTATGTGTCTGAGGCCGGATTTGAACTCAGGTACTCCTGACTCCAGGGCCGGTGCTCTATCCACTGCGCCACCTAGCTGCCCCAGTTGACATCCTTTTGATCCATAATTTCATTCATGTCTCGTCATCCAGTTTGATTTTTGTCCATACATTCCCAGAACCTTTATCTATATGAAGATTTTTAAAAAGATAACTAGAGCTGATAGTTGTGTTTAAAAAAAAAGTTTGAGCCCATAATTATCCACAAAATTGTCCACACTTCTGTTCTGATTAGAACATTTCTAGATAATGTGAAGTTCAGATTAGAAAAAAATTATGAGAAGTTAATGTTTTTAAAAACAAGCAATATGGGCAGTTAGGTGGCGCAGTGGATAGAGCACTGGCCCTGGATTCAGGAGTACCTGAGTTCAAATCTGGTCTTAGACACTTAACACTTACTAGCTGTGTGACCCTGGGCAAGTCACTTAATCCCAATTGCCTCACTAATGTTAAGGGCTAAAATTCTAGCTAAACTGTCTAAAATATCTAATGAGTGGTCACCAATAAATTATAAGCTTTAGCAAGAGTTAGACTTTTAAGCATTTATTAAGGAGAATAAGAATTTGGTAAAGAGAGAGAAAAAGGCCTAGATTTCTATCTATTAAAGGGAGAGCACATTTCTAGCTCCCTTCTCCACCAGAGTCCAGAGGAAAAGAGCGCGAGACTGAGCGCCAGTCTCTTCCTTCCTCCTCCCACTAGCCCGCGTCACTTCCTGACTCCTGGTCTTGCCCTCAAAGACCTTCCCTTCATGGGCAGAACTCTTCTACAGTAAGTATCCAGCAGGTGGCGTTATTCCAATCGTTACAGTCCCCCCTGTTGTTCCTCAAGAAACAAAATGTTTCCTTGACGGAACAGTAAAAAGAATATAATAACTATTGCTAACTAATAATATGTGAACAACAATATAGAAAAGGAAGAGAGGAAAGTTTTGTCCAGAGGGGCGATTTTTTTTTTTTGTCCTCATGAACCGACGCTTTGACATTAGTCTTGCAAAGGGAGGGCCTCTGCAGAGAATACATGTTACAGATGGTGTATATTATAACAGAAAGAGAAAAAAAAACAACAAATCAAAACTGTTCATTTAAAGTCTCTGAAAGTCTTTTCTCAGATGTCCTCTAGGTGTAGTCGTGGAATGGAAGTCTTTTCAGGGGTTGATGTGTGGATACTGGTAATCAGCCAGGAAATTTCCTACAAAATTGAGCTTAATACAACTTTAAAATAGCTTTGTCAATAATCAAATCAAACAATGAAAGTTCTCAAAAACATGTCTAAGGGAATACAGAATCTTAGTTGTTAACACGTGAAACATACAATAAAACAAAAATTGAACCATTCTTTAAAATTACATTATTATTATAGTCCCCCCTTATGGAGAGTAATTGAGAAGACAATTGCTGCGATATTAATTTTTAAAAATAATTTTTATCTTTGTTTCATCACTTTTTGCATCATCTGCCTAATTATCCTCATGCCATTATGAGAAATTAGAAAATCTAATATAATTGGTAACAGGTGTCAAGGCCAAATTCAACACTGTTATTTATCATGACACCTGAGATAATTATGGGGGTTACCATAAAAGAACAGAGAAATGATGGGATATGAGCATTCCCACACTTGAGCAATATGTACTGTCCATGCAGTATGCCAGGCTTAAAATAGGTGGATGGAATATATGTCCATGCCACCGAACATATTGGAGGAAACTGAGTCAGACTTAATCAGATGCATGGG
This sequence comes from Dromiciops gliroides, assembly GCF_019393635.1. Classification (NCBI taxonomy): domain Eukaryota; kingdom Metazoa; phylum Chordata; class Mammalia; order Microbiotheria; family Microbiotheriidae; genus Dromiciops; species Dromiciops gliroides. The sequence goes on along the minus strand of NC_057861.1, from coordinate 271,713,854 downwards.
ATTGAGATGTCCATGGCATCAGGCATATAGGAGGGAGCATAGAAGCCAGGTGTAGGAGTGAGATGGGTAGGATGAATACTTCCAGCCATCTGTACAATATTGTGGGGAAAAATAAAATAAAATATTAAACCAAGAGAATCCAACCTCAACATTAGTCAAAAGCTGTTCCCTTGGCCATACCTTGACTTCATGCATTTCTCCCCTCATGTGACAGTTCAGTGTCTGCTCTTGCATGTATTCCTCTTGTGATTGGATGGCATCTTGGCCAACTGGCATCTGATAACTCAGAATAAAGGCAATTAATGTCTTAAATGATAAGTTCCCATAATCCAAGTCTCATATGGATTTAAAAATTGAGGATAATAAATGATTGCAAAAAATGTGAATACATCTTGACTCAGAACACAATATATAATTATGCAACAATTTCAAATAATACCCCTTTTTTAACTTAGTATACAATTACTTTTTTGAAAAATCTGAACATATTTAAATACAAGTTAAAGCACAACAGAATCTCAAAGAAAACTTTTTTTTTTTGAAAAAAGAAAACTTTTACAAATGTTCCCCTCTTTTTTTTTTTTTTTTTGGAATATGCTTATCAAAAATAATACTTCTAGAATCAATTTACACTTGCCATGGCAAACAATTTGCCAGGGAAATGCTTTAAAGAGTTTGATCAAATAATCAGTTGAGAAAAAATAACAAAAACAAACTCCTCAGAATATGGGAGCACAATACTCCTAGAATTAACATTGTATTATGAAATCAAAACCATGTTTCAAAATTAGATAGATGAATGAATAGAAGAAAATACACGTGGAATAATAAGACAATGAAATTCAAACTAGGGAAATCTAAATGAATATGAACTTAATATTAATAAGAGTGTTATAAAATATAAACTTGATCACATGACTATAAAAAGCTTTTACAAATATTCTCCTTGTTTTACAAACTAAGTATAAGACACAATCTCAAAAGCCTGAAAATCTCTATGAAAATAAACCCATACCATTAATTTCAAAATGTATATGTAATAGCATAGAAATCCTATGTAACCTCTGAACTGATACTATCACTCTGAATGAATTCAGAACACTTTTGATTCCGATATCTAAAATCCCCAATACTCATATCAATACCTTGCTGTTTACTTCTACATTTCTGTAAAATATATATACTTCCATGGCAAAAGAAGCAGAGTCTTGAACTATGGTGATGATTTGTCATTCTTATTCAGCTTAAGTTTTTCTTCTTTAACCCCTCTATATTGTCTGTCAGTCTTTTCACCATACAAATGCTTTATAAGATTACTAATTAAAGACAAAAGCAGGTTAGCAAAATTATGAACAAAACGAGCATATCTGGAATTTAAAGGGTTTTCTAAGGTTGTCTCAGAAGCACAGCCAGGCTGGGGAAGGGCTGAGCCTGAAGCTGCAAATGTAGTTAGAGAAAGTTGAGCATGTGCATTAGATCTTTGGACTTCCCGGGCAGGGGAAGCAATGGGCTTGGCCATGGGGGGAGTAGAGGGTGGGGTCTGGAGAGGAGGGGAGGGACCAGCACAATTTGAATCAGACTTGATTTTGAACTCAGGCCTGGATTCCTCTTCCCCCACTTTGCCTCCAGGTGCTAGGGGATTAAAAGCTTCTAGAGGGTGGGTCATTGCCTCCAGGCATGCAAAATTAGAGCAACAATTAGTGTTGGAACTGGGAAAAGCTGCAGGAATCTCTTCAGGTTTCTCTGAAAAAGCATGGTTGGGAGAGGGAGAGATATTTCCTTGTGTGAGTATGTTGCTGGCTCTTTTAACAAAAATAAAAAGAAAAATAGAAAATCCACAAAAACAAAGCATTAACATGATCTTATCTCCCATTTGTCTGGTTAAACAGACTAAACTCAAAAATAGGGTAATTAGGGAGTTTGAAAGGTCCATTTGAAAAAATTTAAAGGGAAAACACCAGGCAGTTCAGCAGTACTCAAGATTTAAAGGGTTAGGGTAGGGGAAATTTCTTACCCAACCGAAAGATCAGAAGTGAGGTTCAGCTTTCCTCTTCGTGGTCAGCCATCTGTTAAGGGCTAAAATTCTAGCTAAACTGTCTAAAATATCTAATGAGTGGTCGCCAATAAATTATAAGCTTTAGCAAGAGTTAGACTTTTAAGCATTTATTAAGGAGAATAAGAATTTGGTAAAGAGAGAGAAAAAGGCCTAGATTTCTATCTATTAAAGGGAGAGCACATTTCTAGCTCCCTTCTCCACCAGAGTCCAGAGGAAAAGAGCGCGAGACTGAGCGCCAGTCTCTTCCTTCCTCCTCCCACTAGCCCGCGTCACTTCCTGACTCCTGGTCTTGCCCTCAAAGACCTTCCCTTCATGGGCAGAACTCTTCTACAGTAAGTATCCAGCAGGTGGCGTTATTCCAATCGTTACACTAAAAAACCAAAAAAACCAAAAAAACCAAAAAACAAGCAATTAATAAAAGAGTCAGCTGGGTGGCACATTGCATAGAGCAGTGGGTTTAGTATCAGGAAGATTCATCTTTCTGAGTTCAAATCTAGCTTCAGAAACTTACAAGCTGTATGATCCTGGGCAAGTCACTTAAGTTCTTTTTTATGGGTAGACTTTATTGTTAACAAGGAAGGAACTGGTCTGATGCCCAATAGGCAACATAGTATAGTATAAGAAGTTAGATTGTGCATCATATTTCAGTTCATATACTGACTCTGCTTGTTTCCTATATGACCTTGGGCATATAAGTAGTAACTTTGGGATTCAGATTTTTTAACTTATAAAATGAGGGGTTCCTCTGACATTCTTCCTGCTCAAAGTCTATTATTAGTCTTGTTCTGAATTCTCAATTGGTCTTGGATTCTAAAAAGATCTTATGGATAGAAAAATGAACAAGAGTGAAGTGTAACCAAAGTGGCTGAAGTCAAAAACTGAAAAAGAGGAAGAGAAGTTCTGCAAATCATTCACTAATCCTAGTGCCAACAAAGGGAAGTTTAGTTTAGCAAATCCTTGAGTCACATTTAAAAATAAATTAAAAGCCGCAGTAATCTTGCAAGGTCAGTTCTAATTTTGTTAAATATAAATCCAAGTAAAATACGTTTTTTCCCTAACTCCCTAGCGCAAGCTGATCACTTCTTTGAAAGTGACTCTCAGAAACAAAGTAATACATGGTAGTTAGATTTCTAGTTCATAAAAACCTATTCACCATTTCAAGACAACACGTTTGTTAAATGCCTAAGGTATACAGACCATTACACTAGATAAGAGGAGTAATTTTAAAATTTAGTTCAGCATTACAATATATAGTTAATCTACTAGTTTCTGGTCTTCTGGTGATCATTCTTTTTCACCTCAGTTAAGATGGTCCTTGTATATCCATAACACATTTATTCACTTTACCTGCATTTGATTCTTTTCTGCTTTGGTAGTACATATGATTTTTTGCTCCTTTTCTGGACAATTAGGCCACCAGCCTGCCACAGTGAGTCATGGGAGAGGTCTAGAGTCTCTACTCTACCCTTGAGTAATAATGGATTACAAAGATGCCTAAGATTTTATCCTTACCTTCATAATATTTGCATTCATGTGAAGTGCCTTTCCTGAGCATTTGTCTCACATTATAAACATCCTGTTGGAACATTTTAAATTGGCCATTCCATAGACATCTCAAACTCTTTCTGTCTCTGAATCTGTCTCTGAATCTCTCTGTCTCTGTCTCTATATAGATGTAACCTACTCCTACTAAACCTTCCTATTTCTGTTGAAGGCACCATAATACTTTCACTTATCTAGATTCACAACCTTCGAGTCATCTTCAAATTTTCCCTCTCCTACTTCCTACATATCCAGTTAATTGTCATATCTCTCCTCATTCCACAACGTCTCTTGCCCACTTCTCATGAATTGAATAGCAGCCATCCTAATTGTTGTTCAGTTGTTTTTCAGTTGTGTCCTACTATTTGGGGTTTTCTTGGCAGAGGTACTGGAGTAGTTTGCCAGTTCTTTCTCCATCTCATTTTACAGATGAGGAAACTGAGGCAAACAAGGTTAATGTTCTTGTCAAGGGTCATACAGCCTAGTTGCATGGTAAGTTAGTAAGGGTTTGAGGCCAGATTTAAAATCAGGAAGATGAGTCTTCCTAACTTCAGGCCCAGCACTCTATCCATTGCACCACCTAACTACCCCAATAAAATTACCTCTTTCCCATACTTTTTCCACTGGCCTGATCTATAAAAATGATCTGGAGAAGGAAATGGCAAACTACTCTAGTATATATTTTTTTCACCAAGAAAACCCCAGACAGGGTCATAAAGAGTTGGACACAACTGAAATGATTAAACAATACCAAACAACAACCTAATTGGTTTCTGATGAGTTATTTTTATATGTTCATTATTATTTTCTATATTATTAGCTGTAGCATGGAAAAGCTAGTCAGCAAGGCTACAATGATACAAAATTGGTTTGGATAGCAACTGTCCCCCTCATCTCTGGTCAGCAGAGTGTAGTGACTTGCATGCTAGTGGGACATCCCTAAATTTGAAATCTACTGACTGCTTGTTTGGTTGGTTTCTTTATGCTCTCAAGTGATGGGAAACCATGTACCATCTAGAACCTTTACTTGGACCAAATGAGTCTCAGGGACAGCTTCCTTTCTTTTTAGTTAAGAGAAAAAAAAGACTATCCTCTGTGGCAAGGCCCCTGATAAATATTCTATAAGTCTCCCTGCCCCAATTGTAAAGCTATTTTCTTTTTCTTTTTTTTTTTTTTTTTTTTAGGCAATGGGGGTTAAGTGACTTGCCCATGGTCACACAGCTAGTAAGTGTCAAGTGTCTGAGGCCGGATTTGAACTCAGGTTCTCCTGAGTCCAGGGCCGGTGCTTTAACCACTGGGCCATCTAGCTGCCCCAAAGCTATTTTCTTAAGTGCAATTTTGACTCTGTTTTACCTGCTCAGTAAACTCCAGTGGCTCCTTATTGACTCTAGAGTAAATTTAAATTGTTTGATTTTTAAAGTGCTCCTCAACCATACCTCAGCTTGGCCTCACTTGTAAGTTCGTCATGTGTTTTGTTTGTGTAATTGCTGTGCTAGCCCAAAGTATATCTTATTTATCCTTCTTTCTTTTTCTATACTTAACAAAAATAGTACATTACATCTTGTTAACTGATCACAAATGTTATGTGAATGAAACAAACATTAAGCACTTAGAATATGGGAAGTACTGTGCTAGCATTGCAGATATGAGAGACCTTTTCAATCAAGGAACACAAATTCTATTAAGGGAATATAAGATATATTCAGATAATTATAATTTAGGAATTGGCTGGGGTAGGGGAGAGGTAAGAGAAAAGGTTCTGGAAATGGTTGAGGGAGAGAGTGCTAAAAACTCTGCGGGGGTGGGGATTAGTATCTGGATTCAGAAAAGAAGTGGCAGAAACATAAACATAACTTTAAAGGAAGATAGGAATTCATAAATGTAGACAAGAGGGAGTACATTTCAGCTAAGGGGTTGCCTTCATTAATTCCAAAGATTTTTAGCTTTGGAAGGGACTTAAATAGCCATCTAGTCTAGTACCTGAAAAAGAATCCCTACTACTCCACATACCTTACAAGGGGTCACCTATCCTCTGATTGCAGTCCAATGTAGGTAATCCATTATATTTTGAAATAGTCTATTTCATTCTTGTATGGTTCCAATTGTAAGTAGAGTTGATATAGGAAAATTTCCATAATCAAGCCTAAATTTGCATCTTTTCAACTTCTACCTATTATGCCTTTGGGACCAAACAGACCAAGTCTGTAGAACAACCTTTCCAAAACTTGAAGACAGTTGTCCTGTTCCCCTTTGAGTCTTTTCTCCAGGCCTAATATTCTCAATTCCTCAGCGGATGTTCATGTCATAGATCTAGGCCTTTCACTGTTTGCTTCCCTCCTCCCAGTTTTCCAATGTGTTTCCTAAACTGTAGGACCTAGAACTGAATTCAGGACCCTAGATGTAGCTTGACCAAGGCAGAGTAGAGGTACTTATCATTCCTGGAAGCCACAATTGTCTTAATGCAATCCATGATGAGGAGGAGGAGGAGGAGGGGGAGGCTGCTGTATCAGACTAATATTTTGTTTGAAGTCCACTAAGATTAAATTCTTTCCCTTTTTGTTAGGTATTTTTTTAGGCAAGCTATTAACTAATTATTCTTCCTCCATTCTGTGTGTATGAAGTTGATTTTTTAAACTCAAGTGTAATTCTTTATATTTAAGCCTCATTGCATTTCCTCATGTGCTTTCAGCTGTCAAAAATTTTGCATCCTATTTGGCATGTTAGCTGCTCATACCAATTTTGTGTGATATGCAAATTTGGTGGGTATATTTGCCTTTATGTAGGTCAGTGGGATAAATAGCACAGGGTCATGCAGATTCCTGAAGCACTTTATTGGAGACCTGTCAAATCATCTAACTATATACTTTTTCTTGTTCACATCTCTCATCTTCTCTATCAGAATGTTGCTTTGTCAAACACTTTGATAAAATTTAGTTAAACTCTACCAGTAACATTCTTTTCAAATACCATTTTGGTAACATTATGAAAAAAATGAACTAAAATTAGTCTGATATTACCTATTATTTATAATTTTTATTTTGATTGTAATGATCATTGACAAACATTTAAATATTCAAAGAACAAGAAGAGGCCTGTGTAAGATTGTAAACTTTGGGTACAAAAGTTTGTTGTTTAATGTTTATGTATGTTACATTTTTTTAACAAGATGGAAAAAACCCCTGCTATTTATCGTCTTTTGCTCTTTCCCCCCTTCTGTGCATTTATAAAATGTTTAATGTTTTTTTTGTTATATCTACCATTACCCATTAACCCCCTTCTACTCTCCCACCTCTAGTAGATGCCCTCCTGTTTAACAAACAAGTTTAGTTCCTCCTTTCCCCCAAATAAATCAACAAGTTGGTTAAGCCAACAGATGTGACTGGTTCTTTGGAATAACTCCTCCCCTTTCTAGTTAGTCAGCTATGTCTTTAAATATTTGTTTTAAAATTTTCTCAGGAATCAAAGTCAAGCCTGGTAGCCTATAGTTTTGCAGACTTTTCTTTCCTCTCTTCAGAAAATTCCTATTTCTCCACTGAAATTCTTTCCTTTTGTGTCCTCAGAATTTCATTCTTCAAACTTTCCCATCTTTTTACTGACTTCTGTAGAATTTTAGTTCATACTATCTTTCCTCTGTCCCTTTTGAAGTTTGCCTTTCCAAAATGTAAGGTGTAAGTCAGACTATGGCTTTCCTCTGCTGTATCATAAATATTTATATTATTATTTATATTCCAGCTAACAGTCCTTCCCTTATATTAAGCATTAGCTATAGAATAGCATTTGCCCTTGTTTATTCCACCTTTTGATAGATGAAATCATCCTCATGGCAGGCGAAGGTAAGTACTATTAGTTTTTGTGTCTTCAGCTCCAACTACTCCTTTTTTGAGAGAAGTGCATCATAATAACTGAAGATTCTTATCACAGCTATAGCATGTCTCTGTGCCAAACTAGCAATTTATTTCTTGAATGCCTGTTTTCTTTTTCTAAGGAGGTTGTCTGATATACTCAGATAATGGAATCACCTCTGTTTTTCTCTATTAATATTCACTCAAATGTATTGTGTCCACTAGCTCCTCTTGCTTTTCTTCTGGACTTTTAAAATTTGTTAATGGAGGGTTGTATTTTTTGGCTATGGTTTTTACTACTGGTTCATTGCTTGAATTTTTTCTCCTGTGAGCTGGGTTTTTAAACTGCCACCCCCCTCCCCCGCTTAGCTATTTTTTATATGAGCCTGAGATTATTACATATACATAGGAAGTTTTTTCCATCCTCTCCTTTTTTTTTTTTTTTAAGATTTTTAAAGTTTTTTTGATTGGATTTGCCAAATGTTAGGGAAGTACATTTTTTACTAGTGTTTGATTAAATATACTTCATCCCTGTTTTTTTTTTTTTTTAATTTATTTTTTTTTTTAAGTGAGGCAGTTGGGGTTAAGTGACTTGCCCAGGGCCACACAGCTAGTAAGTGTTAAGTGTCTGAGGCCAGATTTGAACTCAGGTACTCCTGACTCCAGGGCCGGTGCTCTATCCACTGCGCCATCTAGCTGCCCCATCCCTGTTTTTTAAGCTGTGTTTTTAGAAATCCAAATCCATTTCTCTGAGACCATCTTCTTAACTGACTCTTTACTCCCCAAATTATTTATTTTTCTTCTCATTTATTACTTACATTTATTACTTTCAGTGAGGAAGATACTACCTTGTACCCTTCTAGTCTTTACTTTCTTGCCTAAGATTTTCTCATCTTTGGCATTAATTTGTACGTTTCTTTTTGGGCAACATATTTGTGCCATTCCATAGGTCTTGGGAGGTTCTTTGTTATATCTTGTATATACGCCTTTCAAAGACAGTGGACCTCTGTTTTTGTTATCAGGTCAACTCAAAGCTTCTGAGTCCACTAACTACTACTATTCTTTCTCTCCTCTCTTACTGGATGAAGGCTCAACCAACAGCTTTTATGGTTCCACTTTACCTTTGCTTCAAGTGCTTCCTTCTCAAACTATCCAGCTCCCTCTTCTCTAAGAAGAATCTTAATTTTATTTTTAGCTTCAAGTGTACAGTTATCCTATTCTTCCCCTTCTTCCTATGTACAACATTTCTTATGCATTCCAACCTCCTGATACAGGACAAGTCTCTTCTCTCTTCTACCTCAGGTCTTTTTTCCCCATTGAAGCCCTACTTTAATTTTGGTACAGTGAAGAGGGCACTGACTCTGGTGTCAAATCTCATCTCTCATGTTTACTATGTTTACTATGTTTGTGACTTTGGGCAATTCACTTAATCTCCCTGGGCCTCAATCTCCTTGTCTGCAAAATGAATGGGTTAGACTGACCTCTGAGGTTCCTGTCAGCTTTACGTCTATAATTCTATGATGCTATATCATTTATTGTCCCTGACAAATTCATATGTGGTTCCGTCAGTTCCTTTATTGTCTAATTTAGGAGGGAGACTAGCCTATATTTGTATCATAGATACTGGACATGGCTATAACAGAAATATAATAATCACACTCAATGCAGGTCACCACAAAATCCCTCTAATGATTGAGATTTTCACCTTTGCTTTTTGAACTATTCTTTGGTACTTATCTCCTCAGCTTCTTAAACCCATATTACAGTCTTTTTAAAAAAAAATACCTTTTGGTAACTTAGGTCATAAGACATATGACTGAGCATTTTCAATGGATAGATGTAGAGACTAGAAGCAAGCGCCACAGCTGTATAGAGGATGTGTTAGAGAGAAGAGACTTGGGACAGGGAGACTAATTAGGAGACTGTTGTAGTAGGCCAGAGATAAGGTCATAAAGCCTGAATTAGTGTATTCAGTTGATGAGTGAGAGAGTGAGATGAATGTATGAGATGTTGTGGAGTTAGAATTGTCAGTACTTGGCAACTGATTGAATACATTGGATGAGAATTGGGAGTCAAGGAATACTTGGAGGTTCAAACCTGGGTGACTGAAAGAAAGGTGATGTTCTTTTTGTTTTGTTTTGTTTTCTTTTTTAGTAAGGCAATTGGGGTTAAGTGACTTGGCCAGGGTCACACAGCTAGTAAGTGTTAAGTGTCTGAGGCCGGATTTGAACTCATGTACTCCTGAATCCAGGGCCGGTGCTCTATCCACTGCGCCATCTAGCTGCCCCTAAGGTGGTGCTCTTGACAGAAATGGGGTACTCTGGCCAGAAGTGTTTTTTGATGGGGTCTGAAGTGCTTGCAGGGAATCTTGTTTTAAATGTCCATTAGGCATTTGGGCTATAGTTCAGGAAACCAGAGCTGGATTTACAGATGTGGAAGTCATTTGTGGTGGGGCAGGTGGAGGGTGGACAGAGAGAGAGAGAGAGAGAGAGAGAGAGAAATAGAGAGAGAGAGAGTGATTGAGCTCCAGCTCAGATCTTCATGAATGCTCTAGAAACATCTCACAATTCTACATTTCTGTTCAAGGTACCACCATCTTTTCAGGCTCCCACGTTTGTAACTTTGGCTTTATCCTCAAATCCTCATTTTCCCTTACCCTACTTATAGAGTCGCTTCCTTGTTTCTACCTTTAAAACATTTTTTCGAATCTGATACCATCTTTCATCAGCTTCCTAAGTGGTTTACTTTCCTCAAGTGGCTTTGCACTCCCATTCTTCCTTAATGCTGATGCAATTTCCTTAATTGCAGATTTGACCATGTCACTGACTACTCCCTCCCCCCCAAAACCAAACAAACAAAACAAAAGTTCAGGCTACTTTTTATCCTGAAGATAAAATACAAAGTTTTTCTGCTTTGTTTTTAAAGAACTTCACAGCCTGTCCTACTGTACCTTTCCAGCCTCATTGTACATTGTACATTGTTCTATAGGGGAAGCTAGGTGGCACAGTGGATAGAGCCCTGACCCTGAAGTTGGGAGGATCTGAGTTCAAGTTTGATCTCAGACACTTACTGGATGTGTGACCCTGGGCATGTCACTTAATCCCAATTATTTTAAACATGTGGGACCATCTCCAGTCATCCTAATAGATATTTTGCCACTGGATCCAGATGTCTCTGGAGGAGAGAGTGAGGTTCGTGACCTTGCACAGCCCTTCCTTACCCTCACCTAAATCCAACTCAGTGCAAGTCATGACATCAGATGTCATGGTTTTCTTCAGGAATGAAGGACCAACAACTACAATGACAATGATAATGTTCTGTAGTCTATGATCTAGCCAAACTGATTTCATTTCTGTTTCTCACAAATGGCAGCCCATCTCCACATTCATGTCTTTGTACTGGCTGGCTGTCCTCCGTGCCTGAAGTGATGCAATCTTTCCTAACTTTTGTTTCATAGAATCCCTCTCTTGAAGTCACAGGTCAAACACCATCTTTTTACATGAAGACTTTCTTTGCTCCTCTAACTGCCCAAGTGTCTTCCCTCACTAACTACTTGTATTTATTTTGTATTCGTTCTCTGCATATTTATTCTTTGTATTCTTACTTTTGTACATTTTATCTTTGTGATAGAGTGTAAGTTACTTGAGAATTGGAATTGTTTCAAAATTTGTATTCACAGTACCTAGCATACTGCCCTAATTAGAGACCAAACAAGTGTCTAATAAATGCTCGTTGACTAATTTGTGGAATAATCAAGCAAAGGTTAGTTGAATGAGATTCATACCATAAGCTATTATCAACATATACTTTAATTATTAGTTAATATTTTAGTTGGAATTTTCAGATTTAGGGGAAGGAGTACATTAGGAGGACTGATAAGGAAAGGTGGGAGATTATCAAGGAAACTCTTGACCATTTTGAGTTTGTATTTGACTTGCTTTGTTTAAGATTCACCTTGATGCCCACAGAAGACTTATCTCTGAAATTAAAAGTACTGTGACTAAAAGTCAGTTGTAGGCTAAATGAATCGATTGTACACATGTGAAACAATAAGTTACTTTTAATAAAAGGAGACTTGGCATGCCACTTTTCAAAGGTTAATCCCTGCTTTAGATGGTTGCAACTATGATTTGTGACTTATTGGTCTGGATACTTTCTTCACTAATACAAATGACTACCCTACTCCACTTTAATAGATAGCTTCACAAGATGCTGTTACCAAAAATATTCATCAGCTGGTGGCCAACTTTTTGATGATGTGCCTCTCTAAAGTTAGCTAGGCTGGTTCTCATACAAAAGTCTTTCACTGGACTCATACTGGATTATTAATTTTATACACACACACACACACACACACACACACGTACACATGTTTGTAGCAAGAGAGATCATGTAGAAGTTTTCCTTACCTTTCACTCCCTAAAACATTCTAGAATAGTGTTCTGCAACTCTTAATTCATTTCTTCCTACTATTGTACAAGTGTAGCAAGGCTAATAATGATCTTCTAAATTAGATACTGAAATAGTTTTTGGAGGGCCAACTCTCAGAGTTTCCTGGTCAAGAGCCAAGTTTCACAGCAATACTTCATCCTAGTCTATGTTTGGTTAACAATGACCTAGTGTTTAGAATCAGGGCATCGAAGTGTGTTTTTGAAAAAGAAAGAGATTGCAGGACAATTTGTTCTGTTTTATTTCTCCGGAATGCTTGATGCTTGGGGACTAAATTGGAAGGAAAGAGCAACCAAGAAGGATATCCTATTAGGAGGAGGAGAGCTGTCTGATTGTTGGTACTGGATTTCACAGTGAGTGATTAGTAGCATTTGGCTTATGAAGAAATGACTAAAAATAACTCATGAGGAGAGTTTGTAGTCAGGTCCAATTTCGGGTTCTAGCTGAGCTAGCTGTAAGTTTGAGCACTCCTATAAAGCTGGAGCAATCGAAAATATATGATAAATATTTTCTGAGGACATTAGCAGCATGAATGAGGATAAAGGTATATAATTATTTTCTTAATGGAAAAGATAAACTTATGTATTTTGTGTTTGGCTGATTATGTTTGCTTCGTTTTCAATTTTACTTTGTGAAAGCAAGTTAAGTACTTTGGAAGGAGTGTGAGTGAGTGTTCAGCATTTTCTGTTTTAAACTTACAGAGATATTAATTTCTAGTAGTATTTGAAATAATGGAAAGATCTCTGTCTTGGTTATATTTTTATGTATAGGGACATACTTCACTAGATTTTATTTGAATGTATTACTTAAGTCATTTTTTTTGGTAAAAATCAGGAAGTTGGAATTAACAAAATATACACAAAATTTTTCTTTGTCAGACTTGTACATTTAGAAGGTTGATTTCTAAAGTGCCTTCCAACTGGGTGCATGATTCTGTATGGACATTGACCTACTTTTTGAGGCAGGCAATATGTGCAAAGAATGAACCTAGACAGTTTGATTTTAGCTTAAGATTTAACACCTTCCTGTATATCTTAAATTTGTTACCCCTTAGGGCTGAAATGTTTTGTTTGTTTTCCTTTGCAAGTAATGGTTGCCTCCCATTTAAAAAAACAAAGTGCTTTTCTTCAGTATTTTAATATATTGTTCTTCAATATGGTGTTTATTTGTTGAATAGAGTAAACTTTTTCCATGGTTGCCTAAAGGATTCATATTCTTTCTAGATCTGACCTAAAAGTCACTTTATTCACCTCATCTTATGTCTTTCAAATTTTTGAAACACTGGTCTTTTGGTTGATTGGGTCCTACACATAAATATGTATGTGTTATAATTTATTTTAACAGAGATTCTTATGATATACAGACTTCATTTCTTAAACCAATATTTTAATTCTTTAAAGAAATGGTGAAAGTGTATTAATGCATATCTAATAAACTTGACTACAGGAAGGAAGCTTTTTTTTTTTGTCAGGGACCCCTTTGGCAGTCTGGTGAAAGCTAAGGATCCCTTCTCAGAATGATGATGCATGAAACAAAGTACATTGGATTACAGAGGCAACCAATTATATTGAAATATAGTTATCAAAAGTATTAAAAATCAAAAGTATGATACAGTAATAATTAACACCAAACAAAAATGTATTTAATATAGGCATGTTAAATTTAATTTTTGTTTTAAAAAGATGATATATCATTGTAAAGGCTCTTTGTTGCCTAGATTCATAATTAAAGAAAATATTAAAGTTCAGTTAGAAGTTAGTGAAAATAAGGGTATACATTTTTCCCCCCATCCATAGATCCCTTGGGGATCCTTGGACTCCAAGTTAAGAATTTCTGTTCCTGAAGTGTGTCCTCTGGTAACATTTTACTTCTCCGGGAACCAATGGGAATGAAGAATTCTATTCAAGTGAATTTTCTAGGTAACAGAAGGTTACCATTTTAATAGCTCAGTATTTTAAAAAGTATTTTGAATAAAACTCTTACTAAAATGTTTTTCATATCTCCCTTTCTTATTACTGAAAATAAATAAATTTTTTCTTGATGTTAATTGTGCTGTGCTATAATACTCTAGGCTATTTTTTCCTATGTGGTAAATAGCCCTACATTTATTTTGCTTTTTAAGTTAGTGTCTATTTTATTTTTTTAACTGTTCTTCCCCCACCTTCACTGGCAGTGGCTATTTCTTCTTGCATGCTTTATTTAGGTCTGTTTCTGGCAGCGGCCTTTTCCTCTCACCCCCAAACCAACCTCCCACTTCCTAATTTGCTCCTTGTGATTGGTTAGAATAGATCACAGTAAAATGACCTTTGGCAAATTAGTTAACATCTCCAGATCCTTCTTCAGTAAAGTGAAGGTTTGGACCAGATGTCCTCTGAGGTCCCTTCTGGGTCTAAATTTATGACCCTGTGTTCTTTAAGATTTCTTAGACCTTTGTATTCCTATGAAATGATGTTGTGGTAGGTTCTAGACTCTAGGAAACTAGATAATCTCATTAGAATTGTGTGTCAAGTAAATAAAAGTTTTGAATGGAGACCTTGAGGGGTTCAAAGTAAGAGACTTACTTAGTGCAGGGTATTTTATATCTAATTTAGTTGTGCAAAAGTCTTTCTCTTCCTGGCACTTTAGCTCTATTCTAGATAGTAAAAATATGTTACCACAGAATTTGTGAGATTGAGTAGTATTACTTTGGATTAACATATTGTCACTTTTCTGAAGAGTTCAAGTAATCATATTTTATTTGGTATTCTAAGAAGAACCTATATAGATAAATAAAATTATTTCAAATGATAATTGATACTTTGCATCACAGAAAGGAAAGTTTTGTTGGTAGATTTTTAGAAACTTGATTGTGGCATGAAATAGTCTGGTATTCTTATAGTTAGCCAGGGCAGTTGATGCCAGAACTAAAGTTTTAGTATGATGTTATGAGCAAAATTTAGCATTTATTTCTGCGGTAGATAACAATATATTTTTGGATAATTTATTGTACTTGAATATTTTAATCCAGAAAATCAATATGATCCAGAGTAGAATGGGTGGGAAGAGGTGTATAAATAGATTTGCATTTGTACAGTAACAATATAAGAATACAGAGGTCTTAAAAAAATTTGATCCTATCAGGCTAGTACAGCATCTTTCTCTTTTTTTTTCTTAAAGAAATTCTAATAATGTAAAGTGAAACTATCATGTTATCTTTATCTTTAATATCCATAAAAGTATTAAGTGCTACTTTTACTTTCTTTATGTAGTAGTGTATTTACTATTGACTAAACTTAGTTATTTTTCCATGGTAATGTACAATTTGTGAAACCACAAAGTCTATCACACATGCTTTTGATTTAGCACAACTGTAATCCTAGTAATCAGCAAAGGCTGTTACACATTTACATAGTTTTATTGGTTGGAAACAAAGCAGTTCACTATCTAATAAAATTAAATATTCTTTGATGGCCTGATCTAGTGATCAGGGTACAATTTTGATATGCACAGCAAATAGGTACAAAATAAAAATGAGTCCATCAATCGAAAAACATTTATTAATAGCTTACTAGTACCAGACACGCAGATACAAAGAAAAATGGTTCCTGTTCTCAAAGAGCTTAGATTTTTAAAAAATTAATTATTTTCAGTGAGCAAAAATCAAGTCCTTTCCCTTCCTATACTTCGAATTAAGAAAGGAAAAACAAAATGGCTGGTTATTACAATGATTTGAACCTAGGTCTTTTAAAGTTATTTGACTTTACAGTATTGTTGTCTTTGTATAAATTGTTGCCCTGTTTCTGCTAACTTCACTTTGTATCAGTTCATACAAGTCTTCCTAGTTGTCTCTGTTATCATCTCCATCATTTTTTATAGCACAATAGCATTCCATCAATGATAAATCTACAGACATTTATTAAGTGCTTGCCATGTGTCAGGTACTGTGCTAAGTGCTAGGGTTACAAAAAGAGACAAGATAATTTCTGTCCTCAAGGAGCTTACAATCTACATATATGTGTATATATGTATATGTGTGTGTATATATATGTGTGTGTGTGTGTATATATATATGATAGACACACTATAATCTGTCCATATATTCTTCAGTTTATGGGCACCCCTCAGATTCCCATTCTTTGTCACCTCAAAAATAGCTATAATTATTTTTGCTCATTTTTAGTGTTTGTTTAGGATTAACCTCTCCCCTTAATCAGCCCTCTCTCTAATTCTTCCTCCCCCATTCTCTCCTTTTCCTCATATTTCCCTGTTGGATGAAATAAATTTGTATGCCCAACTCTGTGCATTTGTATTTTTTCTTCCTTTGACCAATTCAGATGAGAATGAGGTTCAAGTGTCAACCAGTTTCCACCTTGAATGTATAGCTTATTTCATTTATAAAAAATTTTACAAATTTGCCACCCCCCCCTTCGCCCCACCCCCATCCCAACAAAAAAACTTCATCACTCCCAGGAATAAGGTGTGATTTTTTGTGAGGCTTTGATTATAGATGTTTTGGAATCATTCACTTCTTCCTCCTCCCCTTCCCCCTCTTCCCCCGCCCCCCCTCCCCTCTCCCCCTCCCCCTTTCCCCCCTTCTCCTTTCTCCTGTTTTGTTTGCTCATTTTTCCAACCTAATTACTGATTTTGGATTTTTTTTTTTTGTTAGGGGAAGGCTTTGTGCATACCTGAATATAGGGGTTGCAAAAAAATTTGGCAACAGTAAAAGGTTATATATACCTATTTTATATACCTATATACTCGAGGTTATGTAAAAAATTTCTCAGGTGAAAAGGGGTCACAGATGGAAAAAGTGTAAGAAGCTCTGCTTTACACAGTGTCCTTGTCTAAAAATGTGTGACTCTGTACCTATGCCTATTCATTACTATTGTCAGGAGATCAGGTAACATTCATACATGGCTCCCTAGACATGGTTAGTCATTGTATCAATCAGAGTTTCTAAGCCTTTTAAAGTTGTTTTTTTTTTTGCATGTTATTGTTCTTGTATAAATTGTTTTCTTAGGTCTGCTTATTCCATTCAGATAGGTTTATACTACACACAATTCTCTGAAATTGTAGCTTTTGTTATTTCTTATTATAACGTGATATTCTTTTATATTGATGTACAACAATTTATTTAGAGAGTCTCCATTTTTTTCAGAGACAATCTATGGTAACTTCTTACATTCAAGATTTTATTTCCTTTTCTTTTCCTCTTTTTTTCCCCTCTACTTCTCTCTCCCCCCCCCCTTTTTTTTTTAGTGTGGCAATTGGGGTTAAGTGACTTGCCCAGGGTGACACAGCTAGTAAGTGTTAAGTGTCTGAAGCCAGATTTGAACTCAGGTACTCCTGACTCCAGGGCTGGTGCTCTATCCAGTGTGCCACCTAGCTGCCCCCTTTCCTCTTTTAACATCCAGAAGTTTGTCTTGCTTGCAACTATTCCCTCTTTTGTATTGTCCTCTTTCTTTAACTTTGTCCCTACAATGTATTTGTTTGTTTGTTTTGTTGTTGTGTTTTTGTTTGTTTTGTTTTTTTGTGGGGCAGTGAGGATTAAATGACTTGCCCAGGGTCACACAGCTAGTAAGTGTCAAGTGTCTGAGGTCGGATTTGATCTCAGGCCCTCCTGAATCCAGGGCCGGTGCTTTATACACTGCCACCTAGCAGCCTCCCCTACCATCTATTTATGCACTAAACTCTTCTTTGCCATTTCCCTCCGAGTGAGCTTCTCTCAGTGCCTTTCCTTTATACTTTGTATATTCTTCTCACTCAATCCAGTTACGAATTATTGCTTCTTCCAATTGTTCAAATACCTTTTTAGTTTTCTCTGGATTTTTGTATTTGTAATTCAAAGTTCCTTCTCAGTTTGGGTCTTTACATCAAAAATGTTTGAAAGTCACTTATTCCATTAAAGAAATGTCTCATCCTCCTCCCCCTTTTATTCTTGTTGGGTCATACTCTACTTTATGGGGGAAATTATTTATTGTTGTAAGCCTGTTTCTTTTGCTTTTTGGAATATTGTATTTCAAAATCTGGTTTTTAGTAGATACAACAACATCTTGTAAGACCTTGGTACTTGGATTACTTCTTTCTGGATGGTTGCAGTGTTTTTTCTTCGATGTGTAAACTCTAAATTTATGACATTCCCTGGACTTTTCCTTTTGGTATTTCTTTCAGGAAGTGATCAGAGTATTCTTTCCTTATTTGCTTTGCCTTCTATTTGCTCCCTTCTGGGGTTCTTATCTATCCTAAAAGTTTTCAATTAGTGCTTTTTGATACACTGAGTCAATTTGTTTTTTTTTATTATTATTAAATCAAGTTTTTCAGAGAATCCATTGATCCTTAAATTAACTCTCCCTGACCTATTTTCCAGATCAATTATTTTTTATATTAAATATCTTAAATTTTCTTTTCTTTTTTTTTAATCTAATGATTTGGCCTTAGTATCTTTTTTTCCCCCTCCTCTCCCCTCCTCTCCCCTCCTCTCCCCTCCTCTCCCCTCCTCTCCCCTCCTCTCCCCTCCCCTCCCCTCCTCTCCTCTCCTCTGCTGGGCACTTAAGGTTAAGTGATTTGCCTAGGGTCACACAGCTAGTAAGTGTCAAGTGTCTGAGGTTAGGATTGAACTCAGGTTCTCCTGACTCCAGGGCTGGTGCTTTATCCACAGTGCCACCTAGCTGCCCTGCCTACTATCTTTTGTTAAACTTGGTATAAGTATAATAAAAGGAATTTCTTTAAGTTATTTGCATTCTTGGACTGTTTCATAGTCATAGCTTATCTTCAAGCAACCAGTTGCTAGGAAATATAGTGCTCTTCAAAAATTAAAAGCTGTAGGAAAGCTTTATTTTTTTCATCTAATCATGTTTCCAACCTTTTCATCTTTCAACAGAGACAAAGCATGGTGGACATAAGAATGGAAAGAAAGAAGGACTCTCTGGAAGTTCATTTTTCACATGGTTTATGGTAATTGCCTTGCTGGGAGTCTGGACTTCTGTAGCTGTCGTTTGGTTTGACCTTGTTGATTATGAGGAAGTTTTAGGTAAGAGTTGTATTATAGTTTTCCATAATTTAAGAAATGACAAATATGTGATTTATGTTTCTATTCTGACTACTGGAATGTAAATATTTAATGCTGCTGTCTTGGGGATATGCAATTATAAGCAAAATTGAGTCTCCTGGTTTGTTGACAGGGTTTTTTATTTATTGAATAGTAGACATGCTTCTTAGAAAAGCACATTATGTTATAGCTTACTTGCATATAAATTGAATAAAAGTTTTAAATTTTAATGACATTTATAAAAATGACCTCCAGTTAGACAAGGTTGACATTTGGTTGCAAAGAACTTCCAGGTTGGAGAGAAATTTGCAGAAAAAGATTTTAGGTCTTTTTATGTGTCCCTAGTGAATTATTAACAAAGTAACATGTAAATGAAATGGGAAAATAAAGGAACATATTTAAAATAATTTGTTTATTTTAATGCAAGTAACAGTTCTCATATTTTTATATGCATGCAGCCAAAGCAAAGGACTTCCGTTATAACTTGTCAGAGGTACTTCAAGGTAGGCTATTCAAGACATTTTAAATAAACTCCTGTTTTCTGTCTCTGAAATCTTACTTTACCTTATTTTACTTTATTTGTCATTTAAGTATACTTCAAAATATAGTAGAAGTATGGCCAATTTCTCACAAGCTAAACAATTTTACTTTTTTTGTTTTGTTTTGTTTTGTTTTGCAGGGCAATGAGGGTTAAGTGACTTGCCCAGGGTCACATAGCTAGTAAGTGTCAAGTGTCTGAGGCCGGATTTGAACTCAGGTCATCCTGAATCCAGGGCTGGTGCTTTATCCACTACGCCACCTGGCTGCCCCCAACAGTTTTACTTTTTAGCTTGTTTTTAGCTTAGCTCATTATTAAATTTAACTTTGATCTTCACATCTATAACTTTCATTTTAAATTTTGTCAAAGAAATAGGAGTTTTATTACTTTCTCATTTCTCCATTTCTTTGTGGAACTTTTTCCTTAGAAAAAATGTATTCACCTTAGGAAGCTTTAGTAGTAAATTACATCATTCACTTGTTTGAGTGGAAAACCCCTCTGTATAACCTCAGTCTATTAAAAAAACAAAAAACCATAATGGAAACTGAGTGGATCATAGCTACACCACTCTGTCACTGTTGTTAGTTCCTAAAAAGTTTCAGTATACCTTTTGAAGGTATTTTGGTAAATGACATAATTGACTTCAGGGCTGTATTTTGGGAACTGAATTTTTATAGCTTCTGTCAGTAATAGTAAATATAAGACTGTCCTGCTGGAAAGTGAAATTTAAATTTAAATTTAAATTTTCAAATTAGAATTCTTGCTTTCTTTGAAAAGGAAAGATAAAGTCTCTATATTGTCCTGAACTGAGTCCTAAAATTTTTATTTTTATTTTATTTTTAACTATTGACATAGACTTCTATTGCTTAATTAGATTTTTTAATGGTTTAATGGTTTAGCTAAAGTGGTTCATTTATAGTATCAAGATACCTTTAATATTAAACATTCCTAGGTCTTGCTTATTAAGAAAACTTTATTTTGTATTTTTTTTGGGAGAAGTGGTTCTGCTGTAAATGCTGGTTTTTAAATGGAAAAATAACTATTTCTTTGTTTTAGTTACTTCAGTAAACATGTAGTTTGATTGAAAATTACTTAGGATTTGACATTCCTTTTTATTTTTTGTCTGGTAAAATTTGATTTTAAAATTGAAGGCTGAAGAGATTAACAACAATTTTTAGGTTTCAAAACATGAAGTTTCCTTTACTGTTAATAAATGCTTTTAATATTGTACAGTTGGACAAGGTGCTTAAAGTTTTTAACTGTGCTACAAAAATCTCTTACTGTCAATTTAAATCATTTATCTTATAACCTCAAGCTTTAAAAGAAGTGATTGTAGGATGAACATTCTGAGTTTATCTGATCATTTGATTTTCATTTTTAAATTAATCAGATAAATGAAAATCAGAATTTCAAAATGAATTCCACAATATTTTTAGATATATTAGAGAAAAATTAATTATTATTTTAATTGCAAAGAGAAAACTAGGATTAGAAGTACAGTGGATTTTATTATAGCAGTACTTATGTTTACTACACAGAATTTCATTAAATGGAACTGGCCAATTATCTTCTCTTTCATTCCCACCCTTCCCCTCTCCCTCGCCCCACTTTTGTATTTTTTTTTTTATTATAGGGAAGCTGGGAATCTATGATGCTGATGGTGATGGTGATTTTGATGTCGATGATGCCAAAGTTTTATTAGGCAAGTATACCTGAATTTTTGGATGGTATTGTAATATACCAAAAACTATATTATGTGTGGAACCTTGTTTGTGAAAACATTTACTTAAGATTTTGTCCATTGATTTGGATATAACTTTATAAGCTTTTAAGAAGACATAGTGTGTAAAGTGTTGCTTGTATGTGAACCTTGGTAAATCAGAAATAATTTTTATCTGGACTGTTTCCATCTTGAAAATACTTTTTATTCTGAACATTTAATGTTTTGTATAAAAACTGTACTACTTGGCTTTCAAATTAACTATATAATTTTTTTTTTTGGCTTTTGAAATTTCTTTTACATAAGCTTAAATTTTAAAGTCTTTTATGTTAGTCTACCATAAAATAATATAGAAACAGTAAAAAAGTTACAGTATATAGTCTGTTGCATATCTTGAAGGTAAACACTTTAAATATACCATATTTGATCCCATTAAGGGCCTTATGCATCTAAAACTTTTTGTTATTTTTCCCACTTTATTCTTGTGCTGGTGGTGGTGCTTTATTAGAGAGAGGGAAGAGCCTATTGATTATATCTTGATTGCTAGTAAATATTGATTTTTATGTACGTATATGAAATCATGGAAAATTTCTTGATGTATTTTTTTGTCTGATGTACATATTTCTGCTTATGAAACAGCCTCATATTCTTTAGTTAATTTAGTATGCAATATCTTTACTTAAATTCCTCATCATTGTATGGATGTGATCATTGAGCTTTGAAACTTGCGCATGTGGAGCATAAGCTCAGGAAAGTCTTATCAAGCAGGAAAGCATGGATGGCCACAGCAATGGATTATGTGTATCTGTTGCCCTAAAACTAGCCTAGTTAAGACTGAAGTGACTTATGACCAGGTTGGCTGTTTGGGGATGATTTTTTTAGGGAAAACTTTATATTTCAACTAGGCTATTATTTTCTGCTTATGAAAAAACTTTAAATACTACAAAATAAAATATTTTTAGATGGTTATAAGTTCTGTGGGTATTTTCTTATTGATGTGCAGGGAGAATCAATATCTACCTTTTTGTGCATGTCTGTTTTTTTAATAGTAGAAAACAGTAAGCATGATTCCATTACCCTATTGAAATTTTTAAAAATATGATTTTGATTGTAGATATTTGAATTAGGACTTTAAAAAGATGTATCTTTTTGTTTGAAATATATTCATATTCCACATGTTAATTGGAATGCTATTTGTGATCATCAAAAATATTTTATTACTCTTTAAAGAAAGTTTTAAATGCCCAAACTAAACGCTTAATATCTATTACTATAGTCACTGTGTGGAATTTATAATTGTACTAACTACTTAGTAGTAAGAGTATTTTCCTTTCAACAACTTTTAAAATGATGAAAAGTTACTTAACTCTTTTAAAAAGTGTGTGTACAAAACTTTTAATATAGAATGATTTGTTATTTTTTAAGATAATTGTAAAATGTGTTTATAAATTCTAATTTTTAAAATCAGTTTCTTTGTTGAGTAATGTTAGGAATTGTCAAACAGCAGTTATTAACAAGATCTTATTTCTGCTTTGTATCTGTTGAAGTATTACACTGGATTTTTAGTATCAAATTTCAGATTTGGAAATTGATTACATAGACTTTTAAATGAAGCATTAACAAGAAAATATTTGGCCTAGCTATAAATCCCTCTTTTGTTGACTCTTATTTTTACATGGGTACATGTGTTTAAAAAAAAAAGCTATGACATATTTTATGTAAGAATTTTCATATTTATAAATGTGATAACTAAATTGAGTAATTTAAATCTTTGAATTTTCTTTGAGAACATGATTCTTAAACACATTCCTTCACATGTCTCTTAATCACATCACTCAGGTCTATGATGTAGTAACTGCAGGGCTTCATACAATTGATTTTGATCTGATTGAAATTGAGGAAACTAAAGATGAACCCCAGCCACCAGACCAAACTCTCATTTCTTATTCATTTAATTGTTATCTTGCAACGTTTAAAAATATTGACATAAGGTAAAGTCTGGGTCTGGAGGCAATAAAATGCTGTTTGCTCACTTCTGACTTTATGTCACTTCAATAAGAATATCAGAAAAGGAGTGACATTAAGCATACATACTGAAAACTAATGAAGTCACAGCAAGGAAAATCAAAAGTGTCAGTAATCAGGTAAATTTCAAAAGCAAAGGCTAACATTTATTTGGTGTGATAATTTTATATTATTGTGAGTATTAGGTACATGTTTATATTTTTAAATGAATAATTTATAGGTTATTACAACATCTTAATTTAGTCTGTATTAGCCTTATCAATTTTCTGTAAAAGAAACACATGCCAATTTAAACATTTCTTACACTTACTCAAAAAGCTGAGTCATATACAGACGTAGAATTAAGTAATTTCTGTGGAATTCACAATTGAAAGACACCAACTATGGATTTTTTTGGCACCCTTATAGGTACAAAAGTGCTTGCATACGCTGTCATTTCACAACGACCCTGAAGTAGAAAGGGCAAGCATCAATATTCCTGTTACAGATGAGAAAATTGAACATTAGAGAAGTTAAATAGCTTGTCCAATGTCCCATAGCTAAATTGATGGTGTCAAGTCTTAAGCTCAGTGTTTTAGACTTCTACTTCCTTTCATCTTTTCACTCTACCATGCTACCTTACAAATCATTTAAAGTTTATTGTTCACCTGCCTAAAGAGTCTGCCTCATAATGATTTACTAGAAAGCCTACTTTAAAATATTTTATTTCAGTTTAGATTGTTGACAACAAAAGTTACTTGAAATGAAAATTTCTCCCCAAATATGTTACTTTGGTGACATGATAAATTCCTAAGTAAATTAAGAGGAAGTTGTCTCAGCACAAGAAAAGCCAGAAGTAACATAGGATTGTGACTAACAATCCTGTTTTCCTGTCAAGCAACTTACTGAAAGCAAGTTGACTAGGAGTAAAGTATAAGGGAAAAGGAGATAAGCTAAGATGCTTGGGTTTGTTTACTAGTTGTAAAATTTTACGTCATACTTTGGGCAGCTTTCTACCTACTGGAAATGAAATCATAAGCCCCAGCAAAGGTAGCAACAGGGAATATACAGACCCTCTACTCCTTTTCTGCTGTTTCTTTCATGAGTAGTTTCTTTCCTATGTGGGTAGGAGATACGAAACCACTCAATATGAAGAAGATTCCCTATTTTTCCTAAGCCACACATTTCTTAGATCTCTGGTGTAAAGAATTACAAGGAAGCTGAGTTGATGACTAAGTAGATTATAGGAAAAAACTCTTTGCAAAGTTGTCTTGTACAATAGTGTTCAACTGGAAGCTTTTGCTTATATCTTTTAGTAGTGGAGTTTGTCATATTAATATTAAAAGGCAGTAGAGTCAGGTTCTATTTCCAAGATTTTGTAGAGCCCTTTATGTTTTGATAGTTTAATTTTTTTTCAAAATATTACTCGTCAAGAAAAAGAGAAACCTCTTTTTGTTTTTTTGTGGGGGTTAGAAGTAGGGCATTGTCGCAGATGATCTATTAAACATAGAAGGGAAATTAAATTTTTTGTGTGTCTTACTTTTATTGATATCTTTTTTATATCATCTGCATCTATCCCATCTACCCAATTAGCTATTTCTTATAATAAAGACTTTAAAATAGTAATAATAATCATCATTTATATAGCTCTTTAAGGTTTAAGAATAGGGGCAGCTAGGTGGCACAGTGGATAAAGCACTGGCCCTGGATTCAGGAGTATCTGAGTTCAAATCCGGCCTCAGACACTTGACACATACTAGCTGTGTGACCCTGGGCAAGTCACTTAACCCCCATTGCCCCGCAAAAAAAAAAAAAAAATGAAAACACCAAAAAAACCAAACAAACAAACAAACAAAAGAATAAAAAAGCATTTCAGCCAAACCAACAAACACATCAACCACTGTTTCTTCCACTATATGCAATATTGCATATCCATAGAACCCTTCTCCTTCTTCTACCTTTTCATAGATAACGGTACAAAATGGAGTTTAAGTATATATTTTCCACTCTAAATTTGAGTACACTTTAAAAAGCACAAAGGGAAATATTTAAAGACATAACAGTAGATAGTTGCTCCAGCAAGGAAATTAAAATTTAAAAACTCTTTATAAGAAAGCAATTATAGGACCATAGTTTTTAGTTGGAATGTACTAGAGTGGCCATTGTATCCCATGCCCTTATTTTATAGATGTGTAGATTGAGTTCCAGAAAGGTTTAGTGACCTACCTAAGGTCAGAAAGATAGTAAATATTTATTTAGTCATTATCTATAATTACCCAGAAATGCCTTGGGTTCTTTTTGATCCATTCATGTATAAATGTGGGTTACAGAAATCTCTCTTTTTTTATGTCCATATCAGTAATTTACATAGGTAATTCCTATTGTGGAAACTATCTCCAATGATGCAGATCAGCAGTTTGTCTTTAAGTTAGCATCTTAAATGCCAGGACATTGAGATGTTAACTAATCTGCTCATGGTTATACAGCTAGCACATGTCATAGACCAGACTTGAACTCAGGTCTAAGGCACTCCTCCATCATCTATACTATGCCACCACAAACGCCCAAA
Organism: Dromiciops gliroides; assembly: GCF_019393635.1. Lineage (NCBI taxonomy): Eukaryota > Metazoa > Chordata > Mammalia > Microbiotheria > Microbiotheriidae > Dromiciops > Dromiciops gliroides. Next base: position 271,688,107 of record NC_057861.1, on the reverse strand, counting down.
TTATATATACATATATATTTCCATTTCTTTTTGCCAAAAAATGATTTACAGTTGAAAGCTCATTAATTTCACATAGAGATTCGGTTCAGCTTCGTTCAACAGATATTAATTGCCTTGGGGCACTGTAATATACACTTAAAGAAGTAAAAATGTAACTAAGACACAGAGCCTGGGCCTCAAAGAGCTTATATTCTAAAGGTAAAGTTACAAGTTCATCACAGTGCTTGACTTCTGACTTTTGTGGGAAGAGCTTGTAAGAGAAGGCCCAGAAGAGGAGAAACGACACTAGAGCCAAATAAAGAAAAGTACATGAGGACTGGTCACTTGAATTTGGAGGAAGAGAAGAAGTATCCTAAGAGACGGTATTTGAGCCTCTGTCTTTGGATAAGAAGACTGGCAAAAGACCAAGCTTTGGTTGAGTATTCAGGGAAAGAGGATATTGGTGCAACAGTGATAGATTACTGGCCCTGTAATAAGGAGGACCTGAGTTCAAATTTGGCTTCATACACTTAATAGCTGTGTGACCCTGGGGAAGTCACTTAATCCTGATTTTCTCCCCAAATAACAATAGAAAAGGTAAGTGGATGTTTATGATTCTAGGTACGGAGAATAAGCTAAGAAATAGAAGTGACAGTGCTGACTGTGTTTGTGGGACACAGTTCAGTTTGATTGGGGGATAGAGTATTTTAAAAGGGAATAATGTATGACTGACTTAAAACTGATAGATAATTTGAAACGATTATGGAACATTTTAAATTCCAGGCCAACAACATTGGTTTTGATTCAGTTAGACAGTGGAGAAGCTACTCAGGATTTTTAGGTACCTGATTTTACATGATCAGATCAGTATATTAATTAGGAAGACTAACTGTACTGGTATAATTGAGACAATGGAGAGATTGGCAGCTCAATTAAAAGTTAAAAGTCAGTTATGAGAGCCAAGGTAAAAAGAAATAGGGATCTAGAGTATGAGGGTGGGATAGGAAATGAAGGTATGTTTTCTATTCTAGATGTAGAATCATTAGGATTTTGCAATTAACTCAAGATAACTGAGATTTCTAGCTTAAGTGACTGAGAGAATGGTTATCATGCGTTCGCCATTGATAGAACTAGGGAAATCAGGAATATAAGCAAGCTTTAGAGTAAAATAATATGTTCAGTTTGAGATATGTTGTTTTTGAAGTGTCAACCAGATTTCTAAGAAGAGACTTATACCAGATTTGGCACCCAGGAAAGTACATGGGTTACTCAGTACTTCATTGACAGACAAAAGTGGAGTAAATTGAGTATAATCACCATGTCACTTATCACTTGGCCAACACTATGTATCTATATTTCTCTCATATTAATTTTAGATCTTCATAATATATGGAGAAATCATGTGCAGTAAAGCCTGTAGTGAGTGCCCAATTTGAATGGGAACAATTCCAGGATCGCAACAACTTGTCAACATTTATAGGTTAATGATCATTCTTTGCTAGCACAACTCATTTCCTCAGACCTGCCATCTTACTTAATGTTTAGAAATGTGCATTGATAACTATTTTTGCTAAGTTCCACCCTATTTAAAACTTGGATTGATTGCATTCTCATCAGTGGGTTATGTTTTATGTCGAAAATTGCATGGTATAAAATGCTGTCATGACTTGAATGGTAACTTTTTTTTGTTTAGTAGACTCTTTAAAATTAAGAATGGTCAGTCAAAGTCTGGAACTTATTTTCTTTTGGTTGGTTGAAAGTGAATACTAATAGGAGGTTAAATTTAAATTTGTTGTCATTGGCTTAATTGACTTTTTTATTTTAATGTGTTAAGGTGGCAGTAATTGGTGGAAAACACAGGGAAGAATTTTAGAGAACTAACTGATTTTAACAGTTCTGTCTGATTTTGTAATCTTGGGATGATTATTTAGGATTTTTTTATTATACTTATGATCATAATAGGGAGAGTGAATTGTGGAGGCTAGATTGTTGAAGTACATTTATGCCTGTTTTTAAACAAAACTGAAAATGTCATTTTTTTGCTGACATACAAACTAACCATTAGTTGAGGCAATATATCATTGGAAAGACTAGTTTCTTGCAAAAAAATAAGATTAAGGAAGTAAATTAATGCATTCAAAATCTAGTAGGAATGACTTTTTAGTTATTTGCAGTTTTGTATTGCCTATACCACTGATCTCCTTACTTCATGGAATTGAGAGTTAATTGTATACCCCTTTTTCTGTAAAAAAAAAATGCAGGGTTTAATCTGATGTTTCTTGTTACAGTCATTACTTTACTTTCCTAAATGGCTTTTCTGTAACCACCTATGACGATGTATAAAATTCCTTTCTGAAATCACATTTCTTCAATTTCTTTTTTTTTCCACCTAACTACTCTCCTTTATTTCTCTCTCTCTTTCTCTCTCTCTCTTTCTCTCTCCCTTTATTCTTGTGTAGGCCTGACCAAAGATGGCAGTAATGAAAATATTGATTCCCTTGAGGAAGTCCTTAATATTTTAGCAGAGGAAAGCTCTGATTGGTTTTATGGCTTCCTCTCATTTCTCTATGATGTAATGACTCCTTTTGAGATACTAGAAGAAGAAGAGAGCGAAACTGCAGATGATGTTGATGGTACGTCACAGAATGAAGGGGTTCAGGGAAAAAAGACTTGTATTATTTTGGATTTACAGAACCAGTAACATTGACCAGAGTCTAAAATTACTGGTTTGTGCTAAACTTGAAGCAGATTTCTTTCTCACTATATCAGGATTGAATTTCAGGGGGTACCTGAGCCTAATGTTTGATTTTTACCAAGAATAAAGTCAACCATGTGACCTTCCTTCACTAGTTGATGGGCCTTTCATTAATTTACTATTTTGTATTAGGGGAAGTAGCACTACTCAGTTGTTTTTAACAATCTATAAAATAAATTTTTTTAAAAGTCCTCAGTGGTATAGTTGGTTTCTGTATGATTTTGCTTCACTTTGTGCATTCCTCGCACTAAACATGAAACATTAACTGTAGTATTATTTTAGTGTTTAACACTTAATGCTTGTCTTTCTAACAGAATACCAAGATGATGATAATGGTCTTGATGATAAAATATTCTGGCATGATTGATAAGTTATATAAAGGACATGCTTCTACATTGATCTTTAATATAACTATTATATTTAAATTATAACATAAAACAATTCATTTTTATTCATCATAATTTATTTTAGATTAAATAATTTCCACATTAGTTTAATATGGATTTTAATTAAAAGCTTTGTATTGGTGCTTTTGAAGTACTTTTCAAAGAAAAAATAGCCTTATAATTTTGCCATAGGTTACTTAACACAAATTGTTTTATGTTTTATGGCATGCCAGTATATTTCTGTCTATGAAAGCAAACTTTCATTCTTAATTTAAGATAGCAAATTCACACCTCTTGTGTGTGGATGTGATCACTTTTTTTTCAAATTTTATGCAAGTTGGAAAATGTGAATTTGTATCTTATATAAATGTTAAACATATTAAAATTATTCACCCACCCTAATATCCAATGTCTATTTCTTCCTGTATTTAACATTCATTTACAAATATTGGCATGGAAATTCAAAGGCTTTTAAACTATATATGAAATAAAATAAGGGCTTAATTTTTTAGGGCTAACTAGAATTTTTCATAGTGACATGAATCTTTGGGGGGGGGATTAACAATTCTCCACTTGACTTTCTTGACATCTTTCTTAATACCTATTACCTGTTACTCTACTATTAATCTACTTTCATAATGACAGAAGCACTGTAGTGAAAGCTACTACATTTGTTCTTTTTAAGCATTTTATTAAGTGTTGTGTAAGTCTTATTTCATAGAGCTTCCATATTATCTGGTTTTTTTGTATCATATTTGACATTATATTAAAATAATCATCTTCCCAGAAAGTTTGTTGGTTACTAGTTAATAAAGTGAGATTTAAAAATCCCTACCACAGGGGACAGCTAGGTGGTACAGTGGATAAAGCACCAGCCCTGGAGTCAGGAGGACTTGAGTTCAAATATGACCTCAGACACTTGACACTTACTAGCTGTGTGACTCTGGGCAAGTCACTTAAACTTCATTGCTCTGCCCCCCCCCCCAAAAATCCCTACCAAAAAAACTAAACATAGTAAACTGGTTGAATAATTGAAGTATTACTTTCCTTTTTTTTTTTTTTTTGGTCAGCTAATTAATGTTTATCAATGGAAAGTTTTTGATATTGAAGGATATTTGAGATCTAACATAACCAAGGTTCCATCAGTACATATTAAGGTGTTTCATTTAAAGTTCTGCAATAATGTAGATATCTTTTTTTTTTTGTTTTTTGTTTCATTTAAAGATTGGTTCGAGCCTTTTCTATCATTTATTGTGGCTCTAAATTAATATTAATCATTGTATTTAATTATTTTAATTTTAAATTTAATTATGATAAGATCTTAACAAGTTTGAAATGTGCCCCTTGATTTAAAACTCAAACATCCAATATTCATGAACGAGTGATTTTAATTGTCAAACTTAATTTTAAATAATACTTTCTAGATTCAAGATAAAACTAACTTTGAAAATATATACTGCTTGATCAGCTTATGAATGGCCAATTATTTAATCTATTCAATGCTAAACTTACAAATGCCTGTTAGAAGCATTCTGTTTTATTAGTGTTTGCTTGCCTTGCATTGATACTAATATAAATTTCATGTGCAGAAAATAATTATGCCTTACTTCTCTCCATGATAAATATAATGGCATAAATTAGATGAGGAGAAAAGTAATTTATCTGAACCCTGGACTTCTGTGACTTCCTTCAACAGTGGGCATGTAGGTTTTGTTCTTGTTTTGTTTTGGCTAGAGATGAGGGTGGGATGAGAAGATAAGATGATTTAAAACTTAAAGGCTTTGATGCTAAATATTTTGAAATTAATGAAAATTTTGTATTTTTTACATCTTATGTTTATACATGTATTAAGTAATTGAGACTTTTCTTCAAATTATTTAGATCATTTGAGAAGGTAGCATATTTTCAAATTGACTATCTCAATTTTATAACTATATACAGGAATCAGTTATATATAAAGAATTTCAGACTTTGAGTGCAATAAACAAAGGCTCCATACTTTATATAAGAAAGGAGAGCATTTAGAATTTTGAGTTTTGCTAAATTAATTCTCTGCTTTATTTTATTAGATTAAAATGCTTTGTATATAATTTTCTGTCTGTACGACATATGATATGATTCCCAGATTTTCTTCCTCTTTATATCCTTGATGCTGATTGCCTGCTGTCCATGGTGATTGAGCAATACTGGGTAAAGTTGGTACAGTGAGTAAAATGTTTCTACTCTCTGAGGCCAGGATCTCTTTATCTGGGCTTTCAGCCTCTAGGCCGGTCAGCGCTGGTACGTACTGGTCCTGGATGTTCATGGGTTTTGGGAAGAGGTGTTCTAGGGGAGCAGAGTATTCTCAGTCCTGGATGAAGTTTCTTTTGGACTCTTTCTTTTTTGTTTGAGCTTCATGTGCATTAATAGGAGCATCAAATGTAGTTGTGTTTTAGGGGAATCCTGTTTTTCTGTCATTGATGCCATTGGCATTAGTGTATAGAAGGCACAGTGTATAGAGGGGCCAGGCCTGGAGTTAGGGAAACCTGAGTTCAAATCCAGTGTCCAGTACTTAGCTGTATGACCCTGGGCAAGTAATTTAACCTCTCTTTGCTCCAGTTTCCTCATGAGTATAATGGGGATAATAGCACCTATCTTGCAGGGTTTTTGTGAAGATCAAATGTCAAAATCATTGTAAAGTGCTTTGTACAGTGAAATTAGCTATCATCATTATCATTGTTATTATTATCATGATGATGATTATGATGTCGTTTTAAAATTAGAAATGTATGTGGACAAGTAGTGCATCTGACCTGTATAGCAAAGAATTCTGTGTAGTAAAATGCTGTTGGGATGAGGGGCAGGAGAATTGGATAGGGTGTATTCCATCTGAGGTCACGCCAATGCAACTTTTTTTTAGTTATTTTGGGAGAAAAAAAGTGGATCAACCAAAGCATAAAACCTTCTCTTGGGAGGGTGGTGACAGTGATGCTTGACCACTGAGTAAAGGCAAAGCTGTCCAGTTCTTATTTTGTTTCTGTTTTCTCTTAAAAAGATAATGAGCTTCGGGGGCAGCTAGATGGCTCAGTGGATAAAGCACCAGCCCTGGATTCAGGAGTACCTGAGTTCAAATCCGGCCTCAAACACTTAACACTTACTAGCTGTGTGACCCTGGGCAAGTCACTTAACCCCCATTGCCCTTCAAAAAACAAAAACAAAAAAAACCAAACAAACCAAAAAAAAAAAAGATAATGAGCTTCATGTTGGAAATACCAGAACAAAAAATGACCAAGAGGAAATTGATATCCAAGATCACTAAGGAGATTCTAAGAGGGCACGTAGCTGCTGTTAATTCCAGGTACCTGGCCTACATCCTAGGTTCTGAAAGAGCTAGCAGATGTAATGGCTGAACTGTCAGTGAAAGATATTTGAAAGATTATGAAAAACAGCAGACTTGATTTTCAAAGGGAGAAGAGAACAGCTTGCTTATTGTTGGCTTGGGAGCTTCATTTTGATTCCTAAAACAATTTTAGAATGCATCCTTTGTGAGAGAGAACGAAAGGGGAGGTGAAAGGGAGGAGAGAGGGAGGGTAGGAGAAGATGGTTGGTCAGCATCTATGATGTTTACAAATAGCTAGGATGGCTTTATTAAGAGTAAGTCAGAAAAAAAAAGAGTAAGTCAGGGGGCAGCTAGGTGGCACAGTGGATAGAGCACCGGCCCTGGAGTCAGGAGTACCTGAGTTCAAATCCGGCTTCAGACACTTAACACTTGCTAGCTGTGTGACCCTGGGCAAGTCACTTAACTCCAATTGCCTCACTTAAAAAAAAAAAAAAAGAGTAAGTCAGGAGCCCCTAGGTAGATAAATCACCAGCCCTGGATTCAGGAGGACCTGAGTTCAAATCTTGCCTCAGACACTTGACACTTACTAGCTGTGTGACCCTGGGCAAGTTACTTAACTCTCATTGCCCCACCTGCCCTGCAGGCCCCCCCCCCCCAAAAAAAAAAAAAGCAAATCATGTCAAGCCAGCCTTACTGCTTTTTTGGACAAGATTTCCAAATTAGTAGTTAAAAGGGGATGCTATACATAGTTTAACCAGATTTTAGCTAAGTTCTGAATAAAATATCTAATACTTTTCTTGTGGAGAAAAAGGAAAGGTTGGGATTAGATGATAATGAAATCATGTGAATTCAAAACTGGTTAAATGGGTAGACTGAAAATTTTTGAGTAAGCTGTTCATGCAGCATAACAGGAGATCTCTCCATTAGAGTATCCCAGAGATCCATCCTTAGCCCTGTGTTGATTAACATTTTTATCATTGATTTGGATGAGATGGAGCATGGATAATATGCTCATCAGATAGCAGATGGATGGCACAAAGTAGGGAGGATTAGCTGACATACTGCATGAGAAAGTCAGAATCTAGAGGGTGTTGACCAACTGGAACAGTGGACTGAATAAGAAGATTACGTTAAATAAGAATAAATGGAATTGTACTTGGTATAGAAAATAAACTTCACAGGCAGAAGGTTGATGAGATGTGATTAGATAACAGTTGTGATAAAGATCTAAGGGTTTTAGGAACTATAGGCTCCATATAATTCAGCACTGTAATGGCCAAGCCAAAAAAGGTATTGTAATCTTGGACTGCATTAAGAAGTGCCATATACTATATTCTTGCCAGACATCATCTGCAATACTGTGCTTATTTCTAGACACTTGGGTTTAAGAGGAGAATTGTTCAGGCTTGGGGTTTGGCATGGTGAGAGGATAAGGATAAATAATAAGTTTAGGAAGGAGTGAGACAAAGGAAAACATGGAGTGGCAGAAGGTTATGAGTGGATAATGGTATTACATATGCCTGACCAAGAATTATGAACTAATTGTGGGTGATAATGACAGCAAAGGTGTGGCTATCATGAAGTATAGGAGTTGAGGAGAGGAGGGGGTAACTGTTAGAGGGAAGATTAGCATATATGTTGAATTCCTCTAGTATGAGGTTAGGAGTTTGATTTAAGGGGAAGACTGAGAGAAGTAATTGAATTCCTTGAGAAAGGAGAGAGGATAATGCAGGGGCTGCAGCTAGGATTGGTTGATATATTTAGGTAGGGCAAGTCTCAAAGGGAGGGGTTGCTAAATAATGATAGCAGAGGCTGAATCTGGAACTGGCAGTGAGAAGTGAGTGGTATTCTGAAGCCCTGTCAATGAACCTCTCGGATTCAATGTTGAAAGAGTATGAGAGATGGCACAGTCAGTACTGGAAAAGGGTAACCAGGTATTTTGTGCATTTTGGTCCTTGGACCAAAAGCTTTTCTAAGCTAGATTGATACTAATGAAAGCTGTGCTTTTCTGACAATGGAGTAAGGTTTTAGAAGAGGGTTTATGCTTTGTATACTTAAGGAAATCTGTTCTGCTTGCCTATAAAACAAACAAAAAAATTCTATCAGATATTTTTAATGTATGTCCTAGAGTTTTTTGGGTCACTGACTGTTTAGAAGTGTTGATAAGGAGGACAAATTGTATGGGTAACATGAAAATCAATACAGCTTTAAACTATGTTCTGAAAGGATGATTTTCTATACAGTCAAGAACTTGTGATTTTTGAAAGTATAGGAACTACTTCTACCTATTTAGTTTGCAAGCCAGCTCTAAATCAATCTTAGAGAATCACCTCAGATGCACAGAGATTAAGTGACTTTCTCGTAGCTAAAGAGGCAGTACCAGATGCTGAAGATGAAGCTATGTCTGACTTCCAAGTCTGGGTCCTGCACACTGTCATGTGAAGCTGCCTCTCTTGATTATCTAAAGAGTGATTTTAATTTTCTAAGTTAATATTTTGAGGGATTAGAAAGAGCAGTAATTTTAGAGTTGTAGATATTCTAAAAACAGTTTGCCACAATAGTTGTACAAGGGAGTTACTAGTAAGATGTATAAAGACTGAAGTTCTCACTTTTAGCAAGTATGGAAACCAGGAAAGAATTTTGTAGTGATATACATAGAATGTGCAGTGCTTGTCTTTTTACTAGCGCCAAGTACCAATATCTATGCTTAAACTGGAGACTGGTTTCCCTCCTGGGATAGAATAATAAAAGAGATGGAGATATACCTCTTCCCATTCTAGGTTATCAGGTTCAATGAAATTCTCATTAAAAAATTGAAAAAGGGCTTCAGTGTGAAATCAGAGAAGGAAAGAGTTCAGTAAGGACAAAGAGCCCTAGTAAATGCATGATCAGGAGATAGAAACTAACAGTTTTCAGAAGAATATATGCAAATGATCAGTAACCATATGAAGAAAAAAAAATCCCCAAATAACCAAAAATAAGGTAAATGGAATCAAATGCAAATCAAAATAACTGAGGTTTCTCTTCATAATTAGCTCAGTGTTTCACATAGTAGACATGTAAATATTTTTTGACCTAATCAATTTTCAAGGAACAAAAAAAATGCAAATTGTTAATGTTAGTCAACTTGTGGGAAGATAGGCATGTGTGTGTGTGTGTGTGTGTAGATAGATAGATAGATAGATAGATAGATAGATAGATAGATACATAGATACATAGATACATAGATACATAGAATCTATATCTATATATATAGGATGTATTGTTAGAGCAGTAAAATAGTCCAACTATTTTGAAAAATACGGTACTACTGAACAAATACTTCAGGGAAGGTATATGACAGAAGAAAGAGTCCAAATATATCAGTTATTTTATAGCAGAAGTTTTTCTGGTAGCAAAACCAAACTAACCCAAAACAAAAAAGCAGGAAACTGTGGGTGCCAGTCAATTAGGGCTTGACAGAACAAACTGTGATATTTAAATATAATGGGATGTTTTTGTTCTGTAAGAAACAATGACTATGAATTCAAAGAAACTTGGGAAACCTTGTGTGAACTGATACATAGAAAGTAGACAGAAACAGAGAATAGCATACACAGTGACCACAATAATTTAAAGGAAAAGGACCCTAAGAGATTAGAATTTGGATTCATGCTGTGACCAATTTTGACTTGAGGGGTAAAATGATGAAACCTACCTGCATCCTTTTGGTAGAGAGATAGTAGACTACAAATGTAGAAAGAGTTATATAGTATCAGACATTATTAGTGTGTTTTGTTTAACTATGCTTTTTTTGTAACAAAGAGTTTCATTGTTGGGATGTATTAGGGAAGATACTGATGTTTTAAAAAATCTGTATGTTTTTAAAAATCTGTATAACGTTTAAAAAGAAAAAAGAAGGGAGAGAGGAATCCTGACCAGTATCAGGAATTTCTTGAGGAAAAGAATGTTACATATGAGAAAGTAAAGAACGACCAGCATACACTTGGCCCTACATTTTAGATATTGTTGTGGGTGAAATGTTCAAAAAGAAAAACTGAGGCACGTTTCTCCCAGCAAGATAAAATTTATTAACAAGGGCATGCTGCTTGTCGATAAATGGGTTGGTGCTTGCCTCCATTTATGTCAGAGAGTCCAGGCAGATGAACAGGTCACCTTTTTTAGGTTTTGGGAAGTAAAGAACAAAGAATAGGACAGGGTAGATTACATCATGGGATTGAAGACAGCATGATTGGTTAGAGAGCTGAAGTGCAGGTAACAACATGATTGGTTGGAAGTTTGGTGATGGGGGCTAGCAACAACCCTCCCTCCTTCTTGTCTCTTGAGATTAAGAAGTGCTCATTGTTTGAGTGCAGCTATAAGGTTTAGAGATAATGGACCAGACCTTTCGGACAGCAAACCAGACATCCTTGGTGGTGTAAGGATAGTAGGCCTGATTCCCTTGTGTTCACATGCAGCCCCCAAGGTTGGCTAAATTCCTTGAGGCAAGAATAGATGAGTGATTAGCAAGAGAGCTGGATTTTTTTTCCTTTTTCCTTTTTTTTTTTAAGGTTATAGATATATAGTCATGCAAAGTATTTTCATGTTAGTGAGGTTGTGAAAGAAAACAGCCAAAAAAATACCTCAAGAAAAATAAAGTAAAAAAAAATTGTGCTTCAATCTGTATTCAGACACCATCAGTTCTTTCTCTGAAGATAGATAGCATTTTTCATCCTAGGTCCTTCAGAGTTATCTTGGATCATTGTATTTATTGCTGAGAATAGCAAAGTCACTCACAGCTGTTCATCTTACAATATTGCTGTTACTTTGTACACAGTACATTCCACTTTGTATCAGTTCATTTAAGTCTTTCTGGGTTTTTCTGAGAGCATCCTGCTCATCATTTCTTATAGCACAGTAGTAATTCCATCATAATCATATACCACAATTTGTTTAGCCATTTCTCATTTTATGGGAATCCCATCAATTTCTAATTCTTTGCCACTAGAAAAGAACTGCCACAAATATTTTTGTACCTATAAGTTCTTTTCCTTTTTATTTTTTTTTTTTTTGCTATTTGTACACAGATCTAGTAATGGTATTGCTAGGTCAAAGAGTATGCATGGTTTTATAGCCCTTTGGGCATAGTTCCAAATCAGAGAGCTGGATTTTTAAACTTAACCCATTATAGGCCAGCTGAGTTCTGAACTAAGTTCAGAGATAGAACTATGATTTAAGCAATTACAGAACAAAAGCAATTAATTATAACTAGGAGCAAAGAAAATGATATAGGATCACTTCAGTCTTCTCAATTTAATGCTTTTCCCAGAGTAGAGGAAGTCAGTGTTTGAAGAGGATCATCAGATGAGAGATCATCCAGGAAGTGGCATAGTGGTGGTGGTTGGTAGTTCCTCATTTCAAGTGGTACTGCAACATTGTTTGTTGATTTGATAACAGTAGGTCGGCTGTGTTCCTGGAATGTGTTTCTTTTCTTTTTTTTTTAAATTATAAAAGTATTTTGTTATTTTCTAGTTACATGTAGAGATAGTTTTCAACATTTGTTTTTATAAGATTTCTGGTTTCAAATTTTTCTCACTCCCTCCCCTCCCTCCCCCCTTTCCCCAAGACAGCATGTAATCTGATATAAGTTATATATGTACAATAACATTACACATATTTCTGCATTAGTCATGTTAGAAGAATCAGAGCAAAAAGGAAAAACCTCAAAAAAGAAAAACAACAGCACCAAAACCAAAAGAAATAGTATGGTTCAATCTGCATCTATATTTAACAGTTTTTTGGTTTTTTTTTCTGGATTTGGAGAGCCTTTCTGGAATGTGTTCTAAGATGTTGATGAACTTGGAAGAGTTGTAGAAATGAATGACTACTATTTCCAGTAATTCTTTTTAACGCAAATGATACTGTCAGAAAGTGCCTAGAAAGCATTTCTAAAAATTATAAAGTTTTGGGGGAGAAACTGGTGACCTTAGGGACATCGAGTTTTCATTTCTGTGGTCAATGCGTAGCAGTTTTGGCAGAGTGGAAGGTTTGGGAATAGAGAAGCCAGTTAAGAAGAGGTTATCTGAAAACAGGATTCAGATTTCTGGGCTGTAGCTTAAAATATAGAAATGTTAAATTGTTAACTAAGGGATGAATTAGTAAGGTATTTGTATATAATCTAACAACTCTAGAAAAGAGCCCTAAACAGAAGAGGAAGGGGGGAGAGAGAAAACTGCCAGTGTATATCCTCTAAGCTAGATAATTGTCAAACATTGGCTCTCAGACTATAGCTAAGGACCAAATTTGGCCTGCACTTGTTTTTGTAAGGCCTATGAGCTTAGAATGGTTTTTACAATTTTATAATGCAATAGAACTTTATTGAAAAATGTAAAAACTGTTCTTAGCTGTTGAGGGTCATATTTGACCATGCAGAATAGAGAATAGCTTGCTACAATATAGGTATAGTATAGCATAGTTCCTTAGGACACATAGTTGGTTTTTAATAAATCTTGTTGACTGATTTGATAGGAAGATACATGACAGTTGAGATGGCCAGAAATTTGGTAGACAAAGTCCAAGACAGTATCTAATAATAAAACTCATTGCTTCAGATGTATATTAACTATATAGACAAAGGTTATGTAACAAAAAAGGTGAATTACAGGTCCTAATTCAAGTAGAAAAATTTCACTCCATAGAGTATCATTGAAATTTTGTAGGGTGAGACTCAGGACTGAAATATGACTCTGGAAAGATATATGTGGGAATATAGATAATGGTGGATTTGCATTGTCTTTTGTTGTTGTTGTTGTTGTTGTTGTTTTAGTGAGGCAGTTGAGGTCAAGTGACTTGCCCAGGATCACACAGCTAGTAAGTGTTAAGTGTCTGAGGTCGGGTTTGAACTCAGATTCGCCTGACTCCAGGGCCAGTGCTCTATCCACTGCGCCATCTAGCTGCCCCAAATTGCACTGTCTTTTAAGAAAGACTCATGAGGAAATCTAAGGACCAGAGATAATAAACTTAGTGGAAGTAATCTGGATGAAGATCAAGGTTGAAATAGAAGAGATATTGTTAATGGGAATGCATTGTTGACTTCTCTGACAGAGGAGAATCAGTAAAGCATTTTGGAAAGGAATAATCCTAGCACTGAGGCATCATATAATAATGGTGATAGACTTTTATCCAGACATTTCTTGTACTTCACTGTGCCAAAAGCATAACAGCTAAAAATTACTTTGAGTTGACAGGTGGAAGAACCAACAAGGGAAACTTCTATGCTAAATCTTGGGGGAAGTGTCATTCCATCTTATATTTTGTGATAGAGAAGAGGAAAGCCACATATAATGTCACATACATTTTAGATTTTAAAAGAGCAGAATTCAGGGCATTCTGGAGGGTAGCATATGGAGATAGGTACAGTCCTGTGGACTTAAAGATTCTTCAGTGGTGAATGTTCCAAAGAAAGATGGGGTAGTCTCAAGAATGAAATTTTGAAGATAGAAACAATTCATAAGAGGAAAAGGAGAACTCATCTAAAGAATTTGATGTGACAGCATGTGGAACTTAGCACCCAGATTTTTAAAAAGAAAAGACATGCACCACAGAAGACTGCCAAAAATGGCAGATAGGATGTTGATACCCCAAACAACAAGGGAGGTAATGAAAGTTCTTCTAGCCATCCTCAAATTCCAGATATGAGACTGATGAATTACTGCTTCAAATTGAGTAAAATAAAAAACCTGGTAGATATGATTGCTTAGCCAACTTCTCAGTGACCTTTGAAAGATAATAGAGAATAGGTGAGTATAGTAAAACAGAGGGGTATATATTTTTATTCCAACCCCACTCCCTGTCCCTTCTCCCCACCCCCACCTGCAGCCCCAAAAAGGAGGAGAATGGAGTTTGGAAAGCATAAGTCAGTGATCTTGAGTTTGATTCCTGGTAAGGATTTTCTAATTTATTATTAAGGGTATGGTTAGTGAATATCTAGGAATTATAAGGAGCTACTGTAGTATGGTTTCAAAGAGCAGATGATTTCCTGTCTTTACAGGATTATAAGGCTGATAGTTAAAGAGAGTCCTATAGGTATGATTTATCTAGATTTTGTGACTTGTCAGGGTCTCTCATACTGGGTAGAGTGCCGATCCAGGGGAAGATGAGTTAGAATCCAGTCTCAGGTTCTTATTGTGTCACTTTGAGCAAATCATTTAACCTCTGTCTCAGCTTCCTCATTTGTAAAATGGGGATACTGATAGCATCTACCTTCCAGGGTTGTTGTGAAAATAAAATGAAATAATATTGTAGTGCACTTTGCATTTATTTACTGAATGAGTTTTAGATCCTAATCTTTGCTTTAATTGCTATTAGGTTGTTAGTGGATTAAGTTCAATTTTTTGTTTGTTTTTAAGCTCCTTGGAAAGTAATATCCCTTTAAGAACTCATCTTGAAATTGAAGCAACAATTTCAAACATGGGATTTCTCTCTCCTCTCTTTTTTGCCACTTAATTTTGCTCCTCTGTTCATGTGCTTCATTTGTACTTTTCAGTGAGGTACCCCCTTCCTTTATCTATTTCTGAAAAGAGTTAATCTTGGCCTCATTTTTCTCATAAGTATATATAGTATCCTATAAGAAATGTGACTCAAGGTTTCCCTCTCTTGGCATAAAGTAGAAAGGCATGCGTTCTAACTTCTATAGGTCTTTCCAGTTCCTTAACAGTGTAGGGGAAAACAATCTATTTTTCATAATTTCTATTTTTTTTTTTTTTTTTGGTGAGGCAGTTGAGGTTAAGTGACTTGCCCAGGATCACACAGCTAGTAAGTGTTAAGTGTCTGAGGCCAGATTTGAACTCAGGTACTCCTGAATCCAGGGCCGGTGCTCTATCCATTGTGCCATCTAGCTGCCCCATAATTTCTATTTTAAGCGTAGTTTCCAGAGATGCATTTTGTTGAAAGGTCCTAAGCAATACATTTATAACCCTAAGTGAATGGAATGTTTCAGTTTAATGATCGTTAATGTCCTTTGTGTACAAAAATGAGACTCAGGACTGTCTTAAATTTGATTCAGTAAGGAGAAAAAAAAAACCCTTTATTTTTATCCTGGAATGATATGTATAATTTGAGAAGAGAGAAGATAATAGATGTTGATATTATAAAATGTTATGGCATTGTTAGTAGAGTTAAGAGAAAAGATGACTTTTTCCCCTCCCAGTTCTGAGTAATTTTTGTCACATGGTAAAATTTATAGAGGATTTTTTTATATGCAGTGTACTAGGGTTGAGGCAGGGATGGTTTATGGAGTAATGAAAGATATTGCCTCAGACCTAGAAAGTGCTTATGGTAATGCAGAAGGAAGAAATGCAAATAAACACAAGTGACAAAAATATATTGAGCCTGGATTTGAAAAACTTTTTGAAGAATGGGAATAGTAAAATTTCAAACGAAGGTCTTTAGAAGAGAGGAGTAAGAAGTGTCTTTCATTGTCAATATGTCTATTAGGTGGTACAATATTTGTGATGCATGGTTTGCAGGTAGGAGGAGAGAGGGGGAAAGTCTATTTAGGGGCTTTTGCTTTTTGTTGAGGCAGTTGGGGTTAAGTGACTTGCCCAGGGTCACACAGCTAGCAAGTGTCAAGTGTCTGAGGTCAGATTTGAACTCGGGTCCTCCTGACTCCAGGGTCAGTGCTCTATCCACTAAACCACCTAGCTGCCCCAAGGCTTTTGTTTATAAGCCATTGTTCATATTGGTGAGAATTAGAGTATCAGGCAATGGATATTGAAGGAAATTTTAGAGATACAATTGACAGGACTTGATAACTTTGTATTTGAAAAATGAAGGAGACTAAGAAAACATATAAACCTGGCAGTTTATAGTGACCTTGATGATTAATTTTTTTGTTGTTTGTTTGTTTTGCGGGGCAATGAGGGTTAAGTGACTTGCCCAGGGTCACACAGCCAGTAAGTGTCAAGTGTCTGAGGCCAGATTTGAACTCAGGAATTCCTAAATCCAGGGCCGGTGCTTTATCCACTGCGCCACCTAGCTGCCCCTTGATGATTTTCAAAGAGCAGTTTCAATAGAACATTAGATGTGGGAATCAGATTGCATAGGTTTAAAGAGAGATGAGCAGGTAGCCTAACTTGACTGGGAGTTTGACTATGAAGAAACATAGAAAAATTAAATTCATTGGTAGTTGGATGAAGTAGAAGAGTTTAAAGGGATGCATTTTTAGAAAGTTCAGGAGACTGTAGTATGTATATAAATGGAAAGGAGCCATTGATGATTGGAAATCATTTAATCATCTAGTGGAAATTAATTTAATGGAGGTTTAATGGAGATTAAAAAAGTAGAAGAGAAAGAAGATGACTCCTGTAAGGAGGGAGTTGGGTTAAATTTATTGACAGAGGTGTTTGTTTCAGCAAGGAGTTAAAATAATCTAAGACTGATGTAAGGGGAGAATAGGTACTGTTTTCATATGTTGAAGAGGAGGAGTTAACTTACTATCACTGTTAATTTTCTTTGTTGTTCCCCATTTCCATTACAGAGTACAAAAGTAAACCAATTGCACCATTTTATAATTTACCACAGATTCCTAATTAGTGGGGGTCCAAATCACTGATTTTGTAATGTACCATATAATGAAGTTTGGTTTTCCTGGAAATGCATTTAAGGTCATTGGCAGATTACTATATGGCAGATAGTATATAGGATGGTTATTCCTGAGAAAACGCCTTTCTTAGAGCCAATAGTCTTGACCTTTTTTCCCTTTTTCAGAAGTCTGCCAATTCAGCCCTGCTTTAACTATCTTGAGTTGTAGTCATCAAAATTCTTTCCTGAAGAACAGTGTTTGGCAGCATGGTACAGTCACTATAGGTAATGTGGAATGTCTAGTATAGCAGATACAGTTAATCTGGTAGAGGATTAGAAAGTAGAAAGTGATGTGGTGGAACAGAAAAGAATCAAAGTGTTGGTCTTGCCTCCTATTGAGCCTCAGTTTCTTCTGTAAAGGAACAGATTCCCATTGGGAATCTCATTGGGTTCTTGAAGATCAAATGAGATTGTGTAAAGGCATTTTATAAACTATAAAACTATCACTTTGTAAACTTTTGTGTTATTGTGTGATGCTTAAAATCTAAATGTGTGGTCGCCTTAAATTAGAACCTTTAGCACTAGTCTTTGGGCATTAAGCATTTATTAAAGCATACCAGGTATTAGTAAAAAGAGAACACGTGGAGTTCAGAAAGTTAAGAAAAGGCCTATCTAGCCTAGATTTCCAGCCTGGTTTGGTTCTTCCTCAAGTCCCCCGCAAGGAACTGCTTGAGCAAACTGAGTGTGGAAGCTTTTTATAGGTCCTGAGGAGAAGTGGTCCTTTCACATTGCTTCAAGCTGATTGGTTACCGTCATCAAAAACTATTGGTTCACTGGACTTGAAGGTTGTCTCCTTTTGAGTTCAAAGTCAAGAACAATACCTTCTCAAGGGCCAGCCAGGTGTGGTTACCTTCTAATTAACTTTAAGTAGGCTAATCAGCAAAGTCAGTCACTTTCACTTAATTCAATCAGTTTAGATTAATCTCCAGGTGGGCCTTTGAGTATCTGCCAGATCCCATTATTTTTTCACAATTGAAATCAAGTGAGAGGGATGGATCTGGTTGGAGTGGAATGTCATGGAACCAGCATTTCATTGTTGAAAAGGGAGCATGTACATCAGTGCAGCAAGAGGAGAAGGTATTTAGTGGGATGGCATCTTAATGCCATTATCAGGGTATATAGAGAACTGGTGTGGACACACAGGCTTTACCTCTGACACATAGTGGCTGAGAGCTCCTGGGCAAGTCAGGTCTCAGTTGCCTACAGCAACTCTTGGGTTCTTAAGTTGCAAGGAAGGTGATGACCTGCATTGATAGAGGAAGTTCAGGCCTTGTCCCCTTTCCTTGACTCTATAGCAGTCTATTAACATATTAGGAGAAAAAATCTGTAGACTTTGTTATTAGGGAATAACAAAGCCAGAATAATATTTACCATTAATAGGTCTTATTAAGAAAGGGAAAGAAGAATGGCAGCATGATATAGACAACAGTAATCTGACCTGAGAGCAAGGGTTCAGATTCTGCTTTTAGGGGCAGCTAGGTGGCACAATGGATAGAGCACTGGCCCTAGAATCAGGAGGACTTAAGTTCAAGTCCAGCCTCAGACACTTGACACTTACTAGCTGTGTAACCCATGGCAAGTCACTTAACCCTGATTGCCTTGCTCCCAAAACAAACCAAAACAAACAAACAAACAAAAAAACTCTGCCTCTGACTCATTCTGCCTGTGTGACCCCAGGCAAATTACTTAATCTTCAGTTCTCTGGGTATCTCTCTTGACTATAAGCTAAGACAGGTTGCCAGTTGCAGCAGTGGAGGAGTTTCCATACCTGAAGGTTACCAACACTAATGAAATCACAGGTCTAGTGATTTTTGGTGACATAATTGAAGCAGTAACCCTTGGCAAATTTAGTCAAAGCACTGTCCCAATGTTTTCTAGAAATCAATCAATTGTGGCAAAGTGGGGAGCTGTGACTCTACCCTTTCCTTTTTTTCCCATTGGAAAGGAGTTTAGACCCTCTCCTGGCATGCACACTAACCCTCAGAACAGCTTAATCCTAAAAAGTTGTTTAGTGGTTCCCAGGTTGGGATTACTCAAAGACTTACATTCCTTCCAAGTCTTTACTTAGTCAAGTGATAGAGCCTTCTGTTATTTTTATTAATGAAAGTAAAATAAGGATTTATTAATTTTTTAAAGATGGTAAGTGCTTACATAAAATTTTGAAGTAAGACACACAAAATGGTGAATTGTATGTTAGATACTAACTGCAGGACTAATTTTAGCAACCGTGTAAGTTTTTGGTGTTCATTAATTTCCATAAAAATGTATTCATTCCCATAATCTTTCTCCATCTTATGAATATCAACAGAGGAACCAGGTGGGGTAGCCAAGAGAAAAGCTAAGGCCAAAGGTATTTTGATTTTGCTTTGTGTGTATGATTATGGATTTTATGCTTTAAGTGCATGGGTTTTGCAAGCTGGATTTTGTAAACGCAGCTACTAATATTAGAGGACTTTAAAAATTGGTTTAAAGGACATGGGAAATATTTCAAAAGCTTTGTTAGACTTCGGTAATCAGTGACACAGACCTGTGAATTTGTCTTTTTTCAAGTTAAATTCCATATTTGTCAAAGTTTTTATAATGATCACTTAACCATAAAACATATCTATAACTGAATATTTTAATTTAAATCTACTTTTTTCAGAAGGCACATTCCTTAGTGATTTGATTTGATTTCCTAAAGAGTCAAATAATTTGTTTTCTTCTACCACCGTAAGAACTGTTTTATTTGGCATTTTGCCAATCATACATTTTTTAAAAAAATGTATGATTTCCCATATAATGTTTGTAATCCGTATCATTGTATGAACTTTGAGTGTCTTTTTACTTATGAAAATTTAATGTCATGTACATAATGTACATATTGATTGTTTGGAAATTAGTGGCCCAGATAGCCCAGTTTCCTGACTATAGCAGCAGATTTTACTGTATTGAATAATAGTTTGCTTATGGAATTTCTTGCACACATCTAAAACTATATAATCTTTTGTGCTTTTGCATGTGTTTTATTTTCCTCATGATATCTTGTCTTAATATTTTAAATATAATACCTGTATTAATGTAATACTTGTATAATACTTGACATAGTTTGAAAAGACTGAAAATTTTAAATACTGTGTGAGTGTCTTTGTGTGATTTTGGAGAAGGGGTAGTTATCAGTTATGTGTATGCATTTGGGAGTGTTCACATATATTCACTTCTTTATCTCATATGGAAAATTAGAAAAAATATCTTATTTCTCGCTGCCCAGTATAAAAAAAAAGCAGTGTATGAAAATGTTAAATAGAATGATAGTGTTAAATAGAATTATTAACTAGAATGATGTGAAACATGTGTTTGAGTATATGTTTATACATATGTACATACAAGTACATGCACACATGCATATACTTTAAAGTTTACAAACCCCTTTAAATACATTCTCATTTGGTATTCACAACAAACCTATCTGGTAGCTGCTATTATTATTCTTGTTTTATAGATAAAGAAAAGGAAGCTAGTGCTTAGATAAGTTAATTGACTTGTCTAGGATCACATAACATAGGTGTCTATGGTAAGAGTTGAATCTAAATCTTCCAGATTCTACCTTCAATACCCTATTTGCTTTATAATACTGCTTCATTGAGATGTAAATGATTAAAAAAAAACTAGTTTCAGATTTAATTAAAAAGAATCTTCTTGAGCTTATCTTTACATTGGTGCACAGTGCACTCAAATCTTCTTGTGCCTTCTTTTATATTAGCAACATTGATATTTGATAACCTTGAATTGTACAGTAGGATATAGAATTATCAAAGAAAAATCAAGATATATTCACTCTATTTATTAAAGCAGAAAAGTGAACTAATATTCGAATAAGATATTCAGTACCAAGTATTATTCTTATTAACTTTGAGGAATTAAGTCAATCAGAACATGCCACTCTCCAAGTCTTCTAGCAAATCATACATTTTACAAGAATAATTGAAAGAATGCTTTTCATATTAGGTTCCATGAAAACAAGTCTTCATTCTAAAAGAATGACATTCTGCTGCTTGGTTTTTGTGATTTTGAGAACAAAATAGTAGCTCTTACAATTCATAGAGTTGGCAGAGTCTTACAGTTATTTTGCATGTTGTCTGAATGCTGTCCTACTATAAAATCTTGAAGTTGTTTAAAAACATACCTCCTCATCCTCTTGTGAAACTGCTAACTTCCCATTCATTCACTTACCCTTTAAAAGTTCAGCAAGATAAACAATAGCCACAACAAATTATCTGTTTGTTTTCTTTGTATGTAACTTCTCTTCATAGTATGAATAATAAAGTGTTGGACTTGACATATACTTAAGGGAACTCTGTTGCCACAACCTTGTATTTAAAAAAAAAATTATCTTTGCTATATCAAACAATAGACTTAAAAGAAATTTTCAAAAAAAATCAGCATTTAATTTTTCAGTTCACTTATCTGAGAGAAAGCTAAGTAAATTATGATGTGCAATTTTATTTTTCAGTTCTTTTCATTGTTATGAAAAAGTTATATATTTGACTATAACACTTGACATGCATGTACTGCTTTAGTGTAATGAGTTATCTTATGGGATTCTACAGTGTATGAGAAAATACTTTGGAGTTCCTTAGAAGAAGGAATCAATGAAATAAAAATAATTTAGTTCAGGAAACATTGAACATTAAAACAATTTTAAGTACAGGGGATACAAAGAAAGTCTAATAAAAGTTCTTTGCATACATTATCTCATTTGGTTCTTGCAATAACCTTGTGAGGCATATGATGCAAATGATATCCACTTTATAATTGTGGAAATAGAGGCTCACAGGCCAAATGATTTGCCTAATTTTACCCATCTGGTAAGTACAGACCTGGGATTTGGGTCCATCTATTAATCTTGAAAGGGAACCAGTTGTTAAAAAGTTACTCCTTGGTTTATAATAAAATAGATACTTTAAGGACAAGATAAGTTTTATTTTATTGACAGTATTTCTTTAATTATACCAGTTCCTGGGGTAGCTGCGTGGCACAGTGGATAGTGTGTCAGGCCTGAAATCAGGAAGACTCATCTTTCTGAGTTTAAATCTGACTTCAGACACTTAGCTGTGTGACCCCGGACAAGTCACTTAACCATGTTTGCCTCAGTTTCCTCTTTTGTAAAATGAGCTGGAGAAGGAAATGGCAAACCACTCCAGAATCCTTGCCAAGAAAACACCAAATGGGGTCAAAAAA
Source organism: Dromiciops gliroides (assembly GCF_019393635.1). Taxonomy (NCBI): domain Eukaryota; kingdom Metazoa; phylum Chordata; class Mammalia; order Microbiotheria; family Microbiotheriidae; genus Dromiciops; species Dromiciops gliroides. The sequence continues at coordinate 271,665,828 of NC_057861.1, read as the reverse complement.
ATTGGACACGACTGAAATGACTGAACAACAAAACCCTAAAATTACCAGGAACTGTGTGAAACTCCGTGTTCATTAATATTTGCTTAAGAATGTGCATATGAATGGACTAATTTATTAATTTTGCATGCTGATTCTTTTAAAAGCATTCACATCATATTTTTGTCTTGAAAAATCAAGAATATATTTTGTCAATTAAAGGAACTTAAAGCATTTATTTTGTAGAATCTAATGTGTATGCAACTAATTGTAACGGTTTTAAAAGAGAAAAGGGAAGGGCATATGCCTAGATGATCAATTAACATCAACTTTGTGTTGAAAGCTTCATGTGGGGAAAAAAGGCAAGTGTTCCTACAAATTAAATGATAACAATAAATTTTTTTCCTTTGATTGAAAAACCCAAAAAGTGAAAGAAGTGATTAAAGAAGAGCTTAAGAAAGTAAAGGAAAAACCAGAGTCAAAGAAGGAAAGTAAGAATGAAGATAAAAAGAAGGGGAAGAAAGAAAAAGATGACCGGAAGGATAAATTTGCTGCTGATTCAGATAAATACAAAAAAGAGTCTTCCAAAGGTAAAAAAGATAGAGAAAAAGAGAAAATAGGACTAGAAAAAAGTACCAAAGACAAAGAGATTGTGAAAAGATCAGTAATTGGAAAGGATGCTTCTACTAAAATGGCATCCAGACATAAAGAAGAGAAAAAAGTAGATAAAAATCCTTCTAAGCTTGGAAGCTCAGCAGAGGGTCAAGACCGGAAAAAAAAGAATTAAACCTACTTCCATTGTCGTGGAATGTTAAATGTTGTGCCTTTAATTATTTGTTAAATTACTAAATGATATTATAAATTTGCAATTTCCCGAAACTCATTTTTCTGATCCTGTTAAGCCAAGATTATGGTTAATTTTTGTAATAGCTCCTTAAAAACTCTGTATTCACAGGTATGTTTACTTGTAAATTAATAGTGCTGATTCCACAATGAATTTAAGGAATTTATTTTCAAGATTCAAAACTTGACTGATTTAATAACTTATTTCATTAATTTAATTTGCTTTCTGTGTATTGAAATATTTTTTCAAGGTATGTTTAGCTACATCATGTTTAGATTATGTTCAAAATGGAAATTTTTATTGTTTTCCTTTAATATTCACATTTTAACATAAAATATAATTTTCTTTATCATGTACACAGAATGTCTATGACTATTACATTCTTAATAGCTAGCATACTTAATCAGTGTATGTGTCATATCACAGTAATAAACTATGAGCTCCTTTGGGAGACATTTATCATCTTCATATATACAATGCCTAGCATGTAGAAGGTGCTTAAATTGAATTGAATCGGACAGTAAGTACTTAGGTATGCGAGAGTAATACATATGTGAATGAATATATGTATAAGTTTGGCCTTTCATGAACTTCTTGCTACTAGGAGACTGTAAGCTCCTTGAGGGCAGTGAGTGTTTCTTCTTTTTTTTTAAATTTGCATCATCAGCATCTCATGTGTGTTGTAGATGCATCATAAAAACTTATTGGATATGTTGAATTCCCAAGGAGTTTAATTACTGAAGTGACACACAGGTTGAGTTACAGGGCACTTTTAAAGACTAAATATTTTTATAAAAGTTTTGTTTACTTAAACTTAAAACGATAATGCTGTATCATTTTTCAATATATGTGCAGAATGTTGTCATTTTGAGATATATTGTAGTGTCACATAATTATGGAACATTATAAAAGAACTTCATTTTAACCTTCAGATGAGCAGAAAATACTTCTTTTAAAATATTTTTTTAAAGAAAAATATGTTCCAAACACTTTTTCGATTTCTTTTGTATATAGAGGTTCAAGTCTCTAATTATGGCAAATTGTAAAATCTAGTTCCTTTGTGTTTAAAGGGCAATCTTCTCATTTTGTTTTAGCAGGGAAAAATATAGTGCTGCTACCCAGAGTTTATTTTTCTTTTTGCTATATTGTATTTTTTTGCATTTTCACCATAGTTAGGTGGTATTTTTTTTTAAGTGAGGCAATTGGGGTTAAGTGACTTGCCCAGGGTCACACAGCTAGTAAGTGTTAAGTGTCTCAGGCCAAATTTGAACTCAGGTCCTCTTGACTCCAGGGCCGGTGCTCTATCCAGTGTGCCACCTAGCTGCCCTCTAGGTGGTAATTTCTAAACACACTGTAATTTCTAGATTTGTGTGTTTATGTCTGCTTTACAAGTATATTTCACTGCTAAAATTTAACATCTAGAAATTCAGTTTATGCAAATTCTGTCTGATACACCTAGAAAAGTATGTAACTTCCTTCAATTCCTAAGTTCTAAAATGGGTGCTTAATAATTAATTTATAGATTAAAGTAATGGAATTTTAAAAAGGGTTTATTTATATCTTCTTCTAGCAGATGGTGACTCATTTACTGTGTTGACAAAATATATAGATTAAAGGAAATACAAAAGGAAAGGTTTATGAGTGGTAATTTATCCATCAGTATTATAATTTTTAATCTAGTTTTATCAGAAGTCAGGCAATTTTATGTTTTTATTGAAGGATAATATTGTAATAATTTTAGGTGTGATGTAGGTGATGGATAATAGCTACTGGACAAGGCATTCTAATAGAGAAAACTGTAAATTTTAAATAAATGAATTAAAAATGATAACCTTTGCTTATAACTGATGGACATTCATCAACTCCACATATTAATGACTTTATTTTCAATTTAATCAATGTTTTTCTCTTCTGTACCTGATGAGTACTGATATCTGTATATTAAAACAAATGCAAATGTATTCTGAAACTGATTAGGAAGTATAGGACTTGATATTTTAATTCATTTGGCTTAGTAAAATTCAGATCTGATCTTTATTAAAAGAGGTGACACATTTTATGCTACTGTATTTTATTTTAACATTGTGACTCATTTGCTACTAACATACGTGGTTAGTTAAACATTTGTTTCAATTTGCCGAAGTTATACTTGAGGTACACTTTTAAATCTATCATCTTAAAATTATTTGTATTCATGAATATATTTCTGACTAAAATATATTTCTTTAAAATACTGCTTTTTAAGATTAGGTATAGTGAACTGAAAGTAATTTAATTTAAAACTGGTCTGATTGCTTCATGTTTTTCTTTATAATCATCATTTTGCATTTTTGTATTAGTGGAGTTTCAAAATTCTTAAGTGACTAGGTTAATAAGTCAGTTCTGAAGTTATATTAAACCTGATAATTATTCCTGGCTCACTTTCTCCATCCCTTATTTCTTCCTTATTTGTCCCAATAATCTCTACTTTTTCTTAACCTCAACAGTGAAGCTGAGTTAAAGTCCTTGATATAAGCCATTCAATGTTATAACAATGAGTATAACTCTCATAAGAGAAATGTCAATATAAAGACAATCCTCAGTTTATATTTTAGTTGTAGAATCTTGCAGTTTTTTTTCCAATTTTGTTTGAAACTTGAAATGTGCTTTTTAAAATAAGATTTTTTAATAAAGGATGCTTAGTAACCTTAGAAAAGAAACTTACAGGGGCAGCTAGGTGGTGCAGTGGATAGAGCACCAGCCCTGGAGTCAGGAGGACCTGAGTTCAAATCCGGCCTCAGACACTTAACACTTACTAGCCGTTTGACCCTTGGCAAGTCACTTAACCCCAATTGCCTCACTTAAAAAAAAAAAAAGAAAAAAGAAAAGAAACTTACTCAACTCACACTGTGACTGAACCGTATTGCAATATCCCCTGATTTCCATTTGTAACACTATGCCTGGAAAAGCACATTGAGAGTTCTACTAGAAGATGCCAGGGCATTTCTTTCTTCCTCCTATGCCCTCCTCCTGCCCTTATCCAGTCACCTTCTAGGTAGTGGAAAATAATGCACAACAAGAGCTGGCATAAACTATGAAGGCTATTTCCTTTTTTCTTTTAGGATACAGAAGTATCCTCTTATTATTTTCCAAATTACTCTTTTTTTGTTGGTGGGGCCAAATTACATTTTAAAATTTATTTTTAACATTCATTTAAAACATTTTTGAATTTCCAAATTCTCATACCCCCTCCTATTTTCCCCCCATCCGTTAAGTGGGCAAGCAGTATGATATAAGTTATAAATGTGAAGTCATGCAAATCATATGTCCATATTAACTATATTAAAAACAAAAAGCAAGAAAAAGAAAGTGAAAAAAATGCTCTTGGAGTCATCAGTTCTCTGCAGTTGGATAGCATTTTTTTTAATGGGTCCTTTGGAATTGTCTTGGACCATTGTATAGATCATAGTAGCTAAGTCTTTCATAGGTGTTCATTGTTACCGTGTTGCTGATTACTATTTACAGTGTTCACTTGGTTCTATTCCATTTTGCATCAATTCATTTAAGTCCTCTCAGGTTTTTCTGAAACCATTTCCCTCATCATTTCTTATGGAACAATACTATTCTATGATGGATTATTTCAAATTCAGTTTTCCATCATCCCCTGTTTTTTTTCTTAGGAGTCCAGGTATTGGTACACTTGATTCTATGCTTAGAGCCAGAGTTTCTCTACTTCACACATTCACCTTATACACATTCAATTTCTTCTCCGGGTCTCCTGACCTTGAGTCATTTACATATCACCTTTGTGGGTTTTCTAAGGGTTTATATAAACAACATTTTTATCTGTTTCATGGGTTACTTTGGGCAAAATATCGATCACCTTGTGGCCAAGGTAGCAACAATGAGCCTTTACATTTAGCTAAGCAGGTCTTCATACAGTAGAAACTTGGTCTCTCCAAGACCATACTTGAACCCTTTGTAGCTTGAAAGAATCCATCAGAACTTGAACTTTGCAGGCATGACGTTTCAGCACCCTTGGCCACTTCTGTCATGATAAGTGTAGTTATCTGGAGATCAGAGATCCATAATACATAGTGGTTACAACATTGAAGAAACAGATTGAGTTTAAAAGGGTGCCACTCTTGGGTCCTCATGCTTTCTCTTTTTTCTTCTCATTTAAGGTGTGTGTATATATATATATATATATATATATATATGTATATATATATATATATATATATATATATATATATATATATATAAAGACAAAGGCCAGGTAGTTGTTGGTATTTAGGTATAAAGAATACTGGAGAAATTTTATTCTGTATTTCAGTGAGAAACTTTGGCACCTTAACTCCTGGGACTCTGAAGTGAGAAACAAGATTAGGTTGGGCATGTATATGTGTGTGAGATGAGTGTCAGGGAATAAAAAGGATGAAATCAGGACATGTTGATGTTTGTTTTTCCTTTCTTCCCTTTATCCATTGACACTGTTAGCCCTTAAATTTGTGCTGGGGTAAGATGAAAATCTTGGGGACTGATATCTGGGGATAATCTGGGGACTGATATTGGTTTGTAAGGATTGTAATAAGTAGCCGCAGAGTAGTTTAATAGAGACCTTTTCCAATTGACACTGATTATATCTTACCAAACAATTCTGAATCCACCTCACTATGCTATCTTGTTTGTTGTTGAGTTGTTATAGTCATGTCCAACTCTTTGTGACCCCATTTTGGAATTTTCTTGGCAAAGATACTAGAGTAGTTTGCCATTTCCTTCACCAGCTCATTTTATAGATGAGGAAATTGAGGCAAACTGGGTGAAGTGACTTGCCCAGGGTCACATAGCTACTAAGTATCTGAGGCCAGATTTGAACTCAGGTCTACCTGACTCCAGGCCCATTGCTCTATCCATTGCATAACAGATCAGTACACAATTCTCACTGGACATTATTAAAACAATTTTATTAATACCTTGATGAAATATTCACTTTCTCCACAGCATTCACTTAATTAATATCCCAGTCCAGTGACAGGGAAATTGGGGGGAAAATTATATTAGTGTAAGTCATATTCACTTTTAGTTCCTTATATAAATGTGTTTTTAGTTTGAATTTAAGTGTGGCAGCCTCTATTCAGTAGTCCTACTTCAATGGTCCATTGTGCTGTTGAGATGACTCTATATTCTTAGAGGCTGTTCTACTACAAATTCCAAGAGACTGGAAAGACTTCCTCTACAGGCATGGTGAATGTTCCATATCTGCTGTCTGGGGACCAACCTAACAAGATTTAGAGAGGCTTATTAACAGGCTGACTACAGAGTGATACATTTTTTAGTCACAGCTTTCAAAAAGCATTGATTAACCTACAGAAAGCTTTTAAGCTGGGTAGGTAGAAGGAGCGGTAATATATATACACATGCAAAAATCACAAATCCTTCAACTATTGGAGTTAGCTCTGTATGTATAGTGAAATCCTACTCTTTTCTTCCTCTGTAGTAATGTTTTTAAAAGTCTGTCAGCTTTCGCAATGGAGATAGTGTCTTATTAGGCTGCTTTCCATTCCAATCCATATTGAAATGCTTCCTATGTTCCAGACACTCTACAAGTTCTGGGGATCTAGACCTACCCTCAGTGTATTTCAATGTAGAGGGGAAGACAGCACACAAAATAAGGAAAAGGGATTGTGGAGGAAGGGTGCAAGGGCATCTTATTCTGAAGAATTGAAACCAGGCCCAGCAGCAGATGTAAAGTGGAGTGAATTTAGTCCATTTTCTGCCCTATATAAAGGAAGACAGTTGGGGAAGTTTGGTGTTCCACCCTCTAGTCCTCCAATCACAGGGGAGAGGAGGCTGGTGGAGATGCAGTCAATCAAGGCTTGAGTTAGTAGGATGGTGGTGAGTTTAGAAGTGTTGTCTTGGGAGTGACATCTTGTTCCTTGGAGTTGAAAAACCAGGCAAGGCAATAGGTACTTCATGCCTGTTGAACTCCCAGATCCCATGATAAAGAAAACAAGTCAACTTTTTAGTATAGTCTTAATGGGAATGGGAAGGTTTCACTCCTTTTAAATGAATTTGCTACATTTTAGTGCATTGGCCTTTCCAGGATCTGTTATTCTCATAGCTTTTAGGTACAGTCTTTAGTTCCTGGTTCTTAGCTCCCTTGGCATATTACTTTTTGTTTGTTTGTTTGTTTTTGGTGAGGCAATTGGGGTTAAGTGACTTGCCTGGAGTCACACAGCTAGTAAGTGTTATGTGTCTGAGGCCAGGTTTGAACTCAGGTCCTCCTGACTCCAGGGCCGGTTCTCTATCCACTGCGCCACCTAGCTGCCCCGGCTTATTACTTTTTAATGTACTTATTTAATATAGCTTATAGTACTTAAAAAACATGGTGTACTATTTGATTTTAGTTCCTGTGAAATATGTAATTCTTGACTTTACACCCCACGCCGCCCCCCCCCCCCACTAAAATATGCAGTGCAAAGAAGTTGTTGGGTCAGGATAACCATGTTTTGATTAAATTTGAAATGGTTAAAAATCTATCATGTCTTGCTAGTGCACTTCACTAGTTCTTTCCATTTACAATAAAAATGCAACAAATATGTAAAGAATTTGAGAATACCAAAGAAAATAAAAACTTATAAACTAGAGAGGGAAATATTTTCAGAAAATGAATGAAGGCTTTTTATTTTAAATTATTTTATAAAATGAATTGAAGACATTTTAAGGAATTTCATAGACTTATAGAATCAAGACTTAGAGAAAAAGACCTCATAGACCTGAGCTAGTCCAATCGTCTCAATTTATAGATAAAGAAGTTGAAATCCCAAGGATTATAAATGACTTGCCCAGAGCCACAGGATTGTTAATCCTGAATATGAATCCATGTCCTCTGACTCTAGAGCCAGAGTCCTTTCCTTTAAAACCATACTCCTTTGAAGAGGTAGCTAGGTGGTGCAGTAGAGAAAGTACTGGGCCTGGAGTTAGGGGAAACCTGAGTGCAAGTCCAGGTGACATTTACTAGCTATGTGACCCTGGTCACAGGACCCTGTTTGCCTTAGTGACTCTTCCGTAAAATAAACTTGAGAAGAAAATAGCAAACTACTCTGGTGTCTTTGCCAAGAAAATCCCAAAATGGGGTCAGAAAGAGTTGGATATGACTAATTGACTAAACAACAACAAACCTTTCTCTGACAATTGTTCTGAAAAGCTAAAAATTTTTGTCTGGTGAAATGAGGGATAAGCATTGTTAAAAATTTTTTGTTTATTCTTTATATATATATATATAATTCAAATTAGTATTTCCATGTATACACCATAATGCAAAAGAGAATTGCATATGAAATTGTAAAGCACTGTTCCATACTGCCTACTTTTTTTAAAAAAAGTATATAATAAATTCAACATGTAACTTTTAAAAATTGTCAATCTTGTCTGTGCTTCCTTCTGAATTTTTTCTTATGTGTTTTAAAAAAATGTTTCTCTTTTTCTTTTCTTTTTTCCCTTTTTGATATCACTATTTCTATATACTGCAACCTCCAACTTACTCAGTGCAAAACAGAAAAAAAATCCTATGTAACAAGCTTAGTCACATCCACGCAGTGGTTATATCCAAAAATGTATATCTCTTTTCATATTTTGAGTTCTTCACTATTCTCTTAGGACATGGGTAATGTGTTCTATTGTGGGTTCTGAGGAACTGTAGTTGATCAAATCTTTGATTAGAGTTAAGTCTTTTTTTAAAAAAATGTAATAAACATTTTGATATATAGTTTGGGGTTCCAAATTTGTATTCCTTCTTCCCTCCCCTCACCCCTCCCTGAGGCAGCAAGCAATCAGATATGGGTTATACATGTATGATTTTGTACAGAATTACCATATTTGTCATTTTGTACAAGAAAACTTGATTAAAAGATTAAAAAAAATATGAAAGAAAGTGAAAAAGAGCATGCTTCAGTCTGTTCCATCAATTTGTTTTCTTTCTTTGGAGGTGGATAGCATGTTTCACCAATAGTGCTTTGGGATTATCTTTGATCATTGTATTGTTGAGAATAGTCAAGTCATTCACAGTTCTTCATCAGACAGTATTGCTGTCTCTGTGCACAGTGTTATCTTGGCTCTGCTCACTTCACTATACATCATTTCATACATGTATTTCCAGGCCTTTCTGAAGTGATCCTGCTTGTCATTTTTAATATTTAGAATTTTATTTCCCCAAATGACATGTAAATTACAAATTTTGACATCAATTTTTTAAATACTTTGTGAATTCTCTTCCTCCCTCCCCCACCAAGAACTCAAGCAGTTCAGTATAAGTTATACATGAGCAGACATGCAAAACATTTCCACATTAGCCAGGTCGTGAAAGAAAACAGACAAAACCAAAACTTCAGGTAAAGGAACTAATAAAAAAAATTGAAAAAAATTATGCTTCAATCTGTATTCAGATACCATCAGTTCTCTCTCTATAGATGAATTGCATTTTTCAGAAGACCTTTAGAGGTGTCTTGGATCATTGCATTGCTGAAAATAACTGTCATTCCCAGCAGATCATCTCACAATATTGTTGTTATTTTGTATATAGTACATTTCACTTTTCATCAGCTCATGCAGGTCCTTCTAGGTCTTTCTAATAGCATCCTGCTCATAATTTTTTTTAATAGTAAACTACATTTATATAGTACTTTAAAGAGAGGTTTCCTTGCAATAAACCCAAGAGGTTGATTATTGCAACAACAGTAATAGAGAACATTTCTATAGTACCTTATACCTGACAAAGAATTTTCTTCACAATAGCCCACCATACATTTTGTCATCATTGTCATCCATCAGTCATCATCTATCAATCCTTCTCATCATCTTAAATCAATGCTCCTCCTCATCAATGGATCCTCATCTTCATCATTCTGCTTGTCATTTTATATAGCATAATATTATTCCATCATCATCATATACCACAGTTTGTTTAGCCATTCCCCAATTGATGGGCATTCCTTTGATTTCCAATTCTTAGCCACCACAAAAAGAGCTGCTCTAAATATTTTTGTACAAATAGGTCTTTTTCTATTTTGGGGGATGTCTTTGGGATATAAACCTAGCAGTGCTATTGCTGGATTAAAGGATATGCATAGTTCTATAGCCCTTTAGGCATAGTTCCAAATTGCTCTCCAGAATGGTTGGATCTTTTCACAACTCCACCAACAGTGGATTAGTGCCCCAGCTTTTCCACATCCCCTCCATCATCCAATATTTTCTGGTTTTGTTATATTTGCCACTCTGATGGGTATGAGGTGAAATCTTAGAGTTTTAATTTGCATTTCTCTGATCAGTAGTGATCTAGAGTATTTTTCATATGATTATAAATAGCTTTGATTTCTTTGTCTGAAAACTGTCTGTTCATATCCTTTGACCGTTTATCAATTGGGGACTAACTTGTACTTTTATAAATTTGATGCAGTTCTTTATATATTTGAGAAATGCGGCCTTTATCAGAGATATTTGTTTCAAAAAATCTTTCCCGGTTTTCTGCTTCCCTTGTAATCTTTGTTGCATTAGTTTTGTTTGTGCAAAAGCTTTTTAATCTTATATAATCAAAATGATCTATTTTACATTTTGTTTTACTCTCTATATCTTCTTTAGTCATAAATTCTTCTGCCCATACATCTGAAAGATAAATGATACCAAATGCTCTTATTTTGCTTATGGTATCCTCCTTTATGTGTAAATCATGTACCCATTTTGACCTTATTTTAGTAAATGGTGTGAGATGTTGGTCTATCCAAGTTTCTGCCATACTGTTTTCCAGTTTTCCCAGAAGTTTTTGTCAAATAATGAATTTTTGTTTCAAAAGCTTGGATCTTTGGGCTTAAATACTAGATTACTATAGTCATTTGCTGTAGTGTAATTTATATCTATTCTATTCTACTGGTCTACCTCCTTATTTCTTAGCCAGTAACATATATTTTTTTTAATTAATTTTTTTTGCATGTGTGTGTGGGGAGGTGGTAAGGCAATTGGGATTAAGTGAATTGCCCAGGGTCACACAGCCAGTAAGTGTTAAGTGTCTGAGGCTGGATTTGAACTCAGGTCTTCTTGACCCCAGGGCCGGTGCTCTATCTACTGTGTCATCTAGCTGCCCCACCATATTGTTTTGATAATTATCACTTTATAATACTGTTTGAGATCTGGTACTGCTAGGCCACCTTCTTTTGTATTTTTTCATTGATTCCCATGATATCCTTGAACTTTTGTTTTTCCGGATGAATTTTGTTGTTATTTTTTCTAGCTCTATAAAATATTTTTGATAGTTTGTTGTAGCACTAAATAAATAAACTTAAGTAGGGTTGTCATTTTTAATATAATGACTCTGCCCATCCGTGAGCAATTTGCAATAACATTTCATTACATTCACATACCATAATTGATATAAACAAATCCTGAAAACTTAAAAAAAAGTATATAGTCCCAAAATCAGTAAGTATTGATTAACCACTTATTATGTAACAAGTTACTATGCTAAATGCTGGAGGTGTAAATAAAGACAAAATTCAACCCTTAAAAAAAATGATGAGAATCTCCTTAATTTCTTGTACTTTACTTTTTTTCCTTCTAAAATATCCACTTCAGAATCGGAAGTTTGTCTTACTTGTGGCTGTTCTTTCCGTCGTATTATTCTTTCTCTTTATCTCCACGTGTTTCACTGTGGAATCTGATATATTCCTATACTGAATTTTGTGTATGTGCATGTATGTATGTATGTATGTGGAAAATGTGTGTGTGTTCCACTATCCTTTACCTGTTTCAAATAAGAGTGAGGTTCATCTAATGCTCCCTTTCTCATCTCCCTCTATGTTTGTATATTGTCCTTACATACCTCCTTATAAAAAATGTATTGTTACACTCCTTTTTTTCCAACTTCCTGATTTCTACAGTAGTGTATGACCTTTACTTTCCCATTTCTTTCCCCTATTAAACCCTCAGAAAAGAACCTATCCATTGTTGTGTCTTCTGTTATTTTTTTTTTAACTCCAATACTTTTTGAAGACACTGCAGTTCTCAAGGGACAAGTTTCCTCTGTTATACATTCATCATTGTATAGCCCTTTTCATTCCAATAAATATATACCTTTCAAAGTTTTGCATCTTTTTTTTTTTTTTTTTTTTGCTGGGCAGTTGGGGTTAAGTGACTTGCCCAGTGTCACACAGCTAGTAAGTGTCAAGTGTCTGAGGCTGGATTTGAACTCAGGTCCTCCTGAATCCAGGGCTGGTGCTTTATCCACTGCGCCATCTAGCTGCCCCTTACTTCATTTTCGTAGTTACATTTCAAAAGTTTTTATTCAGCTCTCATCTTTTTATCAGGAATTCTTGAAAGTTCTCTATTGCATTAGGAGTTTATTCCCACCCCCATCCTGATCAGCTTATACTTGGATTTATGGGTATTTTATTCTTAGTTATAAGCCTATATCTTTTACTTTTTGGAATATTGTATTCCAAGAACTCTTCTATGAAGTAGAAGATGCCAAGTCTTGTGTGATTCTGACTGTGGTTCCTTGCTACCTTAACTGTTTTCTTTGTGTGTGCAGCACTTTCTTTTTTTTTTTTATGTGAATTTTGGTTATGAAATTCCTTGGACTTTTCCTTTTTTGGGGTTTCTTTCAAGAGGTGGATTCTTTATGTCTTCTTTGATCTCTGATTCTAATTGCTCTTGGCAGTTTTCATTCATGATTTTGTAACGATTGGAATGACGCCACCTGCTGGATACTTACTGTAGAAGAGTTCTGCCCATGAAGCGAAGGTCTTTGAGGGCAAGACCAGGAGTCTTTTCTTTGGCGGGAGGAAGTGACGCGGACTAGTGGGAGGAGGAAGGAAGAGACTGGCGCTGACTCTGGGGCTCTTTCCTCTGGACTCTGGTGGAGAGCGGAGCTAGAAATGTGCTCTCCCTTTAATAGATAGGAATCTAGGCTTTTCTCTCTCTTTACCAAAATTCTTATTCTCCTTAATAAATGCTTAAAAGTCTAACTCTTGCTAAAGCTTGTAATTGATTGGCGACCACTCATTATATATTTTAGACAGTTTAGCTAGAATTTTAGCCCTTAACAATTTCTTGAAATAGATTATTAGGGCTTTGAAAAAAATCATGGTTTTCAGGGAGTCAGTTCTTAAGTTATTTTTCCTTGACTTGTTTTTTCGGGTTAATATTTTTTATACTAGATGTGCATTTTTTTCTAATTTTTCCAGTAATTTGATTTTGTAGTAATATTTCTTATCAAATGATGTAATTTATTTCTTTTTGGTCTATTGTAATTTTCAGAAAGGCTCTTAGATAAAGCTTAGCAATATCTTTCCCAAGCTAGTCCTTCTCTTTGCAGTTTTTTTCCCCAGATCTTTGACTTCATTTTTATTGCTTTCTTTATTTCTTCTGGGTATTCATATAATCCTTAGGGAGATCCACTTTTTCATAATTTTTTATGGAATCTCTCTTTGGTTGAGTTTTGGGGTGTTTCTAGAGCTATAATAGTTATTATCTTTGGTCATTTTCTTGTGTTTTATTCCTTTCTTGGCCCTTTTCTGGCTCTGGGACCTCTAAACCATGCTGTCTCATCCTGGAACTTCCCTCAGTGCCTTTTGCCTATACACCCTGGAGCAATACCCAGGTGAATAATTACCCAGCAGCCTTCTCAATATGTACTATCTTTCTGTAAGGCCTGACCCCTTCTCCCATTGTTGAGCTCCTCCTAGAGTCTTCATTTTGTGGAGGGGTCCCATTTCTCTCTGGCTTCACTCTCAGAATTATGTCTACCTTCATTCCTCCTACACCACCCCTCCTTTTTAACTCCCTCTTGTGTACTTGTCTCATAGAAGTGCCTCCCTTCCTTCTTCATTCCTTCCCTCCCTCCCTCACTTCCTACCTTCCTGAATTGAGCTTTGTACTAGGACTAGGCTCCAGCCCCTGATACGCTTTTGGGTAGAGTGGTCAGTCCTGCTTGATTTCAGACCTGCTTCACTAGGGTTCTCTTGCTGACTTCTCTCTTCTGAGATATGAGTGCTCCCTTCCCACAACTACTTCCAGCCACACCTATTTTCTTCCAAGGCCTCTTCTGTGAGTTTACATCCACAGCTTTCTTAGGGGATTCTGAATAGAACTTTGTAGGCTACAGGTATCACTGCTCTTTTTCCAATAGGCTTCTTTTCCTATTGCCTGTCTTTGGCAGAAATGACTTTTTATGTAGTTCTGGGGAGGGTATGAGGGTTAAGTGATTTGCCCAAGGTCATACAGCTAGTAAGTGTCAAGTGTCTAAGGCTGGATTTGAACTCAGGTCCTCGTGAATCCAGGGCTGGTGCTTTATCCACAGTGTCACCTAGCTGCCCCCTTATCGTAGGTTTTCAACACATTTCTTGATCATTATCTGGTTTTGTGCCATTTTTAGTTTTTTGTTAGAATACGTATATAAGAGCTAGACCATTTGCCTTCATTCAGGTAGCCATTTTGTCTGGAAAACTCAATGATAAACATTTTTAGAGACTGTTCAATTCTATGTACCTGTCTGACCTACGTGGTAGTAGTGATTATTTTTTTCTTTTTCTTTTTAGTGAGGCAATTGGGGTTAAGTGACTTGCCCAGGGTCACACAGCTAGTAAGTGTTAAGTGTCTGAGGCTGGATTTGAACTCAGGTCCTCCCAAATCCAGGGCTGGTGCTCTATCCACTTCGCCACCTTGCTGCCCTTGTAGTAGTGATTATTAATAATCAAGCATTAAAAATTTCACCTCTGTATGAATTAATCTTTGAGATATTTAAATTCATTTTGTGGAACTTTTACTTTAATTTTTATTCTCAACTATGAATGAAAACTTTTAATCAGGTTAAAACAGATTTCTTAGTCATGAGCCCTAATATCCTTAAATTTCTGCGATGTCATTAATACAAATTACTTTCATATGCTCCAGGTCTATAGGTAACTTGTTAGGGAGAAGAACATTCTTGAATGTGATGTCCCAGTTATCCCCTGCTATTTTAGATACTGAGCTATTGTTTAATTTTGTTATTTCCTGTCCTTATTTTCTGCCTGTGTTATATATCATTTTGAAAAATTAAAATAAATGAAAAAAATTGGGGACTTCCTTAATCCTGTGACCTATTTTCAGAATTATAAATCTTTAGAAACTCCATTGTAATCAGAAAAACTGTGGCCAATGGTATAATAGAAAAAAAAATCTGAAGGTTTTTGGATGATGATAAGTGAAGAAATGGAATAAAAAAAGCAAAATTCACTCAATTGGAGCTGTTGCTCTCTTATCTTGTTTTTAAAAAGTCTAAAATTTGCGTGAAGTTCATTCCAGAAAAGAGACATGCTGGTAAATATTTATAACAACTAGCTCATCTACACATGACATACTTAGAAGCTTAATCTGCATTATTAACATTTTCTCCATCACTCCCTTAATCCTATACTGGGGGTTGGCTAAGTATGTGCAGGAGCTAAGAATGACTTTTACTTTTAAAAATAGTTGTATTTTAAAAAGTAAAAGCCATTCTTATATCTTAGGCCTGCAGAAAAACAGGCTGTGGGCAGGATTTGGCCTTTGGGTGTAGTTTGCTGATCCTGTTTTAGGCAGTCAGCAAAATAATTAATGAAGCCCTGATTTGTAGGGTGATGATTTCTGAGGTATAAATATTCATACTGAAAATTTAACAACTGTCATTTGTGGGCTGGTATGCCAGGCCCAAGTAGATGGTTCAAGTGGGTAGACCATTGGGCTTGGAATAAAGAAGACTCCTCTTCATGAGTTCAAATCTGGACCCAGACACTACATGATCCTGGTCAAGTCACTTAACCCTCATTGCCTCAATTTCCTCTTCTGTAAAATTATCTTTGCCAAGAAAACCCTGAGTAGGATCATGAAGAGTCCAATTTTTTCTCCCTCCCTCTCTCCCTCCCTCCCTCCTTCCCTCCCCTTTCTCCAAGACAGAAAACAATCTGATAGGTTATAAATGTATAGTCACATTAAACATATTTCTGCATTAATTATGTTGTGAAAGAAGAATCAGAACAAAAGGGAAAAACCTCAAAAAAATAGTAAAAATGGTATGGTTCAGTCTGCATTCAGATTCCACAGTTCTTTTTTCTTTTTCTTTTTTTTTTGGATGTGGAGAGCATTTTCCATCGTGTCTGCTATATCTTTTAGCAGAATACTCTTATACTTTCTTCACATAACTGAAAAGAGTTTTTCATTAGTGTTCGCTCTCATCTCATTAATAGTAGAGAGCATGGATTATTGAAAAAGGAAGGGGGTGCAGCTAGGCAGCACATTGGATAAAGCACTGGCCCTGGATTCAGGAGGACCTGAGTTTAAATCTGGAATCAGATACTTGACGCTTACTAGCTATGGGACTCTGGGCAAGTCACTTAACCCTCCTTGCCCTACCAAAAAAAAAAAAAAAAAAGGAAGGGGGATTGTGTCTACTGGGGAAAGTTTTATTTCCTTATATACTAAAGGAATATGGGATTTGTTGCCACTTGTGTGAAAGCCCTTTGGAATCTATTTGTTATTTAGGAAAAACTGCTTAGAAGTGGAGGAAGACTCCCTGAACAGAAAATAATGGTGACTCTTTACTTAGTTTTAGGTTTTGGTTAGATGTAAAGTAGTTAAATTGAAGGAGGAGGAATGGGAGTCCTCTGTGTTTTTATCAAACTCTTCAGAGCTTTTTAGGGTCTGTGGTATGGTGAAGTAAGAAGGCAAGTATGAATGTATATTTGTGTACATTTTTCTGTGAGGACAGAGGAAGGAACAGTGAAGAAAAAAATTGAACATAATGAAACAAATTCATAAAGTAATAAAGGAAACCAGAAATTAATATAAACTTTTTTGTCTAAAATCTTTCTTTTAGAGTTGCTTATAAAGCCTTCAGAAATACTGTTTTGTCCTTAATAATAAATACTGAAATAAAGATTTAGTGAGTGAGTGAGAGAGGGAGGGAGAGAGAGAGAGAGAGAGAGTGTGTGTGTGCGTGTGTGTGTGTGTGTGTACACGCATGTGTGTGTCTATATGTGCATGCAGATGTAGGGCTTATGAACTAGAAAATAGAATGGCCCATCCTATCTAGGGAGACTAAACTATTTTTCTTTTTTCTTTCTCCATATTCTTTTAAAAAAATTCTACATTAAAAAAAAAACACCAGATAAATGGAACATTTCCCCATAAATTGTTGAAGAGGTGCAGAATTGTATATATAATTGTGAAGCAATTATGTATAACATAACATTTTCAGTATATAATAAACCCAACATGTACCTTTCGAAATTGTACTGTCTGTGATTCCTTCTGGCCTTCCTACTCATTTTAGGAGGTAGGGTGGGAGGGACAGACAGGGACCTGTATTCCTTCTTGCTCTTCTTTCTTGATCTCTCACACAAAAAAGCAAGACTCCTCCTAGTAAATATGCATAGTAAAGCAATGGCAAAGTGATGGTACTTATAAATCAATATTTGTCCAATGAAATTTTCTTCACTGATAAAAAGAAAATTGATGCAGTAATAAATTAAAAATATTTTGTTTTACAACTTGATGCTGATAATTTTGTTTGTGAATATATTCATGGTGGGTTAAGAGCAATAAATAATCTATGCATGATTATTTTTGTTTCTAAAACATTTTCAGGTTTTCTATGATTTGTTGTAGTTTTTCATTGGTATTTGAATTAGATTCTCCATATTTAGTTATTACACCTATGATTTTCTGTAATTGAAAAGAAGGGGAGTTGGAAATAAAATTACCATTTTTTTCAGATATCAGATATACATTAGTACTTATGGTGTTACTATTGTAGCATACATTGTAGATAGTCTAAGGAATGAGGGAGCATTATGCTTTTGTTTTGCACTTCGGTTTTCAGTGTATCACAATATAAAAACATAATATATATTGTGTAAAATTTGAACAGTTAACTTGAACATATCTATATCCTCTATCTAAACTAAAAAGTGCTTAGAAATTAATCTTTTAAAATTTTCTTATGGGGTAAACACTGGGCAGTGTTGATAATAGCTAGATAAAATTCTTATTTTGAATAAAATTTTTCTTTTGGACAACCTAAATGGGATTCTAATTAGTGAAAAGGTACATATTTTAAGAATTGTTTTTTCTATTAGAGTTTTAATTTAAGATTATACATTTTCTAGGTAGAGATACTAATTCTTAGAAACGTTTCCAGATAGTCTCTAAGCTATGTATTGGAATTGTTTATGAATATGATCTTTTTCCTGGTCGAATATGTATTTGAATAAAGTTTTCCATTTTCACAAAAAGCCAAAGTTAACTTTATGAATGAAAAATGCAGGACTTAAGGAAAAATCTGCCTCAGCAAAGTCAGTCTTACCTGGACAACCAGAGGACCACATACAACCAGAAGATCAGGCTATGAAAACATCAGGTAAGATTACCCTATAGATCAAAGCTTCTTAAACTGTGGGTCACATAACTAAATGTGGGGGTGGCAAAAAATTTGGCAACAGTAAAAAGTTATCTATACCCATTTCATGTATCTATATGTTGGGCTGCATAAAAATTTCTTGGTGAAAAGGGGTTGCAAATGGAAAAAGTTTAAAGAGCTGTGCTATAGATGATCTCCCATCACCCCTTGCTGCATTTTACAGTTAGGAAATTAAAACCCAGAAGTGTGAAAACTTGTTCAAGGTCATAGAGCTAGTAGAGGTAAAGCTGTGACTGGAAGAGTATCCTGACTCTTATCCCAGTGGAAATTTTACTGTACTATGCCAATCTAAGTGCTTGAAATTCAAAATGAGTTTTCTGCCTTAGTTTTGTTACCAAAATTATTTTTAATATTATTTTTCCCAATTATATGTAAATATAGTTTTAAATTATTTTGAATATATGTGAATTTCTATTTTTTAATTAAGGTTGTGAGAAAGCAAAATGATAAAAAGATGGAGAGTTGATCTCTTGCTGAGGAAGACCTACTTTCATCTCCTACCTCTGACACATAACTGGCTGTGTGACCCCTGGAAGTCTCTTAATTTTTCAATATTCTAAGACTATCAGTTGGATAATAGGTGTTTATTTGTGTTAGTATAGATCAGGGGTTCCTAGTCCAGGATCTCTGAATGTGTGTTTTTTTTAAATTTGATAATCATTTCAATATAATTGTTTTCCCTTATAATTCTATATATTTTATTCTATATGTTTAAAATATTTTTCTGAGAAAAGGTCCATAGACTTCAGTGGCCTTCCAAATGGGTTCATGGCACTATAATTCAGAGCTCCTAAATTTCCCATTTGTAGGGAATTTACCATTAGGGACACTGATATGCTCTTCTCTGACACTTAGACCCCATAAGATACCCAGATCTTAATCAAAGACAGTTACCAGCGGGCAGAGGTACTCGATACCTTTTTTCTTACACTCCCACCCTGGTTCCCCATACCTCACTGGGAGCCCATCTCTTTCCCCTTCCTGCCAATGCCTGATCCTTTTCTGCCCTTTTCCAAAATTTGTATAGTTATTGCTTCACATACTGAAAGCACGTATACATGCTGTTTTAGTCATTACTTACTGAGGATTTCCTTTACAGGTGAAAGCACAGTCCTCGACAAAAAGAAGAAAGTTATACTGTGATAGGCCTACTGATTGAGAAATGGCTAATATGTTTAACAAGTGTTATTAAGAAATTTTGTTGTGTCTCTCCCACTGGCAGTTTTAGGCATGGCACACTATTTACTGACAGATTTAGATTTGATGTCACAACAAATTTTCCAACAATTTGAGTTAAGGTGGAATGGGCTATCTCAGAATGTAGTAGCTTTCGTTTGATAGAAGATCGTGTTATGGAAGGGAATCTTGTTCTTTTGATATTCTTTCCAACACTGATTTTTTTTTTATCATACTATTTGAGAATTGAGAGAGAAATCTTTTCTAGGTTGGGATTAGAAGAAAATTCAAGAAGAAGGTATCCGATGAGCTGTGTATTGAAAGAAAGAGGAAAATGATTTCCTCAGGTGGAGTTGTGCAAGAAGGCTTTTCTAGGTATAGAGAACGGTGTAACAAATGAATTCCAGAATTCTGAAGTAGTTTTAGTGATAGAACCTGCTGAGGCAGACCTTCTGCTTTTTTTTTTTTTTTTTTTTTTTTTGGTGAGGCAATTGGGGTTAAGTGACTTGCCCAGGGTCACACAGCTAGTAAGTGTCAAGGGTCTGAGTTCTGATTTGAACTCAGGTACTCCTGAATCCAGGGCCGGTGCTCTGTCCACTGTGCCACCTAGCTGCCCCAACCCTTCTGCTGTTGTATCATTAATTTTTCCCTGCCTGGAGCCTCAGTCTACTTTTGGGCCAAGTAGATACCATCTTTGAGCCAAGCAAAACAAATCAAACTTACCAGTCTGGAATTTGAGTCTGGTTACTTTAAACTCATTGAGGTCAGGTAGCTAATCTCATTCTATAAGGAGATGAATAAATGCTAGCTGCTCCTCTGTCTCATCTATTTTATTACTGAGGCCTGTTGATTTTACCTTTGTTAACATCTTTTGCATATACCCCAATTCTCTTCTCTGACAATACTACTACTCTGGTAGAAGCCCTTGTTGCCTAATGTGTGCACTATTGCAATAGGCTGCTGTTTTGCTTGCCACAGATCCTTCCCTACTTCAGTCTATCCTCTAGTCAGCTGTTAGTAACCCTTCTAAAGCACATTATATTCCTCTCTCCCTTCACTTCCACTCAGTAAACTTTAGTGATTCTCCCTGATCTCTAAGATCAAATATAAAATCTTCTGGCTTTGACCCCTTTTCAATCTGTCTTTTTCCCAGCCTTCTCCCCTCTCCCCAAGTCTTCTTACACTTCTTCACATATTTTGCAGTCTAGTGATAGTATTTGGAAAATAGGATTATCATTAAGAAAATTTCAGAATTTTTTTGGCTGTTTTGCTTTTAGAGACAGAGCTCCAACAGATGTTAACAAGTTGGGAATGTATACAACACTTTTTTTTTTTTAAGTGAGGCAGTTGGGGTTAAGTGACTTGCCCAGGGTCACACAGCTAGTAAGTGTTAAGTGTCTGAGGCCGGATTTGAACTCAGGTACTCCTGACTCCAGGGCTGGTGCTCTATCCACTGTGCCGTCTAGCTGCCCCCTATATGCAACACTTTTAAGGCATAGCAATTAGTTTAGCTTGAACAGAGCATAAATTACCTGGAGTAGTAGAAGAAACTGAGAAGACTAATAGGTATATAGGGTAGCAGAAAGAAGTGCATGAAAACCAGATCAGAGTTTAGAATTAATTCAGGAAGCAGTGGAGTAGTAACATGGTTGGATTTAATTTTAAGGATGATAAGTCTGATAACACTCTGAATGGAAGAAGCAGTTAGAGGCTAGAAAATGAATTAGGCTGTTTGTATGGTCTAAGTAGTAATGAGATTCCATTTCAGTGAAAATATAGGATATAGAAGATGGATATTATAAAATTTATTGGAGATGTGGAATTGCCAAGATTTGTCAGCTTGATTAGGTGGCTAGACGACTTAGTGGATAGAGTGCTAGGCTGGACCTGAATTCAAATACCATCCCATATGCCCTCTCTGTTTGCCCCTGGGCAAGTAATTTGACCCATCTGCCTCAGTTTCCTCATCTATAAAATGGTGATCATAACAGCACCTACCTCCTAGGGTCATTGTGAGGATAAAATGATATTTGGAAAGTGTATAACATATATGCCTGCTTACCTCCTCAGGGAGAGAAGGAGGGATAAAATTTGCAACTCAAAACTATAAATAAAAAATTTTACTATTTAAAATTTTTAAAAAAGGAAAAATCCTTTGCAAACCTTTAGGCACTATATAAATGCTGTTATTAATTGTGTTGGTGCTACTGTAGAGGCATGTGACAAATTAAGGCTTTAAATACAGGTCACTGGTTGAATTATGGTACCTTTGGGAGAAATAAATGTAGTGAGTTCTGGGGTTATTAACCTTAGAAACATCTTAAGTTGCTAATCTCAGTAGGTGATAAGACAAGCCCTTTTGCTTTTTTTTGGGGGGGGGGGGCTTCTCATTGGCTGTTTGTAACTGTATCACATAGTTCAGGAAGAACCACTGTGGAGAGTTTTCCCTCTACTGGGGGTTCCCAAGTGATTTTAGGGCTTAGATAATTGTTTCTTTTAAAAGATGATCTTGTTTGTATGCTGTAGTTTCTATGTTATTTATTTCTTTTCATATTTTCCCTCCTCGACCATTTATTCCAAGCAGAACCCAGATTTTGCCCTTTTGCCATATACTTATATGCTATAAGGTGGATGCTTATCTTATTAGTACTCTTAGTTATTATTTTGTTATTTTTATTGGGTGCTGTACTTGAAATCTAATTCAAAAATGCTACTGCAGAATCTTATAATTGAGTAGTCATTAAAAATAACTCAAAAAAATTTTTTTAGACATTATGAATCTGCCTGTAGTCTTTACTAGCTAATAAAATAAAAGGGTGGAATTTGGGTTATAATTAAATGTCTTTCATTGACTAAGACTGTGTCCCCAAATTAAAAATTCAATAGGCAGGAATAAAGGATGCTTTAATTCATTTTTAGAAGTTATATAGAAGTCTTGAAAATTTATTTCTTTTGATAACATTGTACCCATTTGATCAAGTTAGCAAATATCTTTCTCACTCTGAGTATCTACTTTTATGTCTGCCTGCCCATTTTCTGTCTGTCTCTTCCTATTTTTGTTCATATTTGTAATATAAACAACTCTTGGTGAAGAAACATTTTTTGTCAGTGCAGATACTGTTTTATAACTGGGACACTGAGAGTTTCAGTCATTTGTATAGACTCACATGTATCAGAAGTAGGCATTGAATACCAAGGATTTTTTGACTTTGAGGCTGGCTCTATCATCTATTTCGCAATGCCCTGAAGAGAAAAAATATATGTTAATATGAACACATTAGTGTATTTTATAGCCTTAAAATTTACAACTTGATTTATATAAATGGATTTCATGATGAATGCTGTATTGTTTGATATATTTTTATGCTTTTTTTTTTGCTTTTAAAAAAATGTTTAGAACACCAGAATGTTGAAAATGAAGTAGAAGAGATCATTCAGTTTGATCATCAAGAAACACTGCAGACACAACATGGTAAGAATTAAAATTTATTATTTTATGATTATTAGATAAGGATATGCTAGTTGGGGCTCCCAAATTTGATGATTCTTACTTTTGACATTACATGTTGTTAACTGCAATATTTCCTAAACTAATGTAACTATTGAACAATCTGGAGATAGCAATGTTCTAATAGAACTTCGGTCTGGAAGTATGGAATACATTGTGATGAAGAGGGGGTGTGGAAATTTGGGAATAAAATAGAAGAAATTACACCTGTTGTCATATATCAAAATTGGTACACATAAGTATTTTTTATATTGCATAATGCTTTAAAATGAAAATTCTTCTTGCATCTACACTTATTTCATCTTATCCCTGAAAAGCATAATGAATAGAGAGCTAGTTTTGAAGCCAGGAAATCTTGGTTCCTGTTTTGCCTCTGCTATGTTTTGGCACTTTTTCCTTGGGGAAGTCACTTCATATCTCAGAACTCTAGGCAACTCTATGATGCTATATGTTGCAAAGAAAGTACTGACCTTTGTTGATGGAGCAATCCCCTTCCCTGGGAATTATCTATATCAGAGAAATCACTTGTCCAATCTCTGTCCTTATTCTTATTCCTATTTATCTCTCTCTCCCTATCCCTAGGCATGTTAGTGAAAAATTTGGCAAAAAGTGACTTAATATATTTTTGATGTATAGAATAACAGTATGTAAAACTAACCACATGGACAGATTTATACTGATAGCTTTCTTGGGATTCATAGAAAGCAGTTTGATCTCATTGTTAGATGGATAAAAAGCCAATTATTTTTCTACTCTAAACTTTATTCCTCACATTTATACTAATGTGTATATATATATATATATATATATATATATATACACACACACACATATAAGCTATAATATTTATTTAGAGGTTAGACTTTTGGTAACCATAACCATTTGGAACCATTTTAAATCTTGAAGTTTAAAAAAAAAAGGGAGCCTCAGAGCACTGACCATTTACAAAATGACTCAAGACATCTTGCTACAGGGAAAAGAGCAGTGGATTGTAGATCGGTAGATAAGTTTTCAAATCTTGTCTCTGTTAACTGCCTGTGAAGCCATGAACGATTCATTTGACATGCTGGTTACATAAACACTTGTGGCCTCATCAGTATCCTCAGTAAAATAATGATTTTGAACTTGATTACCTCTTCAAGCTCTAATTCTCTGTCCCTGTGGCTCAGAAATTATACATGATAGAATGCGATTGGTGAATTAGAAAAACCAGAGGAAAAGACAGGTTGAAAGAGCACAGGCTAAGCAACAGTGAAAGGGATGGAGAAATGAAATGTGAGAAAAGAAAAAAAGTAATAGAAACTGTGATCGGGGTCAGTGATCAGCTCTGAGTGAGAGAGGCAAAAAGGATTAGGAGAAAAGAAAGATGGCTGCTGTCCATGTAGGAAGAAATGAAAAAAAGTAAGAATAGCTTTTTTAGTGTAAAGGGCAAGCAACCTTAGATTACTTAGGAGCCTTAGAGCAATTTTTGACACCTCATCTGTGCTTTGCTATTTGTGGGGGGACTTTCCTTGAAAGGGTAAGTTACTGTAAGTCTTGCTCATTTCACTAGCGTTAGAGGACATCCATATAACAAGGTAATGTCTCAATGAAAACACCCAATTGTTACAAAATAACATTTGTGGGGACCAATTTTTAACTGGGGAGTGCTAGCTAAGCGGCTCGCCGCAATATTGGGGCAAGGAAGGAGACCAGCAGCCTCCCTCAAAACAGAACAAGATTTATTTTAACAAGAACAAACTTTAAAAAAAAAAACACAAACAGGATCAGTAGGATCAAGGGAAAGGAAATAAAATGGGGAAAGGGAAATTATAATAGCTGAAAAAATACCACCGCCCAGGAATCAGCTGAAAATAGGCAGCAGAACACCTGTCTCTTTCCAGCTTCTACCTAGAATGCCCAATTCTCCTCCCCCAAACCTAGAAACACCCCACACAACCCCAGCCAATGGGATAGCCACTCTGACAGTCGCATGACTGCCCTCACTAGGCTTCCAATCATTATAATTTTGCCAGGCCCATGTAGGCGTTGGCGAGTGGTGATGACGTGAGGTGCCAGAGCCCTGGCAAAGGCTACATACAGCCAGTGGGTGGAGCACCGTGTGGTTTGCGGAGCCCCAGGCCAGTGCGTGCCAAGGCCTAAAAACCTCAAATAACAATTAATTCTTTACACATTATATGGGCTTTTAATATATTATAGCTGTTTGTTCAACAACAATAGATGAGTGGTGTAACTTGTGTACTTACTGTAGTGAAAATTCATGAAAGTTGCAGCATAAAGTAAAGACAGCATGGTATAGTGGGAAGAGCACTGACATTGAAGTCTAGAGAGACCTGGGTTAGAACACCACTTTTAACATTTACTAACTGTAAGACCATGGATTATGGATTTTGTGTGTGTGGTGGGGGCAATTGGGGTTAAGTGACTTGCCCAGGGTCACACAGCTAGTAAGTGTTAAGTGTCTGAGGCCAGATTTGAACTCAGGTCCTTCTGAATCCAGGGCCAGTAATTTATCCACTGTGCCACCTAGCTGCCCCAAGACCATGGATCTTACTTAATATCCCTGAGCCTCAGTTTTACTCTGTAAGACATAGATGATGATAATAGTATGTTGTGAAAATTGGAACCACACACCCTGCTGAGAGGGACATTGTGAGAATCAGGCCTGAAAAGAAAACATATGACTTCGGCGTCCGGAAGTGACCTTTCTGGGGTTTTGAAGGTTGGATTGGTGTCTATTAGTTGTGCCTGCCACCTGTGGGTCATGTTAATCAAAGTTACCAGCCAGTTAGCTTGGAGCTGAGTGTGTGGATGGCCCTACTTTCCGTTTCACAGAGAGCTTCTGGGAGAAGCGGTGGAAGAACCGGGGTCTTTTGGTTTGAAAACCGGCTGTTGGTGGGAGGCATTTTTCACTCCCTTAGATAGCTAGGTGAAAGCAGCTTTTCCTCTCTCACTTTCTTCACTAACTTCTAATATACTTTAATAAATATGTAAAAGCCTAAACTTTTGCTGAATTGATCAGTAAATCTTAGCTAGTTTATCCCCCCCACACTGAGGTCAGGTCAGGCGACCACACATTAGACTTTTAATACCACAGCTAGAATTTTAGGCTTTACAATGCATCTCACAGAATTGTTAGATTTAGATTTAAATGAATTAGTGTCTATAAAGTACTTGCAAACTTTATGGATTATGTAACTATTGGCTATTGTTTTCTTTTCTTTCTTTCTTTTTTTTTTTTTTGGTGAGGCAATTGGGGTTAAGTGACTTCCCCAGGGTCACACAGCTAGTAAGTGTCAAGTGTCTGAGGCCGGATTTGAAGTCATGTCCCCCTGAATTTAGGGCTGGTGCTTTATCCACTGTGCCACCTAGCTGCCCCATCTCCTTGATTCTTGAACTTTTACCTACCTTTCCCTTTGCCTATATCCTGTCATATCACATTCTTTCCCTTTATTGGCACTGGAGTAAAGTGAGGAGAGTTTAAGGAGGACTCTTGCCAGGTAGTAATTGGCCTTGAAATATTGGGGGATAATGCAGAGAGGAGAGAAGGAATGGGAAAATCCCTGCACAGTGGCAGCAGTATTTGGGAGTTCTTATGGCTGCCTACCTAATAGAGGTTTATATGCAAAACAAGTATATATGTCAGAGAAGACCCACAGTAACTATTCATCAGCTTCAGACTGTATTTTATTTAAAACAGATAATGACAAGGAAGAAGAAGCAGTTGAAGCAGGAGAACAGCAAATAGAAGACGATGAAGATATTCCTATGAGAAATGAGTTAGAAGATAAACTTGAAGACTTGGAAACAGAAACACATTATGATGGTATAACAGTATTTCTGGTACAGTCACTAAGACACAGAAGACAGTTTTAAAATAGGCTTGTATGATTTATTTTCAATCTGGTTTGATGTAATAAGTAAGCTTTAACTGAAGAAAGCTTTACTTACCTCAGATTTTTTGCAAGTTTTATGTTTTGCTTTGTGAAACTTAGCTATTCCTATTCTGTGATTCAGAGTCCTAATCTCTAAAAATGCTACCTTCCTCTGTTATTTTTTCCCAAACTCCTAGTTTAATCCTACCATTTTTTAGTCTCCCTCATCCTTTGTCTTTCCTTTCCATTATGATGTCTGGAACCTTCCTCTTCTCCCCATCATTAAAAAACAAAACAAAACAAAGCAAAAACGAATTCCCATTATCCTAGTTCTTTTTTTTTTCTTTTTACATTCTTTCTTCTCAAATTCATGGGGGGAAAACCTTACTCTTTCTTAAAGTCCCAGCATTTTTGGCTACTCCCTCTAATGGTGGCTGCTCCTTCTGTCATGTTCTTCCACATTGAATCAGAAGGAATTGTCATATCTTCGGGTCACTTCCACATTCTACCACTGCCATCTTCAGTGAGTAGTTTTTCCTCATTGTCCAAATGATTTTTGCTTTGATCAACCAGCTTCAAACCATTTAATACATATACAGATATAGCTATGGATGTGGGTATGGATATAGATATAGGATATAGATATAGATATAGATACAGACATACACAAAATGGTGAAGTTAACTATCGTCGATTTAGGTTCAGATTTACACAGCCATTAATACATTCATTAAAAGCATAAATCTTATTTTTCAGAAATCGAAGAGAGCTATTATCAGACAGAAGTGCCTGAGTCAGGTGAGATTTTATAAAGTTTTTTTTTTCCTGATTAATGGTGAGAAATAAGCATTTTGCTATGAAATAGTAGTTTTTTCAGTAGATTTTTTTCCCCTTTAGAATTGTTAGAAGTTATCTATGGCTTTAGGTTAGCTTACAGATTATGAATAATTTTTAATGATAATTTAAAAAATGTCATTTCTTAATTTTCAGATTCAAATGACTATAATAAGGATGGGGAAGAGATTGTGTACGAACAGGAAAATCCAGGTTTGTGACCATCAGGTATATTAAATCATGAAAATGAACTTCCAGTATATACAGTTTAGTTTTCTTTCAGGCTCATGACTTAAAGATTGGGGAAGGACTCTCTTCCTTGGGTACTTGGGGAACAGTCTTCCACCATTGTTGGTCAAGAGATAGATGGTATCAAGTTCAGTTCATAGGGGGTGTTTTCTTCAGTTGAAAAATGTATTGAGTTTGCCAGTGTAATTGAGACCTATTATAATAGTTAAATATTTGGAAAAGTACAAAATAATTTAACTGTTCCTTTGGTTTGCCCTACAACGTGAAATATGATATGTTGGCCCCTGGATAAGATGTGAGTTGATCTTTAGTTTTATTGTTGAGATAACATAATCAGTTTTATTTATCTTATTTACCATCTAAATGATTTTGGTAGGTTATATAAGACAGTGAAATGATAGAGTATTAAACATTTTTGATTTTCACACTGTTATTGCATTCTTAGCTTTATTCCAAACATTTAAAACATAAACACTAAATAATTTGTGCAACTTCTCTTCTAAAGATTTAAAAAATGTATGTTTAATTTTCCTTTATAGATTACCATGAACCAGTAGTCAAAGATACAACACTGGACTATGATACAGGTATGATAAACTAGAATTTGTCTTGAAGCCTTTGAAAGGAGTCAAATGTACAATTTTAAATGATCATTCAGTATTCTTAACTTGGAATATAGTGCTTATATGATTTTCTTTCAAAGCTTCTCAATAATTTTGGGAGTGCCTCCCTTATAATGATTTGGATTTCCAGTAAATTCAAAACTTCATGATAGTTGAATTCAGAATTTAACCCTAATGAAGAAAAAACACTTAATAACATCACAGTAATACTTTGTATCATAAATTGAGCTGATTTCAGAAGCCTTGTTATCATATGATTTTATTAAAAGTTCTTAAGCACTACTCCACATCTCTGTAGGTTATAATGATTAAATGTGTATATTTGCAAATGTGATTTCAATTTATTTTATAACTAGTTGCTTTAAATTACTTAGTTTTATAAGTACTTATTTTTGGAAAAATTCTTTTTTTTTTTTTGGTAGAAGACACACCGTACCAAGACTATGATGAACAAGGTTTGAAAATTATTATATTTTACACCATATTTGATTATAGACTGAGATTTTTAAATCACCACGAGAAACTACCAATGAAAAATGTGTTTCTCTGAAAAATCATGTTTCTCTCTCTCTTTGGTGATGCAGTTGGGGTTAAATGACTTTGCCTGGGTCACACAACTAATAAGTGTCAGTTGTCTGAGGCTGGATTTGAACTCAGGTTCTCCTGACTCCAGGGCCAGTGTGCTATCCAGTGTGCCACCTGGCTGCCCCTAAAAGTCATGTTATTTCAACTGTTATGTCCCACTACATTTTGGGGGAAATTTTGTTTGGGATTTCACTAAAGAGTCAGTTTGCACCATAAGAAAAATGATAGAACTTTACAGTTAGAAAGGAGGGACCTTAAAGATTACATAGTCCAAACACTTCAGTTTCATTATTTGAATGTTATTGAATACTTGCATTTAAAAATATTCACCAAATATACATATAACTTTTAGAATATGAAAGTACAGAAGATGAAGTGAAAGAACAAATAGGGAATATAACTGTAATTTTACTGATAATAAGGAGCATTCAGGTGAAGAAACTTCCCTCTCAGTGCAAGTTAGTACCTTCTGCAGCTTAGAGTCAGAGAGTTATCTAGGGCAGAGGTGTCAAACATGCAGCCCACAATACTTCCTAGTGTGACCTGAACCAGACTAAAATGTAATTTAAAAAAATAAAACATAAACATTACAACTAAATGCAGCTTAGTGGCCCTTGTTTCTATTTGAATTTGCCACCCCTGGTCTAGAACACTTAGAGCTTAAGTGATGTGACAGAAGCAGATTTTGAACTCAGATTTTCCTGATTTCAGGGCTAACTTTTTATTTACTGCACCACATTGCCTCTCAGGAGTCTATTATGCTTCCAGAATGTTGAACGTAAATTTTTTTGCTACTTCATAATTAATGATTTAGAGGGGAAATATTTCTAGCACCATTGTATCCTTCACACCTAGCACAGTGCCTTGCCATAGTAGGTACTTTAATAAATGCAGGTCGAATGGAATTTGAATCTGATTTTCCTTTTGGTCTTACTATCCATACTGAACAGAGCATAATTTGCAAAACACTGATCTGTTTTGGGGATTGAATTTTGACTTAATCTAGTACATAGTAATGACTAACACAGAAAGTTTTATATTAATATCTCTGTTATGATACAGAGAAATAGTGTGTGATTTAATTATTCATGGGCATATACTTTTTATTCTAAAATTTATTTTGCCATTATATATAATAGTACTTATTTGAGGGTTAGAATTTTGACAACTTCAACTTCTGGAATTGGGAAAAACCTAGACATATACAAAGAAAAAGTAAAGCTCTGAGTAGCAGCTAATATCAAAAGAGCTAAAGATTTAGCTTGATGTAATAGAAAGACCCTTTTTTCTGCTGGATCATGGGGGAGAACCAGCTATGTCTGAAGATAATATGAAGTTCTGGTACTACCTTAAATTTCTTTTTCCTTTTTGAACTTTTTTCCTAACCTGGTTTGACCAAAGAAGACTATTGAGAGAAGTAATTCTTTCATATTTTAGAGCTTTCTATCACAAGTCTGTAGGATAATAGAATCATAGCATTTGGAAATGGAAAAGACCGTACAGATCATCTAGTTTTAATTTTTTATCTTAAAAATGAGGAAACAGTTTTTAGAGATTTGAAGTGACTTACCCAGGATCACAAAAAGTACTTTTGACTTTAATTTCTTAGACGTAGTCTAGGGGCAGCTAGGTGGCACAGTGGATAAAGCACAGGCCCTGGAGTCAGGAGTACCTGAGTTCAAATCCGGCCTCAGACGCTTGACACTCACTATCTGTGTGACCCTGGGCAAGTCACTTAACCCCAATTGCCTCACCAAACAAAACCTAACAAAAAAACAAAAGACATATTCTAGCTTGAGATAAATAAGCGTTTTCTTTTCTTTTTTTAAAGCTTTTGTGTTTTCTTGGAATTCTCATTTTATTGATTCATGAAACTGTTTAGGTTTATACACTAAGATGACAAATGTTGGAAACTACTGAAGTGCTTCAGCTTCTTAATAACTATTATCAAAACAAAAGGAACTCTATCCACATTAAAGGATCATGAATGATGATCATTAATAACCAAAAAAGTTTGAAATAGATTGGTCATATATATGAATCAATAAAGGATACTGAGAAGGAACAGTCACATGAGTAGAAAGATAATGTAGTGTTAAGAAAGCCAAAGAAGAAGAAAGAGACTCTCTGTAAGGAAGGAGTGTCTAAAGCTACAGAGAAGTCAAGAAGGATGAGAAAAGACCATGAGATTTAATGAGGGAAGATACAAGTGACACCTTGAAATTGAAAAGTATCAGAAATGTATTGGTATTGATGGTACTAAAAAACTCAGATTCTAAGAGATTTTTCAAGTTGGAGCTGAGCCAGAGGCCTTGAGTATAGACAATTTTTTTCCTGCAATTTTGGCTCTTAAAGAGAAGAGAGACAGAGGACAATAGATTGTGGGTGTTGGGTAAAGTGATGGTCTTCTAAAGATTGTGGGGACTTGGATATGCTTAGAGGCAGCAGGGGAAGAAAGCTAATGGATAGAGAGAGAGAGTAAAGAGACATTATTAAAATGGCAAATAAGGTGAAGTTTAGGGAGATTGGGATCAAAGGTGCTGGAAAAGGGATTAGTCTTTTCTAGGAGTAGACCTATTTCTTTGTCTGGAGGTTAGAACATTAGTGAAAAGAATAGGGGATGATATAAAGTGGCTTTGGAAGTAAAGAATAGGGGAGAAAGGTAAATCACTATTATATTTTATTTTATATTTTTAAAGTTGATTTAGGAGGTGAGGTCCTTTTACCAAAAGGGAGATTGGAAGGTGATATTTAGAAGAGAAGTTTGGTATAGTTACTGTTGGGAGTGGAATAGAAAATCATTCATCTAAGAAAGAGTAAAACCAAATTCGTAGGGATCCCAGTCAGTTTGGTTGAGTGCCTTCTTCCTTTAGCAACTCACCCTTAGATGTGGAGGTGTGGTAGATGGTTGGAAGTAATGTAGGTTTGGAGTTTTATAAACTATCAGCAGCAGTAGGACAAAAAAAGCAAGTGATAGTAAAGGATGGTACCATTCACCTGGTTATTTTTAGGGTTAAGATTACAAAGGGAGAAAAGTGGGACCAGAGTAAAATTGATGAACTGGCAAAGAAGGGAAGGATGAAATGATTATAAATTGTAGTGAGAATGAAGTGACTAGGCGGCTGGGGGAAGACAAAAAGATGAGTTAATGTAATCTTTTTTTTTTCCCCAGGACAGTGAGGGTTAAGTGAGTTGCCCAAGGTCACACAGCTAGTAAGTTTCAAGTGTCTTAGGCTGGATTTGAACTCAGGCCCTCCTGAATCCAGGGCCTGTGCTTTATCCACTGCGCCACCTAGTGTCCCCTGATAATGTGATCTTAAAAACAATTTCAGAGTTATAGATCCTAGAGGTGAAACAGTTATTGGTGATGGTGAGAGCTGAGAAGGGTATTAACAGTCTTCTATGTAGGTGAGGAGTGCATTGATAGTGTAAAGATTATGGGAGTTGTAGGAGGTAAAAGCACCTGGGAAGTCAGTGTTTGAGGACCCATCAATATGTATAATATAATGAAGTTTCCAGGAATAAGAGCAGAAGTTGAGGTGAAAAAGGAATACTGTGAGATAGGTATTGAACTCCTTGATGAAAGAAGCTAATGACCTGGATGTTGACAGAGCCTGACAAAAAATCTTAACTAGTGGTATAGATGGATTAAGTGAACCTCAAAAGAGAAGAAGAGTGATAGTGAGTGGCAAAGGGATTGTTTGGAAGTAATCACTAAGTGCCTGAAGTTTGCCTACTTTTCCTTCCTGGCCCAGTGGGCCCACATGAGACAAGGAACACCCAGGATTGGAGGTGATCAGGACTTCATTGCCTTCCAAGGAGAACCAAGAGAGCTATGATAACAGAATCACATGTTAGGATACATAAAGGAATCTAAGACTGGACGGGTCTTGTTAACCATGAAGTACAGTTTATATATGTCATAATGAAATGGGAGAGTAGCAGAGAAAATGGAATTTGGACAAATAGGGCTGAGAAAGGAAAGGCTGAAATAGAGTTGACAGGGTGAAAGGATTTTTGCTTCTGCAGATAGTGACTGACTCAGGGATAAGAAGATGAGCAGGGAGAAGTTTTGCCTTCCATAGGACAGAACAATTAATTGATAGGAAACCCCATATTCCTGGATCTGCTGATGAGTTAGCAAAAAATCACTGCAAGGGCAGGGCCATCAACTTCTACAACTTGTCACTCCACGTACTAGGTCTGGGCTCGATTCACACCTGGTGCCAGCCCTATTCTTCTGTGCTGGGTCTGAGTCAAGCAAGTCTCCTGGTAGTTTAGGTTTGATATTTTTCTTGTTTGTCCTTTGTTCTCAAAGAGGATCATGACAGTAGAAAGGAGATGTAATGACTTCAGTTTAAGTGAGGGAGAACTATGTAAAGTCACCTCACTTTCTTCTCTGAATCCATCTGGGTTTAGTAGCAAGACAGATCAGAACAACTGAAGATGGCCCTGACGTAGTGTGATATTTTAGCCTTTTTAAGCTTAGGTCTTTCCCAGGTCTCAGTTTGTCTGTGGCAATGCCCACTAAGTGATTAAAGCTAGGTAAAAATGCGACAAATGGCCTCTTTTACCTAGTGAAAAATCAAATAAAATAATCAAATCAAATCCATCTGGGAGGGGAACACCCTCAGGGTTCCTGGCCAAAACAGATGCAGTTGCTATTTATGCTCACTCTGGGCAATCAGAATCCAAACAATGACCAAGTGAAGCTTGGGCTAGGTCCTATTGTTGGCCAATCCATGAGAACCAGAGTGATTTGGGTTTAAAGCATGGTCCATAAAAAAGTAAATCTAGCCTGTAAACACCATGATATCTTGCTAGGTTTCAGCCATCAAATATTCCTTTGGGCAGAGCACCCACCAGTAAGACTTTGATTTCCTATGTGGACAGAGGGAGAGGAGGAAAGGAAGGAGGGAAGGAGGTAGATAACCAACTGGAGCTGTCTAATTAGGACCCTAGTAGGGCAGCTACTACTACTCACAGGTTGTTGTCTGTCCTTTGTTCTTGAAGAGGACCACGGCATTAAGAAAGGGATGTCATGACTTGATAGTGAATTGTATTTAAGTGAGGCAGGGTGCAAAGTCACCAGCCTCACTCTCTCTTCCACAGCCATCTGGACCCAGTGGCAAGATATAGATCAGGATGACTGGAGGTGGTCCCTGTGTTTGACATTAAAATAAAATCAAGCACTCATAGTTAACAGAAGTAGATTTACATAGCCATAGCAAGGGAAGAGAGTATCATACTGTTGTGGGAGGAGCTCCATGTTCTAGGAGGACCCCCAGCCTGGTTTGAGAGGGCCAGCTCACCCAAAGAATTGGAGGCTTACAGTAAATCTTGTAAAATATAGAGATTTATTAGGAGAGAGGAATACATGGTTGGGAGGCAGTTAAGATAGAGACTGCCCCTCTGAAAAGGAGAAGAGTTGACCTTATATACAGTTTATGGACAAAGAAGGCTACACACTAAGAGAGGAGCTGTTTTTACTTCTGGATTCTTTGGTTTAAATGTCTAAAGTTAAGGATTTCTTAGGGGTGAGAATCTCTAAGTGTATTTGGGGTCCCGCATCCCAGTACAATAGATCCCCTGAGGTATTGAAGTGATAATGTATTCTGATATAGACCCCATTTGAATTTTTTTTATTTTTTAGATTTATTCATATAGACTAGATAAATAGCCCACATTTCAAGTTATCTAATTTCTATTCCACCCTCAGTGATTATGGCAATAGAATCCCTTTGTACTTGGAAATGGTGCCAGCTTATTTCATCACCTGTTCTTTAAGCTAAAGGGTCCTAATATCTTTAATCCTTCTTCTATGTGATTATTTTATCATTAAATTAAGAATACCTTTGGATAAAAAGTAAGAAAATCATAGGAACATAGATTTAGAGGTGGGAGAGACTTGAGGTCAAATAAAACCCTTTTGTTTTATAGATTAGGAAAGAGGCTTAGAAAAAAGTTAAATGCTTTACTAAAGTCACACAGCTAGTAAATGTCTTGATTTCAACCTGTGTTTTCCTGACTGTTTCTCTGCTACACCATCTGCTTGTTGGTCTTATTCTTTTAAGAATAGCAGCCATACACAGCTGTTCATTGAGTTCAAATATGTACATTATCGTTTATAATTTTATAATGAAAACTGTAGGGATATGTGATTTTTTTTTCTCTTTTTTAATAGTCTATGAACCTCCAGAAAATGAGAGAACAGAAACTGTTTCAGGTAAATTCTTCTATACCTATAGTTAATGTAATGTTTATAGTTAGTTAACAGTCTAGTTTAATCCAATAAACATTTATTAACCACCATATTCCAGGCACTGTGCTAAGTGCTGAGGTTACAATTAATTAATAAAAGAAAGTTGGTCTCTGCCCTCAAGGAGTTTACAATCTAATGAGGGAGAGAAAGTATAAAAGCAAGAGGAAGTGGGTGTGGGTGGGGAGGGACGGTAACAGGACACCATGCTGTATCTTAGCAGCATGGTGGTGAGTTTAGAAGTAATGAACTTATCCTTTGAGGGGCATCTTGTGGTGTGGAGGTGAAACTGGGCAGGGAGCCGTGTGTGATCTGAAATAGCTCTTAGTTCTAAGAACAGTTGGAGTGGGGAATCAATTTTGAAACAAGACAATTCTTGGACTATTAACAAAGTGTAAAAATGTTTTTGTCTGAATATTCATACTTAAATTTTTAAAAAATATAGTCTTGCGGTGACTAGGTGGCGCAGTGGATAAAGCACTGGCCCTGGATTCAGGAGTACCTGAGTTCAAATCTGGCCTCAGACACTTAACACTTACTAGCTGTGTGACCCTGGGCAAGTCACTTAACCCCAATTGCCTCACTTAAAAAAATAAATTAAATAAATTTTAAAAAATACAGTCTTTGTAATATTAAGGATCATGCCTTTTGCCTCTGTTTATTCACTCAGGCTTATTCCTTATGCCCAGTATGTTCCTCCTCATCTTCATCTGTTGAAATAACTTTTCCTCCTTTAAGATGTCATGTTATTTTTTCATTTCAATTCAACTCAACAGTTAACATTTATTAAATTCCTGTTATTTCAAGACACTGTGCTTGGCACTGGAAGTGCAAAGGAAACAGCTCCTTCTTTTAAGGAGCCTAGATTTTACTAGGAGGATGTAAGATACACAGGTGAGCAACAAGGGGGCAACAAGATCATACTGCTCTAGGAATATTTGAGGAGTGATAGGACATTAATAGCTACAGGAATAAGAGAAGGTTTAAAATAGATGATGCTAGAGTTGACTTTTGAAAGGTGAATGGAAAATGTAGAGAACAAGTATAGACCGTCTCTTCCCCCCAAGCTAAAAGTAACTTCTCTGAAAGATCTTGGCAAGCGAGATCATTGGGTCAAATCAAAGAAAATGGAAATCAGGGATAAATGTAAAGTCTTTGATTTGGATGTGTAACATTAGTTTCACAAGTACAACATGAGGGAGGTGAGATTGTAGCAGTTCTGAAAAACTGAGGATTTTAGTGGACTATAAGCTCAGTATGAGTTAGCAGTAGTTTACAACAGCAAAAAAAAAAAATCTAATTCAGTTTTTTGCTGCATTAAGAGAAGCATAGCTTCCAGGAAAAGGGAGGTCATAGTGCTCCTGTATGTGGCCCTGTCAGACCTCATCGGGCGCCAAGGACATGGACAAGCTAGTGTACAGAGGAGGACGACACAGATAGTGAAGGGCCTTGAGTCCATGCCCTATGAACATCATTTGAGGAATCTTGTCGTGTTTAGTCTGGTTACAATGGGTGCCTTCAAGTATCGGAAAGGTTGTTGTATAGGGAAGAAATGAGACTTGTTTTCTTTGGCCTCAGAGGGCACAATCTAGAGCAGTGGGTAAACAAATTTAGGCTGGCTGGATGTAGCTAACTATTAAAAATATCCAGGGGCCAGCTAGGTGGCGCAGTAGATTAAGCATTGGCCCTGGATTCAGGAGGCCTGAGTTCAAATCTGGCCTCAGACACATTGGACACTTACTAGCTGTGGGACCCTGGGCAAGTCA
Source organism: Dromiciops gliroides (assembly GCF_019393635.1). NCBI lineage: Eukaryota > Metazoa > Chordata > Mammalia > Microbiotheria > Microbiotheriidae > Dromiciops > Dromiciops gliroides. Next base: position 271,628,666 of record NC_057861.1, on the reverse strand, counting down.
CTTAACCCTCATTTCCCTGCCCCCCCCCCCCCAAAAAAAAGTCCCAGAGTGGGGTGGCTTGCTTTAAGAGGTGGTGGGTTCCCTCTCATTAGAGGTCTTTAAGCAGAGGCTTGATGGCTACTTGTTCAATATGTTATAGTGGGAAAATTTTTTCATTTTTGGATTGGACTAGATACTGGTGAGGTGCCTTCCAACTCCCAAGATTCTGTGATTCTGTATTTAGTGCTTAGTTTAGTTTTAGTCCTTCTTCACCAAAGTCCTGTGAGAAAGGTATTGTTATCTCTGTTTTTAGTTGTCTTGTTCATTGACTTCATCACATAGCTACTAAGTGGTAGAGCCAGAATTCTAATCATGGTGTGCTGATGGTAAGCATTTTGCACCCTACCATAGAACTTTGCGTCTAAAGAAAAGAGGTAGGAGGGAATAGGTACTCACAGGCATCTCAGAGGATTGATTTCTATTGTTTGAAATTAAATTTGGCTCTCTAACCTAAAACAAAATGGGACACACCTCCTGCCATTCAGTTATGCATAGCTATCTTACTGATGTTCATTGCTTCAGTAGGAGGCTTAAATTCAATGGCAGTTTTGTTGTTGTCGTTGCTCTTGGGCTGTACTAGCTTAAGAAGCAGGTTTTTGTCCTCCTTATAAGTGGTTATACTTTTTCTTATAAAATATTTAGAAGGGCAAAGGTAAGATTAATGAAATCACTAAATATGTTCCCTGTTGGTACATAAGCTTTAAAGGTAATTTAGTAGAAGAGAGTATTTTGGGAGGTTTCTCTAGCTCTTCAGGAACTCAGTTGATAAAAACACATATTTTATTTTTAGATGTTGCTGTAGAAGACTTAAACTTGGGTTTAGAGGGTAAGTTAATGTCTAGAGTTGTTTTTTCTTTCCATAATGAAAATTAAGTCCTTTATATTGATGATCCACTTCTTAACTGTTGAAAATGGATGCATAGTATTTGAAAGCTAAAAATAAATGCTATTAAAGCATTTTATAATGCATATATCATAAAGCATTTTATGCATCATAGTGGTTTTATAAAGCAGAAAAATAATGCTTTTAAAAGGAAACAGACTCTATACATACACAGGGGAGAGAGACAGACACAGACAAGGTCAGGGTCAGAGAAACAGATGTGTAATAAGATCTGACCAGTGAGTAGAATTATTATTTAGGTAAGATATGATACTTATATCTAAAGAATCACTGTTAGAATAGACAGATTTTCGTAGCAATTTGGAATTAGAATTCAATTTAACATTTTGAGAAGTAATTTTATAAAGAAAACTCAGATTAGTATTAATCACTTGATAAACTTGTTATTTTATTCTAAATTCAGTTCTGAATTTCGAAGCAACCTCTATAAAGATAGACTTAGTTATGGTCATATTATATGTTCTAGAAAATACTCTTGAGTATCATTTTCTGAAAGTAAAAATGTAAATAGGACATTTCTTCTTTTTCAGGAGTTGTATTTAAAGTTAATTGGAACACTTTTAAAGTTATGGCCATTGTTACTTTAAAAATTATTTTAATTGATTAATATTAATAGTGACTATAGAGTGTCATTGACATGTTTCATTTATCCTAAATGTAATGCTATGAGTTACATATTCTCACATTTAAAATGGGAAAGAAGTTGATGAAATAAATAACCCTTCATCTTAAAATTAGTGAGAAACAGAATTTGGGTTAAATCAAAATTCTTCTGTCTTTTGCCCTATTGTTTTTTTCATTAGACAGAAGATTTAAGATTAGTGAAATAGAGTTAAAATTTACTACCTGTTTTGTGCAGAAAGTTGTAGCATTGAGGGGGCAGCTAGGTGGCACAGTGGATAAAGCACCGGCCCTGGATTCAGGAGGACCTGAGTTCAAATCCAGCCTCAGACACTTGACACTTACTAGTTGTATGATCCTGGGCAAGTCACTTAACGCTTGTTGCCCTTCCCAAAAATAAAATTGTAGCATTGAGAGATTAAAAATATCCTAATATTTGATCAAGTCAGTATTCTATTTTCTTAAGGCTCCCATAAAATATTGTCTGATAACTGGTTTAAAATTTTGAAGTCACTTTTATAATATGTGGTCTTAAAAGTAAAATTTGTAATATAAAAATTAAATGTGAGTAATTTTTTTAATTTTAGAAGGAACTATATCCCCAGTAGAAGAACAGCATGAAATACCATCAGGTATGACAAGTCATTATTTTATAGTTTATTTTATTTCTGTTTATATTAAAAAATGTCTCATTTAGAAATCTATTTAGAGGAAGGGAAGCTAAATTTTCCTTGTAAAATAAGTTTATGAAGAATAGTAATTCTTATGGTGTCCTAGCTTTAAAAAAATCTTTTCTATATCAACTAAGTGAAAGTAATGTAAACCTTTCTCTGTAATTTACTATTTCAAACATTTTATCCGTTTGCTGCTTAAGTAGAGCCATAGAGTAGTGCTCATTTATGTTATTCATCAAAAAGTGTTGGGGTAGGACATTTATCCTTTGTGGTCTCTTCAGATCACAAAATATTTGGTCTTAAATGATGTTAGAGTTGGCCCCATACAAAATTGCTAAAGTTAAGTTTCTCTTAGGCTTGGCCTTTAGTTATGTAATTAAAGCTTTTGTGGAAATCGATACCAAGTTTTCTTCCTTTTTCTCTTTCATCTCTAGTATGAAAATTGTTATTTTATCCTTATTTCCCTGCTCACATCCTTATTAGTGGATCTAGAAAAATGACAATATTTCTCTTGCTTTATGAAGGTAGAAAAGAAACCATGTCTCTTTTTTAAAAAAAAATATTCTGTGTAGGAGCTGCCTTATATTGTGTCTACTTTGTATACAGGTGGCACTTAATTGTTTGGGTGAATGAAGTAGTGCTTTAACTAAGTTTGTTTTCAAATGCATTCTTTTATTTTTGAGATTATTTTGACTGTACTCAGAAGTTGACAGTGGGGTATGATAATTTCTGTCCTTACCTCATGTTAGGAAAATAATTTTTTTCGGGGGAGTTTTAGGAATTATTATCAACAGCATTTCCATACATTCTTCTTACTTTTCTGGCATCTTGTATTTTGACTTTCTTTCATGTCCCTGTTCAACTTAGTGCAATGCTCTTTTCAGATAGTATAATTCTTAGTTCACTGATTATTTCCTTTCACTGGCTCTGATTTCATATCATCCTTTTTAACAAGAAACTGAATTTATGATACAATTTTTAAAAATTCCATTCACCAATCTGCATTCAAAAGTCACACTTTAAAAATTAATTGATAACTTTAAAATATCATTCATTTCTGAATATACCACTTTCAATTTAAAAAGAAAAATAATATTCAGTAAATCAATTATATTATCATCTGAGTTGTGGCAAAGTAGTATGTATATAGTCTTTATCCATGCCTTCATCATTTCTTCATCATTTTTAAAATAATGCATTACAATCAATATTTCAAGCATTAGCTTCATATAGAACATTAACTGTGTTTGCTGTATCTGAAAATTTGGCCAGATAGTAAAGAACTGGTGGGTGAAGTAATCAGGAAGTGTTACATGCAGGAGATGATGCCCGAATTGGGCTTTAAGGAAACTAGAGTTCTAGATTCAAGAATTGGAATGCCATGTAGGAGGAATAACTAGAATGGTTGGTCTGGACCATGGAGTTATTTGAAGAGGAGTGCCATATAAGGCTGGAAAGGTATGGCGAAGCCAGGTTATAAAAGCCAAAGAGAAGAGCTGTTTCTTTTTATCCTAGGAGTAGGGGGCCACTGGATCTTATTCTTCAGAGAAGTGATGTGGTCAGACTTGTGTTTTCTTTCCTTTTTTTTCCCCCTTCAGGGCAATGAAGGTTAAGTGACTTGCCCAGGGTCACACAGCTAGTAAGTATCAAGTGTTTGAGACTGGATTTGAACTCAGGTCCTCCTGAATCCAGGACCAATGCTTTAATCCACTGTGCCCCCTAGCTGCCCCCCAGACTTGTGTTTTAAGTGTATCACTTTGATACCCTATGATAGTTGTATCTACAGTGGGGGGGTCTACAACAAGAAGTATATATTTTTAGATAATTTTTTAAATGATTTAACAATTTTGTAAATCATTTCCAGGCTTCTGCAGCTGTAGATTCTCACTGTGTATCCCTTGCTTGCTCATGCATAAGTATATTTGCAATACCAAATGTGCAGGTTTAGTATTTTTGCCTTAGTGATTATTTCTCATGTGAAAAATTTTGGTTGAGATGTTAAAATGGTAGAAGAGTACTGTGGATGTAAATGTGGGGGGGGTAATTTTAATCATGTCACAGGGCCCAAGTTGCAGTAAGTAACTTTTTGCTGATCTATTTAACTATGCCTTATTGCTTTGTATACATTTAATGCTTGGTTGTAAAGACTGTGTTTATATCCAGTAGGGACCCACAGTATTTAAATTGACCAACCTAATGTTACAACTACTTTGAAGTAGCAGGGGATGGTTTGGAAAGTGAAGAGATATGAGGCAGGGAAACTAACTTAAGAGAGGCTATTATAGGATTCTAGGAGATAGTGGGTGAGGGCCTGACCTTAGACTATATTAGACAGGTGAATGGGGAGAAAGGATATATGTGAGAGATGTTTCGGGGAAAGTATACCTAAGTTTTGTGAATAGAGTCTTTTCTTCTCTGATATGGCTGCAAGGTTACCTCACAGTCACTCATTTAATGAGCATTTGCTGCTAAAAATTAGGGGAAAGTGGGTAGTAGAGACTACTAACTTTATGTTGCATATATTTTAATATGTAATGATTTTGCTATTTATGAGAAGGGATTATTTCATTCGTTGTACTTTTATCCCTAGTACCTAGCACAATTCCTGGCACATAGTAGGAGCTTATACTTGTTGCTTGATTGGTCGATTGATTTTCATTTGAAAAACAAATACCATCTTCTGAAGTTCTTTGATTTCTCCACCACTACCCAAGACATAACAACTTTTTCTTTCAGACTTAAGTGATGTTTTTTGATTCTGTGATTTACTTTTTAATGTAATATTATAGTTAGTAATTTAATATCGTATAACATAGTTATTCATGTTTCTGTCTCTACTTGCCACCCCTCTCCCTCCCTTGTCCCAAACTAGTTATGTATTATACAAGGGTAGAGACTCTGTCTTATTCAAACTTTGTCATCCTCAGTGCCTAGGACAATGTTCTGCAAATAATAAGAACTAGTTTTTGTTGAAGAAATTAAATTAATCATTTAAAGGGATATTTCCTTTCCTATATTAAAAATTGCAAACAAACAAACAAAAAAAGGCAGCTAGGTGGCACAGTGGATAAAGCACTGGCCCTGGATTCAGGAGGACCTGAGTTCAAATCCAGCCTCAGACACTTGACACTTACTAGCTGTGTGACCTTGGGCAAGTCACTTAACCCCTCGTTGTCCCGCAAAAAAAAGACAAAAGACAAACAAACAAAATTACTCCACTTATCTTGTTTATAATGGCTGAAAAGAGTCTCCCCCAAATAAACATGTTGAACCACTTTTGAACAAGGGGAAAAATGCCCCGCTAGTTTTGTCTTGACAGCTTGGTTTTGTGGCATCTTGGCCTGATAAGTCAAGGTAACTTCACTTAAACACAAAGGAAAGTGTTAAGATTTGTAACTGCTGTTACCTAAAGTTCTTCCTTTGCTCATTTCCCATGGAGTGCTTAGATGCTTTTCTTAGTTATCACTTTTTATTTAATTTACAATAACATGTGATATGTTCCTATAAGACAGGAAGTTATCAGTGGGTTCTTAGATACTGAAGAATTCTAAAATTGTCTTTAAACTCTGAAGCTCTTTCCAGTCATCTCTTTTATTGTTGTCCAGTTGTTTCAGTTGTGCCCGACTCTTTGTGACCCCATTTTAAGTTTTCTTGGCAAAGATACTGGAGTGATTTGCCAATTCCTTCTCCAGCTCATTTTACAGATAAAGAACTGCGGCCAACAGGGTTAAGGGTGACTTGCCCAGGGTCACCCAGCTAGTAAGTGTCTGAGGCCAAATTTGGACTCAAGAAGATGAGTCTTCCTAACTCCAGACCTGGTACTCTAAACACTCTTGTCACCTACCTGCCTCAATCTTCCCTTTTACAGCCCTTTAAACTTTTACACTACAAAGGAGTTTGGCATGTGGAACTCTGAGGAAGTTTTGCCTACAGCTAGCACTAATATATCAATGCATTTTTATGATATTTTAGGGTTTGTAAAGCTCTTTCCTCACTAAAGCATAATGAGCAAGTTGGTTATAGGTAAGTATCCTAGGGTATATGTGAATACAGGGCTGTTTCATTTCTGACATTCTTCTCCTTCTTTTGAGTTGTAATCCTCCAGTTAACAATGCCTCTTATATTATAGTTTATTATTGCCCAGTAATTGCTTATTGAATTCAGTGACTACTACTGTAAGTATTGTAGAAGTTACATCTTTTCCATCAAAAGTAGTAGTTAATGGTATCATTGAAAAATGCCTTATTGTTAATTTTTAATTCAAAGCTGATTTTCTATCCTCTTTCTCCAAAACACTTGTCCCTTCCTCCTTTTTTTTTGGTATGGGGAGCCCCAGCCATATATAATACCTCCAGGTCAATAGCTAAATGGCCAATTAGGTTTCCTTCAGCTTTTTCTTATACCCATAACATCTCATTAAGTTCATGGTTCTTTGTTGGATGAGTAGAGTTTAAGAATTTTCTAATATAGGAGTGATATTTTGGATGATTTGTAGTGTACTTATGTGCTTACTAAGGTTTGCTAAGGGCTCTCAGCACAACGAAGTACATGAAGTATCTTTTTGGTGTTGGGGTACCCTTTTTCTGTATTTTTTTTCTGTCCCTAGTCATCTTTGAACTTTGACTGCTTTTAACCCCTTTTGTATAGCTTACTATACCCAGTATTACCCCTCAGTTTTCCATCAACAAATTATTACCTCATATCATTAGATTGTGAGCTCCTTGAGGAAAAGAACTTTTGCCTTTCTTATTGTTTAGCATAGTATCTGGCACACAATAAGAGCTTAATAAATGCTTATTTACTGACTCTCCACAAAGTTCGACTCTGCCTGTATATTATGAATATTTTCTTCAGCAGTTGAATGAGAACATTCAGGACATGACAAGCATAGAATAATATCACAAGAAGTGAAACTGATTATTTTTGACAAGAATATAATTATTGATGGTGGGATGCATTCTTGAATATGCTGTCAGGCCATTTGTTGATTTCTTAGGGAAAAATACATAGCTAGCAGAAAGAATAAAAATTAGAGATATAGTATGTCTTAAAACACTTCTATCCTGACCTATTTAAACAGATTGTTAATATTTAAATGGATGGATAAAAATACAAATAGGCAAAAATTATAGCAATTTCATATAGATGTTTCACCAGTCCAAACTAGTTGCCCATATGAGACCAGAAGAGCCTTACAAAGTGTTTGGAAACGTTTATTTGCCAAACTGAAGGATATAACTAAAGGCAATAACTGGTTTAGAACATAAACTCATTTGTAAAATCTTAGGAATAAATATGGTGAAAAATTGTGAACAGCATTACCTCATAAGATAGCAAGAAACATTGGGGAGGGGAGACTGTTAATAGAATCTTAGGAAACACTCCAACTAAACAAAGTCTTTCCAAGAGCATTTGATTATCAAACTGGAAGGACAACAAAACAAAAGATATATTTTCCAACTTTTTTTTCCACCATCAAAGACTGAGTTCCCTGTAAACCTAGAAATATTCATAGGAGGCATGAAATTGACATTTAAGAAGACAAAATGAGAAGAACCACTAGAGTGGATAATAATATTCACAGAGAAGATCCGTGCTAGAATTAACCCAGGCTTGAGGAAACTGAAGCCAATTGTCAAGGTATCTGGAGGGGAAGCTACCAAAGGCATTGGAAGAAAAAATCTCAGAAGATCTTATAATTATTCTAAGATAAATGATTATGAGAAACCTGAAAACTACTGACCAATATTCATGCCTTCCTATATGCCTACAATATTTATGAAAGTAATCTATACAGACAAAGGCTGCATTGATGACAGAATCAGAAGGGAGCCACTGGGTTTTCATAAGCAATAATCCAAAGAAGAATACATGTTTACCATCAGACAGTTGCTTGAATATCAGATGCCACTGTACTTGTACTTTGAAGGTTGTCCTCAAAATGTTTCTCATGTATATATCATCAAGGAATCAATATTCTTTGAAATTGATAACCACAAAGAGAACCTTATTTAAAGGCATTCTGATTAGTAATTTTTGAAGCATAAAACAGGAAGATTTATGCTCACCAAAGATGTTTGCCACTATCTTTGAGAAGTTTCGGCCGAGTCCAAGTTGAAGATAGATTCTCTCTAGGCGATGATATGCTCAAGATATTTGTTTGTGGGTGATCCTTTGCAGATAACATCAATCCTTACAACATTTAGAAATCTAATAAATAGTCTCCAAAAAAAAAAACCACTCAGAAGAATCTGACCACCACACTGGAGAAACCAAGTGAATAATGAATATATTCTATACTATCATATAGAATTGGATGGATAGCCTAGACTTAATTCATCAATATATGTGGATAGACTATGCAGGTGGACAGTGAATTGAACTTAGAATTGAACAAGAGGATGAGGAGAGTGCAAGCTAGATTGTTTTTTGGAGATTGCAAAGATATTTTAATGATCTCAAATATCTTCCTGAAAGCAGATTGATATTTTTAATATCAGTATTCTTCTGGTGATGTTGTATTGCTGTGAATCATAGAATATGACATTATTCAAACATTTAATATTGAAGATTATCCAGAGGGTAAAGGAGAGATGTATGATGTATGTGAGCTTGAGTAAGCTACTTCATGCACCAAGGAAGCCAAGGGGAATATTATTAGACCTAGACAAAAAGGATAACTAAATAAATTTGGAAGAACAAAAAGGTTTAACATCTCATGGGAAATACTGGGGGAAAGTGTGAATTAATAATGTTACCATATCTCAAACTATATTATAAATAATAGCATGCTTTTTTTTTTTAAAGTTCATCAGTGGAACAGACTTTATTGGCAACAAACCAGGGTAAATAGTAAAAAACAGTAGTTTTGTGTTTGATAAATCCCTAGTACACACATTATTGGAGGAAAACTAACTTTTTTTTTTTTTTAGTGAGGCAATTGGGGTTAAGTGACTTGCCCAGGGTCACACAGCTAGTAAGTGTTAAGTGTCTGAAGCTGGATTTGAACTCAGGTACTCCTGACTCCAGGGCCGGTGCTCTATCCACTGCGCCATCTAGCTGCCCTGTAAACTAACCTTTTGACAAGAATTGAGAAAAATGAAAAGCAGTTTGGTGGAAATTAGGCTTAGACCATGGTATCTTGTATCATGTACCACAATAAGCTCAACATGAATATGTGACTTGCATATAAAAAGTGTCGTTAAAAATTAGAAGAGAATAAGATTAGATGCCATTTACAACTGTGACTAGAGGAATTGTTCTTAAAGCATAGAAGTCATAAGAGACAAAATAGATACTTGTGACTACTCAGTAATCAGATTTGTGATCTCATCAATTTGGTTAATCATGCAATTATCAATTCTCTGTGTCCTTCTATGAATTCACCCAAAGTGGTACATTCAACGTGGCTGGAAGATTTTTCCTTAACTTTACACAGATATTAATGAAGCACTTGCACTGTTCAACTGTTCTCCCTCTCATTTTCCATATTACCATCCCATCCTCTCTTCCTATAGCACATTTCCTTGTTGAATCTTTTATCTTTGAATAACATGGATTATGTATTGCAGCCTGATCACAGCTATGTGACTCTCCACTGTCCTTAGTGTAATAATTCTGTGAGAAATAATTATTAATAATCAATATCTTGGGTGATCTCCCCTTATTTCTGAGTCCTTTCTGCTCCCCCACTCCAAGGTCTAGTTAGTTCATCTGGGTCAAACCCAGCCCAAGTTTACAAAGAATCTTGGGTGGAGACAGATCTTTTTGTCTAGATAGCTGAAGGACTGATGAGATTAAACTTTATCCAGGTGGAAAACTATTTTGGGATGTAGCTTCACATTCCTCCTGTGGTATCAAGATTTGAGTGACCAGAGTCAATATTCTCAGATTTCATTTTAATATAACCCACCTCCAATTACGTCAACTGATTAGATTTGATTGTTGTTAATCAATTGGATTTGGTTGCTATGTGATAGACCTCCTACAGTTGGAAGGGCATATGAACTGTGACCCCACAGTCATGAGTGTTCTTTAGTCTCAGAGAGATGGCCAATAGACCTTGTTCTATTTTTTTTTTTAGAAAATTTTTTTTTAATTTTTTTTTTTTTTTTAGTGAGGCAATTGGGGTTAAGTGACTTGCCCAGGGTCACACAGCTAGTAAGTGTTAAGTGTCTGAGGCCGGATTTGAACTCAGGTACTCCTGACTCCAGGGCCCGTGCTCTATCCACTGCGCCACCTAGCTGCTCCGACCTTGTTCTATTAATAAGCCACCAACCTATTAATAAAACGATTAAATTACCCATAAACTGTATCTCATATTTTTAATCATCACAATTCATTTTGATTATGTAAAAGTAAAAATATTTATACTGATAAAAGAAATGAAAACAGAAAAATAATTGGGTAGGAAAATTATGCATCAAACATCAGTGATGTCTGATATCCACATAAATTCTGACACCAAGAGCTATTCTTCAGTCGGCAAGCTATTAAAGATATGAACTTTTCAAAAGATGAATTACAAAGTATGAATGACCATTTGAAAACATGTTCTAAATTACCATTAGTGAGATAAAAATAAATTAAAGTAACTCTAAGGATTTAATTGACAAAGGTGAAAAAAATAAGGCCTTGGTCAGTATTGGAAAGACTGTGGTACAAAGGCACTTACGTGAAGTTATGAAATATAGTCCAACTGTTTTATATTTCCATATAAAGAACTAGAAACCAAGTGGGTTTCTATTGAAACATTATGGCATATGTTATATAATGGAATATCATCATCATAAAAAATGACAAGTAACTAAGAATTCAAAGAACTATGACAAGATTTGTATGAGTTGATGCAGAACCAATAGAATAATATATAAAAATGATTACAATTTCATAAATGAAAACATCATTAAAAGAAAATTAAATTCTCCATAATTGAAAATCCAATGTTATCCCTTGAAAACATAATTAAATTATGGAATATACCTCTTCTCTTGTGTCTGAGAGTTAGTAGGGCATAGCAAAGATAGAATATTTTTTTTTTTTGGCGGGGCAATGGGGTTTAAGTGACTTGCCCAGGGTCACACAGCTAGTAAGTATCAAGTATCTGAGGCCAGATTTGAACTCAGGTCCTCCTGAATCCAGGGCTGGTGCTTTATCCACTGTGCTACCTAGCCACCCCAAGATAGAATATTATATACATTATCAGATATATTAACTTTGTTAACTTTATTCCATAAGGTCCATGTATGGACTGATGAAAAAATCTATACATAAGCAGAATTTTTTTTAAAGTAACAGAATCTTATATATTCTCTTAAAGAGCTGTGAGCAACTGACCTTTCCTTTTACTTAACCAGACTAAATTCTTTTAAAAATTCATTTTTAGGATAATAGAATCAGAGCAGGAAGGAGACCTTTAGAGATATGAACTAGTTTAATTTCCTTCATTTTAGGGATTTGGAAGGAGACCTAGAGATGTTCAATTAAGGATAATTGTTATTTTTGAATCATTGCATTCTTGTCCGACATTTCATGACCCCATTTAGGATTTTCTTGGCAAAGTTCTTGGAGTGGTTTGCCATTTCTTTCTCCAGTTCATTTAACTACTTATCAAAGATCAAATAATTGACAAAGATAATATTCTTTTGGGGGGGGGGGACAATGAGGGTTAAGTGACTTGCCCAGGGCCACACAGCAGAGATAATATTCTTTTTTTGTTTTTTGGTAAGGCAATTGGGGTTAAGTGACTTGCCCAGGGTCACACAGCTAGTAAGTGTTAATTGTCTGAGACTGGATTTGAACTCAGGTCCTCCTGAATCCAGGGCCTGTGCTTTATCCACTGTGCCATCTAGCTGCCCCTAGAGATAATATTCTAACCCAGGTTCTATGAATCTGTGAATAATGTTCTGTATTTTGCCATAAGTGATTCTCTTTGAATTTTGTCATTCAAATTATTTTAAGAAGAACATATGTGACACTAATTAATGAGAAAACGTACTGAACGAGGAACTATAAAAGAAAAATATAAATGAAAGCCAGGCAGTAGAATGAAATAGGAAATATTTTGTTATTTCAGTTCCATTAAGTATTTTCTCTTTTTCTACCAATTATTTCATTTGCCAATAATCATTTAAACCAAAATGATACATCTCTCTGAGAGATGAGACATCTAAACACTGGCTATTCTCTCTAGATGTTTAGCTTAAAGCTTTTGGAAGACAGTTTTAAAATATTGTTATAGACTTTTTCATTTTTAATCCCATTATCATTAACCAAAGAGGAAAAGAATAAGTGAATAGAAATACCAGTATTGTCTTTTACTGGTCAGTTGAAATTCTCTAATTACACCATCCTTAGTTTTGGAGAGGCATCATGGAATAGTAGACAGAAGTTCAGCATTCGAGTAAGAAAGATCTGGCTTTAAGTGTCATTTCTGACTCATACTAGTTTTATGATCGTGGTTAAGTCATTTGTCCTCTCAGTGCCTGAAGAAATTTCATGAGACTGTAATTTACAGTTGGATTGTTCATCTGTATGGGTGGAGGGAACTTCCACAAAGGTAGTCACCTACACTGATTAGGCATAGGACAAGACCAAGGGGAAAAAAATGAAACTTTTGGTTTTATTTTAATATTAAGGAATTCAAAGGCTGTCAACTAATATGATCTCACAACCTATACTGTGGTTTAACTGATATCCTCTTAGAAAATCCCATGACAGCTAGTTATTAGCAAGTAACTATTTTGTTACAAAGTTTTCCTCTTTCAAAAGCATTTACAATTTGATTTTTTATAGTGTTTTAAAGTAAATATTTAAATGGAGTAATATTACATTCTGTGTCTGGTTGGTCCTTTAATTTAGATCTCCCCTTATTTTTACAGATACTTAAAGCTTCAAAAAGACTGTCCCTACTACAGGAGGACCAGCCATAACCACAAGGGGAACAGATGGTTATGATAGCTCTTGTGAAGTGATTGCTAAGGAGTACAGTGTCTTTGAGAAGGAACACTAAGATATCTTAAAGGAGTGATAGCCAACTGTCATATTAGAACACTTAAATAAAACACACAAACACATTTTAGAAGTTATTTATATCTACATTTCTGTATGCATTTTTGGGGGAGGGGTATCAAATTCAGTGCATTCATTGGTTTTATTTTGCCTCTTTTTTTTTTTTCTTGTTGTAAGACTTACCTGTATTTATGTGTGATCTTCAAGCGGTTCCTTATCTTCTATTAATAATGTAGCAGCAATAGACTTTTGAATGTTTTTAATGTATATTTTGTTGTGGGTACTTGGTATCAAAATTTGAGAATAATTTGGTGAACTGTTTTGAGTGTAGGATGCTTTTAAAATCATTTTATAACTACTAAGGAACATTTGGGTCTGCACTCTTAATTAGTAACACTAACAAGGATATGAGCTGTGAAATTTTGAATTGCACTGATTTTTATCAACATGAATTTTAAGCATTCTGTTAAAAGTGCAAAACTGAAGCTTTTATAAAGTACTATTTGTTTAACTGGCTATTTAGAAAATGGCTTAAATATTAAATATGAAGGTTTGAGTTTCTTATACACAAGATAAACTTATTTTTCAGTGTGATGAAGAAAATGGCATTTTAAGTAAAATGTAATCTAATATATGAAACACATTTTGTCCCAGCAGACTGATAGGATCTTAGCTGTATTTTTAATCTGCTCTTGAAATTTTAACTTTAGAAGTTGCTGGTGTATAAGTGAATGCTTGTTTGCCTTTGATGAGTTTGCTTAAGCTAAACACACTTAGCTGTTGAATATACAGTGATGTTAAGAATAAAACTCTTTCAAAGTCAGTTATATATGCCTACCTTGATTAACATTTTTCTAAATTGATATGTAGTCTATCTGTTGCACGTTGCTATTTCACATCATGGGAGATCTTTAAAAAAACATTATTTTGTGTTTATTTTGGCTCAGAAACTGTTACTGTGGTTAAAAAATAATAGATTGTTTTGTCTGTTAAAAAGGGGGTGGAGAAAACTTCACTTTTAGAGAAACATTAGTGAAATAAGCCATAAAATGTGGTTGCCTTTTAATTGACAGGCACGTATTTCAAGTATGTTAAATACTGTCTCTGAGAGAGACCTTTATTTTCTGCTAAAAAAAAAAAAAGAACTAAAATCTATTTTGTGTTTTTATCATGCAGTGCTCAGAGTATTATTTTAATAAGTTCTGAATGCTAACTACATATGAAATGTATTCCAAAATAATAAGCTATAAACTGGTAAGGAAAGCAATAATCTTCTAAAGCTGTGACATGGGTGATATAGAACTAATGTGTGTAATTGAAAAATTCTCAGTTCATATTGTGAATTGTAGAATATTTTTATAAAGCCATATTTTTTAAGGAAACTTGGGAGTAACATAAGATTGATGAATGCATTTTTGTATATGATAATCTATTTATAGAATACTAGAAATTGAGAATACATTATACTTTGGTCAGATTTTAGTTCCTTTGTAATTCTAGATAACTGATTTTATGAACTTCATGTTTACAAAGGTGTGCCAAGCTGGGAAATATCAATGGATTAAAAAAAATAAAAATAACATGTATATTTCTTCTGTTTAATGACATTTGAGTACAATAAAACACAGAAGAATATCTCTGCCTTTGCAGTGTGTTTATTTTAGAAATATCTACTTTAAATGTTTCCTAAAGAATTTTTTTCATATATGTATTTCCAACTTAATCTACAGAATATTATTTTAGAGAACTAATATATTTGTTTACGTAAAACTTGCCAAACTTAAGTAGTTATCAGACTTACTGTGTGTCTTCCTAATATTAATTTTTATGCACTGCACTTTTAGCAACCATTGAAAAAGTTTTGGCTAGAAGTGTTTGGGACTCTTAACTTCATTACTTGAGGGGAAAAGAGGCGGTGGGGAAAAAACAGAGCCCACAGTGCACAATGGATTCCAAATATAGCATGTCTATAGTGTAGCTCAGTGGTGTCAAACTCAAAGAAACAGGGGCCACTAAACAAGGCTGCATATTCACTTAAAAAATCACATATTTAACGCCATCTATGTTCTATTGTGTATTTATTTATTTTGTCAAGTATTTTCAAATTACATTTAATCTGGTTCCTGAGGCACTGGGGAAAGTTATATCTACAACTCTGCTATAGATAGCAGAACATTAGGGGAAAATGCCAAACATAAAAAACCCCAAACTTTTGGCAATAGTACAGAGTATTTTATTTTCATGCATTTCATTAACTATGTTATAGGTGCTAAATGAAAAGAAGCCAACATCCTAGATTGGGTTCTGTTATATCAGATTTCCATATAAAATCAAATGGTTTTTCTGCATTTGGTGGAGGGTGGGGTGGGGAAGAGGGATATGGTCTAAAGGTATCTGTGAATAAAGATATATCTCAAATACTATACTGATGATAATGTGTGGCCAGGAGAGAAGAATAAGGTATCATTTTCCTTTATCTCCACTATCAACACCCTCAAAAAGAAAAGGGCAAGAGTTAGATTGGCAAGTACCAGGTTGGAATAGACTAAAATGGACTAGGAAGAATTTAGGGGAGGTATAGTTTTGAAGCCTTTCAATTTAGGCTTTTAATTTTTTTTCCCTTTTTATTTACTTAGGCCTCAGAGAATTTCATCTGTGCCAAACAAAACAGGCGTATTATTTTTATTGGCACATGAGTACCCCATGGATGCCAGGCAAAATGATAAAATATACAACGTCTTTGTTGTCCTAGTATCTTACTTCCTGAATTACTCGTATATTTTCTGTTGCTTTTCCCCTGCTTTTCCAAATGCTTGGTTTTGTTAGGCTCTCTTCTGGCTATCTACAGTTACTTATCACATCTAATTGTTTGCCTATAATAAAAATATCCTGAGTGATATGATTTTTCATTAAGTGTTAATTTGATTATAGTAATTCTCACTAAAATGAATATAGTATATATCTCCCTTAGGACATTTTCTTTTTGGAGAAGTTTAATGCCAGTGAAGCTATAATTATTGGAACATTTTCAGAGTATACTGATTTTAGTTTTGCTGAAATATTTGCCATGTGTACATACCCCTAACTACTTATCTTCATGTCAGTTTTAAGAAAATGTTAATTTGGAAGAATAGATTTAGGAGTTAGCCCTGCACAACTTAGAAACTTTGAAAAATGTGTTCTTGAATTTAAGAGATTCTTGGCTATGGCTCTTGGTTTAAAAAAAAAAAAAAGTCAGCAGATTCATGAAACCTTCCCTATCAAGTCTTTTTTGATCCTCCCACCTATTAGTGGGCCGTTCCTCCTCAAATTACCTTATATTGACTTATCTTTATACATTTTGTATTTCCTCTCCCCCTCCAGGAGAGTATAAAATTTCTTGAGGTCAGGGAATATTGTTTTTTTTTTTAATCTCTAGAAGCTATTACAATGCCTTGCATATCAGTAGATGCTTAATAAATATAATGGGACTTGTTTTAGATATTAGATGTACAGAGGCAAAATAAAAACCTTTTCTGACTTTAAGAAACTTCCTAAGAGGATTTCATACACACACACACACACACACACACACAGATCAGTAAATACAAGTATGTAGAAACTAGTGCAAAGTAATTTTAGGAGGGAGGGATTGTTAACAATGGTAAGGATCAGAAGTCTTATGTAGGAGGAAATAGTGCTTAAGCTATACCTTGAAGGAAGCTAGAACTCCAAAAGGTAGAGTTGAGGAATGATTGTATTCCAGGTGTGGGCCTGGACCATGGACCACTTATGCAAACTTAAAAAGGTGGGAAATGGGATGGGAGGGAGGCTAATTTGATTGAAATAAAGGGTGTATGAAGGGAAGTAACTGAGACAGGAAAGGTAGATGGGAGCTAGATTGTAAATGGTCTTGAATGCCAGGCTGACAATCTGATTTTTATCCTGGGGACAAGGAGTGTATGCATGTCTGTCTTTTTTGTGTGTGCATGTGAAATTGTGTATACGTGTGTTTGTGTGTGTGAGAGAGATGGCGGGGGGGGGGTGGCGGCACTCAGATTTGTGTCTTAGGAAAATCACTTTAGGAGCTAGAGAACTATGAGATGTATAGTTCAAGTGAGAAGTGATGCTCACATTTTAAAACATACCCCACAGACATCTCAAGTCCAACTTGTGCAAACAGAACATATCTTTTCCTCCAAACTCATTCCACTTTCAAATTTTCCTTTGTAAGTACAGCACCATCCTGCTACTCACACAGGTTGGTGATCTTAGGAGACGTTATTGGTCCTTCTTTACCCTCCCTCACTCCATATTTCCAAACAGTTGTCAAGTGTCACTATTTCTACCACAACAGTGTCTTAGATGTCTTCCTCCATTTCATAGTCACCAACTTAGTTATTCCAACAGCCTCTTAACCTGGTTTCCTTAACTCCCTCTGTCTCCAATCCATCCTCCCCATAGTTACCAAAGTGGTTTTCCTAAAGCATAAAAGACCTAATGCATAGATAGGTCTGACCATGTCTCCTTCCTACTCAATAAACTCTAGTGACACCCTGTTGCTTCTAGGATCAGATTCAAATGCCGTTGTTTGGCATTTGAAGCCTTTCACAATATGGCTCTCCAACCCACCTTTCCAGTCTTATACAATCCTCGCTTTCGTACCCATTGCTGTTAATCCAAACTTGCCTTATTGATCTTTACATCTCCCATCTTCTTGCCTTTGTACTCACTGCCTGTCCCACATACATGGAATGAATCCCCACTTTACTTCAACCCCCCCAGAATCCTTGGTTTCTTTCAAAGCTCAGCTAATGTTCCTATGTGGTCTTTCCTGATACATTTACTAGTGTGTTCTTGCCACTTCAAGATAACCATGGATGTTTTGATATATTTTGTATATATTTATAAAGTACATGTTTTCTGCCTTGGATAGAATGTAAGTTTCTTGAGGGCAGGGGAAGTTAACTTTTCTGTATATGTATCCCCAGCACACCTTGCATCACGCTTAACATTCAATGAATGCTCGTTAATTGAGGCAATAAATGAAAGAGATGTGGAGGCAGGATCATTGAAACTTGTCAGCTGATTATGAGGATGGGAGTGGAGTTGAGTGAAGAATAATTCTCAGGTTACAGAAATGGGGAATTTTGAAGGGTAATCAAAGTTCCATTATGCTAGTACTTTATGGAAGGTATAGATTTCATGAGATTCAAATATTGTGAAATTCACATATATTGTCATATACTGATGGGCAATAATGGCCTTCAGTGAAAGGAAAACATCATAAAGCAAATGCTTAGACAATGGAAGTATAAATAGCATCCTAATTTAGGAAAGTGTTTCCTAATTCTTAGTTATATAATGTTTTTTGAAATCTGGTATCAGTCTGTGGATAATCACACACCAACTCCGGTGCTCTGAAAGTTCCACTTTAAATTCCCATTCTGGGGTGCTGGGGAAAATTTTCATTTACTAAATAAGTGGAAAATATGTTCTGATTCAGGTCAATCATGTAGGTATCATTTTTTTTTTTTTTTGGTGAGGCAGTTGGGATTAAGTGACTTGCCCAGGGTCACACAGCTAGTCAGTGTTAAGTGTCTGAGGCCAGACTTGAACTCAGGTACTCCTGAATCCAGGGCCGGTGCTCTATCCATTGCGCCACCTAGCTGCCCCTATGTAGGTATCATTTAAAATAATGCTTTCTTGTTCCCTTTGTATTTATATTAGTCATATTTGGGGAAGGAACCTTTTCCATATTGAACCTCACCTTCCCCCCAACACAGAAAAACAGGCAAAAACACTTGCTTGGTGACTAAATCTGATAAAGATATCATGGGACCTTAGTGGTTGCCCTCTTCTCTGCCATGATGAGGGAGATGTTTCCTACTACATTCTTCATCATTGTTTTTTCAGTTTCCAAGAGTTCCCCTTTTATCAATCTGTTCATTTGCATTGCTGTAGTCATTACACATGTTGTTCTTTTGTTTCTGCATCAAGGTAACTCAATTCATACAAATCTTTGCAATTTAAAATTTTTTTCTCATAATTTCAAACTGCACAGTAATCTGTTTCATCAATTTAGTGTTGATTTCTTTGTTTTGTCAACAAGTATTTATTCAGCACCATCTATGTGACAGGCACTTGGGATACAAAAACATAATTAAGTTCCTGCCCTGTATGTCATTAATCAATCAGTAAACACACCCATACTTTGCAAAGTGCTGTGCTAAACTCAGGGGATACAAAGAACGGCAAAAGACAGTGTCTACTCTCAAGGAGTTTATGTCTAATGGTGGTGGGGGGGGGGAGGGTCAGGAGTACAACATCCCCTGCTGGAGCTTAAGTTCTACCAGGAGAGACAAAGGATGTTGACACATAAGTGAAAAGAAATATAGAATAGAAATTTTTGGGGGGTGGGGGGTGGGGGGTGAGGCAATTGGGGTTAAGTGACTTGCCCAGGGTCACACAGCTAGTAAGTGTCAAGTGTCTGAGGCTGTATTTGAACTGAGGTACTCCTGAATCCAGGGCCGGTACTTATCCACTGTGCCACCTAGCTGCCCCCAAAGAATTACACTCTCGCTAACAGTCTAATTAGTTTTTGGTTTTTTTTGGAGGGGCAATGAGGCTTAAGTGACTTGCCCAGGGTCACACAGCTAGTAAGTACCAAGTGTCTGAGGCCGGATTTGAACTCAGGTCCTCTTGAATCCAGGGCTGGTGCTTTATCCACTGTGCCACCCAGCTGCCCCTAGAATAGAAACCTATGCAAAATAAATATAAATTGTATCTATCTGGAGAAATTAGGAAAGGACTCTAGGAAGATGGTACTTTAACTGAGTCTCAAAGAGGAGGGAAGAGTCCAAGAAGCAGGAGAAAGGGAAGAAGATGATATAGGGAAGAAGCAATTCAAAGAGACTATATTTCTAATTATTGCTGATCACATGTGAATTTTTACCTACAGGGTGTCTCAAAACTCCAAATTTTATGCTTAAAGCTGTACTAAGACTTATGGGAGCTCCTGTATATTGGACCTTTATTTCTGTCTTTTATTCTGGAGTATATGCCCAGTAAGGGAATCAGAGGATGTGACAGGCTATGGATAATTTAGCCATTTATATTGCATAATACCAAATTGATATCCTGAATATTTGAGTCTGTATCTTTTGTTTATACTTCCTTTGTTAATTGCTATTTGAGTGTTATGGTCTAAAAAGCATGTGATTAGGGGCAGCTAGGTGGCACAGTGGATAAAGCACTGGCCCTGGATTCAGGAGTACCTGAGTTTGTTCAAATCCAGCCTCAGACACTTGACACTTACTAGCTGTGTGACCCTGGGCAAGTCACTTAACCCTCATTGCCCCCCCCAAAAAAAAAAAGGATGTGCTTGTCAATTAGTAATAATAGGTAGCATTCCTATAATGCTTTAAGTTTTGGGAAATGCTTTACAAATAACTTTTTATCCTCACGACAACCTTGGGGAAATAGATTCTATTATCTCTTATTATCTCCATTTTGGAAATATGGGTTTGGATGTCTCTTCTCTATTCCATGGCTAGTCGCCATTGAATGAATCACCAAACATTAAGCATTTATTAAATGACAGGCACTGTGCTAAACCCTGAGGATGTAACGCAGAACAAAACAAAACAAAAACAGAAAACATACAATCTTTGTGCTCAAGGACCATTCATTCTAATAGAGGACATTACTTAGAAATATCCAGGTACATAAAGATAGATGCAGAGTCAACGAAAAAGGGCTCTGAAAGGGGAAAACATTAGCATCTGGAGGCACCAGGAAAAGCTGCCTGCATGAGAGGGATTTGAGCAGTCTAGAAGGAAGCCAGGGTGATTAAATGGCAGAGGTGAGGGGGTGTTCAGGGTGGGAGAGGACATTCCAGGCATGAAGGGCATTTAGGGAAAAGGCTGGAGATTGAGTGTTGTGTTTGAGGAACTGCAAGTAGGCCATGTGGCTGCAACGTATACATCCCATTATTTCCACTCATATACAGCCACAACCTTGCTTAGACTTGCCTATATCCTTCTGCATGAACTATTGCAGGGGCCTTCTAACTGTTCTCCCTGCCTCAAGGCTCTCCCATTCCAATCTATCCTTCACTCAACTGCCACAGTGATTATTTTAAAGTGTGGGTCTAATCATGTTCCCCTTTCTCCTTTCCCTCTTCCTCTGAGGAGTTTCAGTAGCTCCCTATTATCTACAGAATCAAATATCAAGTACTCTGGTATTTTTAAGGCACCTGGGTGGCTTAATGGACAGAGTGCTGGGCCTGGAGTCAGGAAGACTTTAGTTCAAATCCAACCTCAGATTCTTACTAGCTGTGTGATTATGGGCAAGTCACTTTACCTCAATCCACTAGAGATAGAAATGGCAAACCACTCCAGCATCTTTGCCTGCACATCTCAGACTGATACAGAGCAAAAGAGTGCTGAATTTGGTGTCAGAAGACCTGGGTGAATGCCACTAACATTTTGTGTGGCCTCTCAAATTCCGTTTTATCTCCCTGAGCTTCAGCATCCTTCTCTGAAAACAAGTGTATTAGAGCGGACCATCTCTCGGAAATCCCTTCCAGATCTAACAATTTGTTTCAGTGAAGTGCCTGCAAACACAAATTTACACATACTAAACTCATAGAGAAATCACTCTCTCTGTACATAGATTTAATTAAGTCAGGATCATAGAATAAACAATTTAGATAAAAAAGAGACTTCAGATGTTGAGATGTTAAAATGTTGGAACTCGACAGCCGTGTGTCAAAGGCTCATTTGTTTTCATTCTCATGAGAATGGACACTTGTAAATAAGTGCTACAGCCAGCAAGTGCATAGTGCAGGCCCTGTTTTAATCCCTAGTCCCTAATTCAAAATGGACCCTCCCCTTGTTCATCACTGGCCGATTACTTAAGGGTTACATTCTATGCATGAAAGCTAGCTAACCGGAATGGGGTATTCTTAACCCTAATTTCCATAATTATTCTTTGGGTTCTCAGCCAGTGGGGGAGGTGACACAGGGATATTTCTTCAATCTTTCCTTATATGGACACAGCCCAGAAAAGGACCTCATTGAGACCAGCTCAGGGATAATTTGAACCATGCAATCTGTTTGCTGGTGGGGAGGGTAGGGGAACTGAGACCTTTGTCCTCAGACGGGTCCAGCAGAGTGTAATTTGAATGGTGACAGTTATATTCTACTGGGAGGAGGCCACTACCCATTTCCTCACAGATGTGATGTAGTCTTAGCTCCCTTATTTTATAGATGAGAGGATTGAGGTCCAGAGAATTTCTGTCACGTAGATAGTAATAGTTTAGGAATTCAAACCTGGATTCTTTGGGCTCTAAATCAAGCTAGATTTCTATTGCAAAGACTATCAAGATAGTATAGTCCACTCATTCTATAGCAACATAGTAAGTACTTAACTTCTAATAAATACAGGTTATCTATAAATCCTGATCCAGGAATCAGTATGCTTAGGTATTCCTGAGTGCTGGATCCATGCTATTAAATAATAAAGATGGTTTAGAAGCACTTGGAAAGACCTAAGCATTCTGACAACGGATGCTTTGAAAATTATTCCAATACTTAAATGAAGATTTTGCTAAAAACTAAAGGCTAGCTCAGAAAGATTAGCCATTAAGCAACAACTGCCTTCTTTTAAGAGGAAAGTTCAGATTTTTAAAAGAAACAGGAAGTATTTGAAGGCTTCTAACAAACTCCATTGAGAGTAAACTCCCTGTATTTGGAACTAAACGTACCTGTTAAGGTGACACCAATTTTCCTATAGTTTTTTCCTTAATTTAACTATGAGTAGACTATAAGATTCTTATTTTTATGTCTGTCAAGCTGTTCTCTAATGGTTATAGTAACTGAGGAGAAACGTCCTTGGAAAACGCAACACCGAGAACTGAGTTGTTGACCTTGCTGGGTGTGATTTGTGTGTGTGAGGCTGAGGAGAAAGAAGGTGGTTCTTTACAAGAGTCTTGATTTTCTACAACCATGATAACAAGTGCATGTGAGAGCAGGCTCCTTTGAGGTCCTCTTCCAAGCTCCTACAGGTACTAAGCAGCAGAGTTAGAATTCAAACCTAAGTCCTGACTCCAAACCCTGTATTCCTTCCACTGTTTCCTGCTGTCTTTAAGTATACTATCACTGTAGAATGATGGGGCAGATAGTCACATATAGCTTAGACTTGCATGGCTCTGTCATGCTATAGGCATGCCACTTGTGCTAAAATTCATTTATGGGAATATTATGAAAATGTTCTTATGACTATGAAAAGAAATTAAGAGTAGAGTGGTACACTTGGTAGAGTGTATTTTTTCTATTTGTTCTTATGGCTTCATTTGGATTGTACACTTTTAGTAAGGGCATAATGTTGTTCAATCATTTCAGTTGTGTCTGACTCTTTGTGATTCCATTTTTCCAAAGATAGTGCAGTGGTTTGCTATTTCCTTCTCCAACTCAATTTTACAGATGAGGAAACTAAGACAAACAGGGTTAAGTGACTTGCCCAGGGTCACACAGTTAGTGTCTGAGGCCAGCTCTGAACTCAGGAAGGTGGGTTTTTCTGACTCCAAGCCCAACACTTTATCCACTGTGCTACCTAGTTACCTCTAAGGACATAGTATCATTGCATTAAAGTTAATGCTTAAGAAAGTTCAGTATTAAGAGAATTTTTTTATTTACTGAAAATTAATTTTTCATGAAATTCAAGCAACCAGTATTAATTAAGCTCCTATTACATGCAAGGTTCTATGGCTAGGTGCTAGGGATTCAAGGATGATGAAAGTCATCACTGTTCACAAAGAGATTACAAACCTATTTTTATACTTTGAGATGTTGAATGCTGAGTTTCATAATGTTTCTTGTTTTTTTCTCTAATCTTGCAGAAACAGTTGTGAAAACAAATGAACCAGAACAAAAAGAAAAAGGTGAGATCGTTTTGTTTAATTCTTCAGCTTCAATAAATGTACAGATGTCACATGAAGTTAGTAGCAATGTGACATCGTGTTCACTTTATATCTCTAAAAGAAATTGCTTATGTTTTCATTTGAACCTTTTCTTATATTTAGTAGGTACTGCTATAGAGGGACTATTGTCTCATAATGAATAATGTAATTTAGTTTAACCATTAGCCAAATAATTATGGAATTATTTAATATAAACATTAGTGTTAATATTATTAATATTGTTATTAATATCAATAGCTAACATATAGCATTTGCTATGTGCCAATCCCTGTGCTAAGTACTTTATGATTATTATCTCATTTGTTCATCACAAAAACCGTAGGATGCAGGTGCTTCTGTTATCTCCATTTTACAGATGAAGAAACTAAGACAAATAAGGGTTAAGTGACTTTCCCCTGGTCATACAACTAGTAAGTTGTTGGAAACTGGATTTGAATTTGTCTTCCTGATTCCAGGCCTAGGACTCTATTCATTGTTCCATCTCGCTGCTAAACATAAAGAATGTGTTAGCAAAATCAGAGCAAAAAAGTTAGAAACTAGGTTTACCATATTATCACAGTGCTTTTCATATAGTAGGCACCTAACATTCTTGTTGATTGATTATTACATATGTCCAAAGAGGTATTCTTTGGTCACACTGATGGTTCTATATTCTAATACTCATCTGTGGTGTTTTACTTCTGACCTGATCACTTAACCACTTTACTGTTGACTGTACTGGACTTGATAGTGAAAATAATGCTGGAAAAGATATCTTTTACCTGTTTAGTAGAATAAAGTACTGTATCCCCCCTGCAGATATACTCGTCATGGGAGTCCCGAATAAGTTACTTCCCCTTTCTCTCTTCACAATGGAAGTTTAATCAAGCCAGATGTGAATTGCCATCAGGTATCACTGTAACATTAGAACTCTGATCCCAGGCTACAGAGGTTCTGTTCCATTTGTCCCATTGGGGAAAATGGGAAGTGTGTAGTAGATACCTCTGTGGGTTGCCATATTTGAAAATTAGCTAAAAGTGGATACTTTTTGAATAACCACAAGTGAATTCTTTAATGGATTTATTTCACTAATGTGGATACTCCCTCTAGTGGTGAAGGTCCCAGCCCATCCATGCTTTTTTGATCTTATGTAAGTCCTGTTCATGCCATTCTTCAAATACTTCACAGGAAAGCCACCTAATATGGTGGATGTCTTCCCCTAGGTCTCACCAAACACAAGAGTTTTCTAGAATACCCTGTTCTATTATCCCTTCCTGTTCCTTCCTAATGTAATCATCCATCTTTTCCAGAAGTCTTCATTGTTTTTTCTAGCTTGTACTTTGTCCTTGGTAATATACTCCAGCCTATTTATGCCCACCATGTTTCCTCCTTTCCTTTTTAGGCAACCCACAATTCCTATTTTTTTTAAGATTATGGCATTGCATGATTAATACATGCCTAAAATGACATTGGCATTTTTTCAAAGGTAGACTTCTGTTCAAAGAGTGGCTTGGGGTTACTGAAAGCAGCACATGATTTCGCAAGGACAGTCCATCCAAGTTGGTCATTCATCTGTTTACAAATTGATTCATGGTTCTTTGGCAGATTCTTAGCAGTTTGTAGTTCCAGACTGATTTCTCAGGGAACTGTTCTGAGAGAAAAGCACTCTTCATACTGTGGGCAAAATGTCTTTGCTATAGGGAATGTGCTTCAAGTCTCAATATCAAACTGTAGGGTTCAACCCATAGAGAAGGGGCTCTTAATTTGGAGTCCATGGAACCCCTCTTTCCCTTGCAAGAGGCCCATAGATAGATTTCCTAGATACTGTGTAACTTGGATAGAGCAAAACATATATCTTAATTTTACTAACTTCTGACTTTAGTATTTCTTTCAATTATGAAATTTCTGTCTCCCTTTCTCTCTCTCTCTCTCTCTCTCTCTCTCACACACACACACACACACACACACACACACACACACACACACACACAATCGCTGCTGTAGTGTGTGGAGAAGAGAAAGTAAGTTAATAGTCCCAGTTCTGCCTTCCACTGAGAGATCAGTAATAAGAGCACCAGAAGGAAAATGCTGGTTGTTTTCTTTCATAAAGGAAGAATCATCACTGCCATCCCAGTATCCTTTTACCTTTCCCCAACATAGCCTCCAGATAACATGTCTGATTACAGTGAGATTCCAAGTTGATTTCAGTAAGCTTCCCTGGGGCAGGTCCAATGAGATGCAATTTAAAGTCTTACGCTTGGGTTCAGAAAATCAACTTTGACGATGTAAGATGGAAGAGATATGGTGAAAAAACACTGTGATATGACAGCCCCTAAAGCTTTTCAAAAAAGTCAAACTCATGATTTCATTGAGACAATGAAACCACTCAGTTAAGAAACTTCCATTACCCATGTAGGTCAGCACTTACATTATCCAGGGAACAGAAAATTTAAAATGACTTTCCCAGGGTTACCCAGCTAATATATGTCAAAGGTGGTACTTGAATTCAAGTCTTCTTGATTCGGAGACCAGTTCTATTATCCATTATACCAGTCATACTCTTAGTCAGAATTAACAGAATTGAAGTATACAGGATTAAGGGGATGATAATTCACCTGTAATTTGCCCTCATCAAACCACACCTGGAGTATTGTGTTCATATCTGGGCACCATATTTTTTGGAATGACATGATAATTCAGAGAATACCCAAAGTAAGACATCTAGGATGGTGATGGGCTTCAAGGTCATGCCTCACAAGGGGATTAGTTGAAGGAGTTGGAGTGTGTCCTCTCCCACACCGTGCCCCCCCCCAAAAGTGTTTTGCTTCTGACTGCTCCCTACCCCACTTTGCCCTCCCTTCATTCACCCCTCCCTCCTTATCCCCTTCCCCATCTAATTTCCTGCAGGATTAGATAGATGACTCCACCCAATTGTGTGTGTATGTTGTTCCCTTCTTGAGCCAACTCTGATGAGAGTAAGGTCTTTGAGCCAATTCTGATGAGTATAAGGCTCATTCACTGCCCCATTCCTCCCCCATCTCTCCCCTCACCCCATAAGTCCTTTCCTGCTTCTTTCATGTGAGATTGCACCCCATTCTACCTCTCCCCTTTACCCTCCCCCAGTGCATTCCTTTCCCCCTCAATTTTACCCTAAAGACGTCATCATGGGGCAGCTAGATGACAGAGTGAAAAAAGCATCCACCCTGGACCCAGAAGGACCCAAGCCCAAATCTGGCCTCAGACATGAGATCGACCCCCCCCCCCAAAGGTAAACAAAAAAAGATATGCTTTACAGATATCATTCCTTCATAATCAATTCCCACCTGTATACCCTCTGTCTAAATTTATTCCTATAATCTGTCCTAATAATGAGACAGTTCTTATGAGTTAGATGTATCGTCTTCCCATGTAGGAATGTAAAACAGTTTAACCTTTTAATATCCCTCATGATTTCTTTTTCCTGTTTACCTTTTCATGCTTCTCTAGGGTCTTGTATTTGAAAGGCAAGTATTCTATTCAGTTCAGGTCTTTTCATCACAAATACCTGAAGGTGGGGGGCAGCTAGGTGGCGCAGTGGATAAAGCACTGGCCTTGGATTCAGGAGGACCTGAGTTCAAATCCAGCCTCAGACACTTGACACTTAACTAGCTGTGTGACCCTGGGCAAGTCACTTAACCCTCAGTACCCTGCCCCCTCCCCCAAAAAAACAACAAAAAAACAAATACTTGAAGGTTCTCTTTTTCTTTGAATTCCCATTTTTTCCCCTGAAAGATAATAATAAGTTTTACTGGGTAGGTGATTCTTGGTTGTAATCCCAATTCCTTTGCTGGGAAGCTGCTAGATCTTGTGCTATTCTAAACGTGGCTCCACAGTACTTGAATTAGCTCTGGAATTTGGCTGTGATATTCCTGGAAGTTTTCATTTTGGGATCTCTTTTAGGAGGTGATCAGTGGATTCTTTCAATTTCTATTTTACATTCTGTTTCTAGAATATCAGGGCAATTTTCCCTGACAATCTCTTGGAAGATGAGGTCTAAGCTCTTGTTTTGATCATGGTTTTCAGGTAGTCTAGTATTTTTCAAATTATCTCTCTAGAATCTATTTTCCAGGTCAGCTGTTTTTCCAAGAAGATATTTCAAATTGCCCTCTATTTTTTTTTTATCCATTTGGATTTGCTTTATTGTGTCTTGGTTTCTCAAAAAGTCACTAGCTTCCATTTGTTCAATCCTAATTCTTAGGCAATTATTTCCTCTAGAGAGCTTTTCCATTTGACTTTTCAAGCTGTTGACGTTTTTCATGACTTTCCTGCATCACTCTCATTTTTTCCTCTACCTCTCTTACTTTATCTTCAAAATCCTTTTTTGAGCATATCTGTGGCCTGAAACCATTTCATATTTTTCTTGGAAACTTTGGATGGAGGAGCCCTGACGTTACTATCCTCTTCTGAGGGTGCACCTCGATCTTCCTTGTCACTAAAGAAACTTTCTATGGTCTGCATCTTTCTCTGTCTGCTCATTTTGTTTGCCTATTTCTTGACTTTTAACTCCTTCTTAAAGTGGGGCACTGCTTCCACTTTACTGTCCCAAGCCTCAGGGTGTCCAAGGTGGTACAATTTAAGGAGGGGCAGGTTCTTCACTCACCTGGCCTGTGCTCTGGTATGTAAATAACCCCAAGCCTACTTGCTATTCAACTAGACAACAAAATTTTGTTTGCTGTGGTTGATAGCTCTTGTGAGCCTGTGCCCCTCCCCAACCTGGCCCACGCCTCAAGATTGCTTCCTGGGTATCAGCCAGGGTAGAATCAGTGAATTCCACCTCAGCTACTGCAGAATCTCCTATAATCCGTGCCCCCCTGCCAACTACTCAACCGTCTCACCAGACTGTGAGCTTAGTTCCAGAAGATGCTGGTGCTGCAGTTGATTCAGAGACTCTGGAGCTAAATTTCTTTGGCATGGCTTGCCTGGGGCTGGATCTGTGTCCCCGCAGCATGACCAAGGGATTGAGCTCCACTCCCACCGTGGCACAGCAACCTCCTCCTGCTGACTTTCTAAGCTGTCTTTGGCTGAAAAATGATCTCAGCCCATCCTTTTGTGGATTTTGCTGCTTCAAGAATTGTCTTATGGTGTTATTTGGAATTTTTTGGAGTGATTGTATCAGGAGCTCCAAGAGCTTACTGGAGTTAGAGTGTTTTAATCAGATAAAGAGATTCAGAAGGAGCATGAGTATTTGAAAGTGAGATATGGTTTGGCAGAACTAAAAATAATCAGTGGAAGTTGCACTCAGGCCAATTTTGTCTTAATGTAAGGGAAAACTTCCTAATCATTAGAACTATCCATGAATGGAATGAGAGCCAGTTTTGGCTGGATAAAGGTCTTGGCTCTGTTGTATACTATCTCTGCTATTTCTTGTTTTTGTTTTTTGTTTTTTTGTTTTGTTTTGTTTTTTGCAGGGCAATGAGGGTTAAGTGACTTGCCCAGAGTCACACAGCTAGTAAGTGTCAAGTGTCTGATGCCGGATTTGAACTCAGGTACTCCTGAATCCAGGGCTGGTGCTTTACCACTGTGCCATCTAGCTGCCCCCTCTGCTATTTCTTAATAAATGTTTATTGATTGATTGTTGATTGTTTGATCTAGGTCTTAGTAGGGAGATTCCACACTGGGTATTCCCTATACTCTTTAAGTCACTGTTATGCCCCAGGGTTAGTGACCGAACCTCTGTGCAGATAAGTTTAAAATGTCACCTTCTACTGGAAGCCTTCAATAAGCCCTCTTAAATCTAGTCCCTCCCCTCTGTTAATTATTTCCTATTTATCCTATATATAACTTGGTTTATATATGTTTGCATATTGTCTCCCCCATTAGATTGTAAATTCCTTAAAGGCAGGGATTGTCTTTCTCCCCTTTTTGTATCCCCAATGCTTAGCATAGTGCCTGGCACGTAGTAAGTAATTAATAAATGTTTATTGATTGATTTTTGATTGTTTAATCTAGGTCACTGTAGGGAGATCCACACTGGGTACTGTTTCAGTCAAGTTCTGCCCCTGCTTTCCCCTATCTTCCTCTAGACTCTCTTAGGTGGTAGTGTTTTCCTTCAGAGAATGTGGTAAAGCAAAGATTGAATGCTTTCAAATAAGTTGTAGTGAAAAATCTTGTTCAGATATGGATTATGCTTTACAGTTTCTGAGGTCCCTTCCAAATCTTAAGATTCTGTGATTATTATTCAAAGGAACATTTTGGATTCGTGTCCAATATTTGAGTACTTTTTGTTTCAATATATTACTTAATGCACTGGTTGCTAAATTATTTTGGCCATTGATTGGCTTATAGATCTGATAGAACCCTAATATTCTCTAACTTAGGATACCAGAGGGTTTGTAAAACTTGTATTAAAATGGATGAAATGGAATCTATTGTACTCTAAAATTGCTGCATGAGTATTTTTGCTGCTCCCTGACTAATGTTTTACAAGGAAAGTATCTCTTGCATTGAATTTTCTTGTAGCATTTCATTTCACATTGGACAATGACTTAAGCAAACATTGACTTAAGGACATTTTGAACTTAATGCTAGTTTAAATCCACAGCACAGAAAGTCAATATGGAGTATGGATAGACCTGTTTTTGATTGTAAATTTTATTTCTCAAATATTACAGTAATGCTAAATTGGAGGTTAGACTGTGCTAATTCAGAATGTAAAGAAAAGGAAAAAAAAGTGAGCCTCTGATCTAGGTTCAAGTGCCAGCTCGTTCACTTAAAACCTTTGAGAATTTAGGTAGATCACTTCAACTTGTAGGTAATAAGTCTCCTCCTCATGAAGAAGTTGGACTAGGTGATATCTAAGATTCCTTCCAATTCAGTCCTATTCATCATAGACGCCCATTTACCATGATAGCAGGGACTTCTCTTGAATAGTAGCTCACATTTCCATAAAGCTCTATGATTTAGTACTAAAAACAGTAATGTGAGCTGGGTAGAGAAGGATTTATCATTGTCATTTTATAGATGGACAAACTAAGGCAAACCCAGTTTTCCATAATCAAAATGAAAATAAACCTTATTAATAGAATTTTATCTTAATGTTCCAACACTTTCCCCAGAATCATACTCAGTTAAAAAAAAATTGAAGCATCTAAAAAGGAGAAAGGAAAAATATAGAGTGAACCTGTAATAGTTTTAATTTAAATCTGAGGAAGATATTACTCACTAAAAATACACAAAAGATTATCCAGTGAATCCTAGGCTTGCCAGTACAAAGAACAGTATGTGTGTATCACCTTGATCACCAAACTTTCTGGTACTTGAAAGCAAAGAATTAGATTTACAGAACAAACTCTTAGAATTTGGCTGATGCTTCTTTGCCTGATTGAGCACAAGAGGAGCAGTGTATTTCTAGGTGGTGTCCAAATGAACACTTAGGATAATTGTGTTGGCACCTACTGCAGAGTGGAATTTAGAATATAAAAATCATTCTGTCTCTCTCCTTCATTTCTTTGTCTCTTTTTCTCTCTTCCTATATATTTGTCCCTGTCTTCTCTCCTTCCTTTCTCTTCCCTTCCCATTCTCTGTGTGCTGAAAGCTTTGGAGTGAACCAAGGCACCCAATTCATTGATTTGCTCTGCCACAATGGGGCAGTTGTGCTACTTCAAAAATACCAGTTGATCTTACTGTTAATTAGATTTTTACAGTTTAAAGTTAGGTAAAATTTGAATTTATGACTCTGCTTTCACATGATATACAATGTATTAGTGGTAAGTTACTAAACTGTAACTTTAGATGTCTGTATTAAAAATGTAATGAGGCATCTTTTAAAAGGAATCAACATTACTTCCATAGATTCATTCAGAATATTTTAATTGATCTCACTGTAGACCACTGTTTTTTATCTTCAGTAATTGTAAATGTTACATAAAATTAATTCAAGTAATTTCATCAGCTGATCCAAAGGAGGAAAGGGGATGCCTCTTCCTAAGATTTGTGAGTTTCACTTAAGAGCCTCCATTTGAAGAAGTGCCGTGCCAACCATTTTTGTTCTTGGGTTGTTTCAGTTGTTTCTGACTCTGTGTGTCCCCATTTGTGGTTTTCTAGGCAAAGATACTGGAATGGTTTGCCATTTCCTTCTCCAGCTTGCTTTACAGATGAGGAAACTGTGGCAAACAGGATTAAAGTGACTTGCCCAAGGTCACCCAGATAACAAGCATCTGAGGCCAGGTTTGAGCTCAGGAACTTGTCTTCCTTACTCTGGGCACCGTGCTCTGTGCACTATGGTGCCACCTAGCTGCTCCATGCCAACCATATTTACTCCTAATTCGACTTAGCTCCTGATTCACAGGACTTTTCCACCTCTTCCCCAATATCTTTCACATTACATAGACCTCCACTTCTCTGGACCCTTTCTCTGATTGATGAGTTCCTCTTTCTGATCCTCATTTGAGGAAATAACCAACCATGGTCACTTGTAACCCTTGTGAGTTACCTTCTTCCCCGACTTTTTTCCCCTCTTTTATGTATCTTCCTCCATTGGAATGTAAGTCTCTTGTGGGTAGAGGCTCTCATTCCTTTTGCTTGTAATTATACTCCTAGTACTGAGCATAGCGCCAATTAATAAAACCTTTATTTAATGTAATGCTCCTTTTAGAAAAGAGAACATCCTAAATGATGGATTAAAATATCACACTTGAATCAGACATGAAGCAGAACTAAAGCTTGTAGTTAATAATTTTTCTAGTTTGGTCAAGATGACATACCTTAGAATAAAACCTTTATTTTTAACATCTCTATTTTAGGTAGTGTTGTAGTATTTAACAGTGGCTGGGTTGACTTAGCCATACTCCCCCCAGTCCCTTTTCTTTTTGTAAAGTTCATACTCTAGGAATTGGATATATGCTGAAAGTAGATCATTCTTAATATTTATGGTTTTAAAGTAAGTGCTCCAGGATCAAAGATTAGAGATGGAGGAGACCTCATAGGTTATCTAGTCCAAATCCTTCATTTTACAGTTGAGGAAACTGAGGCCCAGAGAGGTTAAGTCACTTGCCCAGCAGAATCAGAGAATTAGAATTAATTTGACTTCAAAGTGGGGTCAGATTCTAAATATATGGCTTTAGCTAATATTCTTAGTTCCATACTTGAGATATATTCATTTCTGAAGATGAAAGACTTCCTTTCATTTTAACTATTGCTATGTCAGTTCTCTTCCACTGGATGTCATGTTTTTACACATAGTGGTCAATAGTTTTATTATACACAAAAAGAAAAATGGATATAGAATACAAATCAGTAAGATTGAAGGATAAACTCATGTTTCTAGTCGCAAAACTTACTCTCCTAAAATTTGTTGAATGGCAATCTGATAATATAAATGTTTTAATTTTTATTGTGTATGTTATTGGATATGAAAAGTAGACAACTTAAATTCTAAGAGGGGAGTGAGCAGTGTTCTGTGTTTTACAAATATAACATTTTTGATTAAGTACTTTCTTGTGATATATTAACACAGAATTTCATATTTGAAGAAATACTATTAGGGAATCTAGCATGTCTTTACTTTTAGGCAGCTCAGTGTATATATTTATACATGCTACATTCTGGTATTAGACTTAGATTAAATATATTACTCATAGTGATATTTATTTTTCTTTTGAATTATTCATTTATTGTTTTTAATAATATGGTTAGATATCATGTACATTAAAAAAAAAGGAGTTATAAAGAACTCCTAGTTTCCATCAAACAAGAAATCACTTATTTTTGGAAGGATCTATGCCCTAAGTGTGCACTAGAGGGCACTAGGAAACAAGTCAGCTTTGGTGCTTGCATTAACAGAAGGGATACAGCAGAAGTTGAAACCCCCATATTATTGGCTCAAATGAAGAGTTTGGGGCTGATTATATATTATAAAGGCAATTCCAAAATTTTTAAACTTCTCCATGAAGCTTTTTCACAACTTTACTATTTCTATTAATAACACCACCATCCTCCTGGCTTTGAAACATTAGTCATCTCCTTATACACAGGAGTGAGTGAGGTCTTGGCATTTTGATGTCTAGTATCTTTCACATCCATCTTCTCTTTCTTGTCCCCACTGGCACTAACCTAATTCAGACTAGATTATTGGAAGCGCCTTGTAACCAGTTTTTTCTCTGGCAGTTGTTCTAGTCGTTGCTGTCAGTATTTAGCCCTATGGCACTACTCTCATCAGAATCCATGCAAAGGAGCTTCTCTTTGGCTAAATAATTAAGTACCAGCAGCAGAGCTTGTCATCTGAGAGCCTTCATGATCTGTCTCCAACCTTGCATTTGAGCCTTATTTCTTGTAACTCTCCTTTCAACATCCAACATCCCAAACTACCATTAACAGTTCCCTGGACACTATGTTCCATTGCCATGATGTAGCTCAAACTGTTCCCTCTGACTTCTTTTCCATAATCACCCATTGAAATCCTTCACATCATCCTTCCAGGCCCAGCTTAGAGGTCACCTCCTTAATGAACTTTTCCATTCTCTCTCTCTCTCTCTCTCTCTCTCTCTCTCTCTCTCTCTCTCTCTCTCTCTCTCTCTCTCTCTCTCTCTCTCTCTCCCCACCCTCTCCCTCTCCCTCTCCCTCTCCCTCTCCCCTCTCTCTTCCTCTCTCTCCTTCTCTCTCTCTCTCTCTCTCTTGTCTCATAACAAATTCAGTTCCTGGCAGAGCTAGAAGTAACCTATGACTCCTCTATACTTGCTTAGCATTTTGTTTTTATTTTTATGACACATCTTCTAGAAATATAGATCCAAGAGTTGAAACAGCTATCAGAGGCTTTCTAGCTCAAACTCATCATTTTGTTAATGAAGAAAATAAATAATAAATGCTTGCTGAATAGAATTGTAATGGAGAATAAGGATTATATAGACATAGTTATTATCTGAGTTAGATCTCCTTTTAGCTAGTAGTTTTAACCTTTCCCCACAGTCTTATAGTATATATACTATATATGATCTATCGTCTGTCTATATTAGACAGCATTATTATATGCAA
This sequence comes from Dromiciops gliroides, assembly GCF_019393635.1. NCBI lineage: Eukaryota > Metazoa > Chordata > Mammalia > Microbiotheria > Microbiotheriidae > Dromiciops > Dromiciops gliroides. Next base: position 271,593,469 of record NC_057861.1, on the reverse strand, counting down.
AATATGCTAGCATAGTAACAAATTAAACATATTTAACATAATTAGATTCACTTGCCTGGCTCCCCTTTATCAGATGCTAGTGGTGAAATGGCTACAATAAAGGGGGAAGAACAAGAAAAGGGCATTGATAATCCACAAATTCAGTATTTTTCTTTGCACAAATTTTATCAGTCTTAACAATATTCCATAGTAATATTTCATAGATTTAGACCTGGAAGGGACATTAGAGGTCAACAGGTCTATTTTCTAATAGCCCCAGAAAGACTAAAGTGATTTTCCTATGGCCACATAGTAAGTGTCTGAGTTGGGATTCAAACTCAGGTCTTCCTAACTCCAAATGGTAACAACACAAGCAGCATGGTAGAATGGAAAGAATACTTGGGTATGGGTCAAAGACTTGGCTTCTAGCCTTGACTGTGATATTAACTAACTGAAGAACATGTTCAAGGTTTTGAAATTCTCTGGGTTTTATTTCAGTCATCTTGAAAAAGAGGGAGTTGGATTAGACATATCTTCTAGCTCTTAAGTTTCTGTGACACAGATTATACAAAAGCATAATCATAGAATGTAAAAACTGGAAGGTCCTTTAGAGATTATCCAGCTATGTGGATATTGTGGGGCATGCCTGGAATCCTTGCTGGTGTGGGACGTTCAAGTCAGCAGATCTCTTAAGCATGGAAGTTCTGAACTACAGTGGGATTTAAACTGATCAAGTCTCCCCACAAAGTCCAGGACCAACATGGTGAGCCTCCAGAAGCTAAACTGGCCCAGGCTGGAAATGAAGCAGGTTAAAGCTTCCTTGTGGAATGGGCCCATGAGTGGCCACTGCACTTCGAGCCTGGGAGACACAGCCTCAAAAAAGGAAAAAAAAAAAGATCATCATGCTAACCACCTTATTTTAAAGACAAGAAAACCCAGAGGAGTTAAAAGTGATTTGACCAAGGTCATACAGTCAGTTAATGGTAGGACCAGTATTGGATTCTGTGTTCCTTGACTTCTAATCCAGTGTTCTTTCTATGATATAACAATGATGTTATAGGACTTCATGTATCTCTGATATAACAGAAATATAACACATCTGTATTCTGACCTATAGGGAATAACACAGGTTACACTATATCAAATGATCCCAATTGAGTTATCTTTTCTCTCATTCTGGATATGATGTTTCTCTTAATATAGCCTAGGACAGTTCTCATAAGCATTTTTAACTCCCATGTCATATCATTGTCTCATGTTGATCTCTCAATCCACTGTGCAGGCACTTTTGCCTTGTCTATACTTCCCCATTCTGTATTTGTGAAGTTGATAGTTTAACGTGTAAAACTTTATAGTTAAAATTACATACCTTGAAAACCTGAGCCTAATCAATGATAAAAGAGGAACCAATGAGAAACCATTTGAGGCAATCCTTAAAGACGAAACGTCAAACCTCAGTAGAATATCCAACTTGAAACAACAGAAACACTTTCTCTACTCTTCAGTATCTGTATCTACTGGCTCCTTCCCTGCTGCCTCTAAACATTTCCATGCATACCCCATTCTTGTTTTTGTTTTTGTTTTTGTGAGGCAATTGGGGTTAAGTGACTTGCCCAGGGTCACACAGCTAGTAAGTGTTAAGTGTCCAAGGCCGGATTTGAACTCAGGTACTTCTGACTCTAGGGCTGGCGCTCTATGCACTACGTCACCTAGCTGCCCCATACCCCATTCTTAAAAAGATCCTCATTTGATCCAACCGTCACTCCTAGCTACTGCCCTCTGCCCCATCCCACTCTACTTTCTCCCTCTTTTCAACTAAACTCCTTGAGAAAACCAACTACAACGAGTGACTTCATTTCTTCTCCTGCCTTTAACCTGCTGCAGTCTACCTTCCTATTTCATCATTCCACTGAAACTGCTCACTCTAAGTTACCAGTAATCTCTCAATTGCCAAGTCAAATGACTTTTTCCCAGCTCTGCTGCTCTTTGGCCTTGCTGCAGTATTTGATGCTGGATCACCTTCTGTACACTCCCTCCTTTCTAGATTTTCATGAGCCTGTTATCTCCTTGCTCTTCTCCCATCTGTCTTACTAAAACTTCTCAGTCTCCTTTTTTTTTTTTTTAAAAAAACTTCTTTATCCATGTCATGTTAACAGCAGCTGTTGCCCAAGGCTCTATCATGGGCCCCCTTATTTTCATTCTCTACTTTGTCACTTGGCGACCTCATCATTTTCCATGGTTTCAGTTATCATGTCTAAGCAGATGTTTCCCAGATTTCTTTATCCATCTTTGGTCTTTCTACTGATCTACAGCATCTCCAGTTGCTTCTGGGACATTTTCAACTGGATGTCCCATAGCCATTTCTTTTTTTTTTTCTTGTTTTAGTGAGGCAATTGGGGTTATGTGACTTGCCCAGGGTCACACAGCTGGTAAGTGTTAAGTGTCTGAGGTCGGATTTGAACTCAGGTACTCCTGACTCCAGGGCCAGTTCTCTATCCACTGTGCCCCCATAGCCATTTCAATCTCAACATATCCAAAACAGAAAACATGATGTTTCCTGAGCACTCCCCCCTCCCCCAATACTTCCAGAAATTCAGTGTCACCCTGAGTCCTCATTCTCACCTTACACATCTCATTGTTTCTATCTTTTACCCCCGTCTTAATAGTATTTAATTTTTTCCACTTACATGTAAAGATAGTTTTCATTTTTTTTTTTTTGCAGGGCAATGAGGGTTAAGTGTCTTTCCCAGGATCACATAGCTAGTAAGTGTCAAGTGTCTGAGGTCAGATTTGAACTCATGTTCTCCTGAATCCAGAGTTGGTACTTTATTCCCTATGCCACCTAGCTGCCCCCTCATCATTTTTTTTTTGGTGAGGCATTTGGGGTTAAGTGACTTGCCTAAGGTCACACAGCTAGTAAGTGTCAAGTGTCTGAGTTCAGATTTGAACTCAGGTCCTCCTGAATCCAGGGCCAGTGCTTTATCCCCTGTGCCACCCAGCTGCCCCCACATCATTTGTTTTTATAGGATTTTGAGTTCCAAATTTATCTCCCTCCCTCCTTTCCCTCCCCCTCCCCAAGATGGCAAGTGATCTGATATAGGTTATATATGCACAATCAAATTAACACATTTCCACATTATTCACATTGTGAAAAAAAGAATCAGAACAAAATCATTGTTTCTGTCTTTACAACATCTCTTCACTCATACAACCACAGCTGCAGTTCAGCACTCATCACCTCTTGCCAGGACTACTACAGTAGACTTCTTTTGTTTTTGTTTTTTTTGGGGGGGGGAGGGGCAGTGAGGGTTAAGTGACTTGTCCAGGGTCACACAGCTAGTAAGTGTCAAGTATCTGAGGTTGGATTTGAACTCAGGTTCTCCTGAATCCAGGACCGCTGCTTTATCCACTGTGCCACCTAGCTGCCCTCCAGTATACTTCTAACTGGTCTCCTTGCTCAAGTACCTCCCAACTCCGATCCATTCTCCACTCGGCTGCTAAAGTGATTTTTCTAAGGAACACTTCTGACCTTGTCATCCTGCTGCTCAATGAATTTCACTTGTTCTCCCTTACTTCCAAAGTCAAATATAAGCCCTCCTTTGGGCCTTTAAACCTCCTGATAACTTGGACCCTTTCTAACTTTCCAGGTGTCTTACATCTTATTCCCTGTCATCCACTCTATAATCCGGCTACATTGACTTAGTTTCATTTGTTGAATGCCAAAATCTATCTCCCACCTCTGTGCATTTGCACTGCATGTCCTTTATACCTGGAATGTGTTGTCCTCATCCCTCTACCTCTTTGTTTCCCAGTTCCCTTCAAGGCTTATCTCAATTTCAACTATTGCATGAGACCATACTCAGCTGCTAATTCCTTCCCCTTTCCATTAACTTCATCTCCCACTCTCTCCTCTCTCCTTCTCTCTCCCTCCCTCTCTGTCTCTGTCTGTCTGTCTGTCTGTCTGTCTGTCTGTCTGTCTGTCTGTCTGTCTGTCTGTCTGTCCTGTCTGTCTGTCTCTCTCTCACACATACACACACACACACACACTCATTTATGCTTCTTGAGGGCTGGAACTGTTTTTCCCTTTTTTTTTTTTTTTGGTTTGTTGTTGTTATCCCTGCCACTTAACAGAGTGCCTAGCACATAGTAAGCACTTAAATGCTTGATGACTGACTTGCAAATACCCCAATCAAGAGCAGAAACGTAAGAAAGGTAAATAGGTACAGTGGCCAAAATAAAAATAATTAGATTATCCAATGCCTAGAAAACTTTAAATGAAATAAGAGACTACTGAATAGTGGGGACCAACAGGTGAAAAGAAAAAGGGATCATCAAGAAATGGAAAGAAAAAGTTCACATCAGGACAAAGATAAAGGCAAAGTTTAAAGAGATAACAGTGAAATCAGAGGAGCAGAACTAAATCATCCTGGACTAAGCCCCTCAACTCCCCTGTAGGTTATTCTGTGTTTTTAATGGTTTCAAATGAAGGAATAATAGGCTGCGTGAATAAGTTGAGGGGTTGGGGAAGATAGAGGAAAATGGGAGATGTCTCCTTTCTGGCATTCTGAATGGTACCATCTCAGCACTACATCATGTTGCTTTTACAAAAATAGATCACATATCTAGGGCACAGAGAAATTACAAATAAATTAAAAAAAACTCAAATGCAAAACCAATCCTTCATAGAGCTTTATGTAATGAAAATCGCAAGCAATTCAGAGAGCACAAGCAAAAGACTAATGAAGACTAAATAATGAAATTCCAAATGACATTTGAGTAAAAGAACAAATCACAAAAACTAATAATTGTGTGAAAAATGATAATTATGAAGCAATGTGGCAAAATTGGGGGATGGAAAAACTAAAACAGTTCTTATTAGAAAAATGATTTCCTTAAAAATATCACCAAAATCTTAAAATAATATTAGATATGGGTATGCATTTATAAAAACTGGAAAAGCAACACATAAACACAAAATAAGTATTAAATGAGAAATCTTCACACTTAGAAGACAGACAAATTGAAAACTGAAAAGACTATAGAAATGATAACAAAACAGAAAGCTGGTTCTTTGAAAAGACTAGAAAAATTGATAAACCTTTAGCCAACCTGATAAAAAGAAAAAGTGGGAAATAAAACTAAATAAAAAAATCAAGGTAGACTCATAACCAACTCAAAAGAAATGAAAAACCTGCTATATATCATTATATACAAAAAAGCCTGAGAATTCAAAAGAAATAGATTATCTACAATAACATAAAATGCTCAATTTAACAGAACAACAAATAAAGATCTTAAATAATCTAATCTCAGAAAAGGAAATTGAACTAGGTATAAAGGGTAGTTGGATGCCTTAGTGGATAGAGTGCTGGACCTGGAGTCAGGAAGACCTGAGTTCAAATTTGGCCTTAGACAGTTACTAGCAGTGTGACCCAGAACAAGTCACTTACCCCTGTTTGCTTCAGTTTTTTCATCTGTAACATGAGCTGGAGAAGAAAATGGCAAACAACTCCAGTATCTTTGCCAAGAAAACCCCAGATGGGATCATGGCTGAAAGTGATTGAACAACAATAAATAAAGGGAGCAGTGAGGATATTCCTAATCCAGATTGATGTACAGATGCATTCTATGTTCTTTTGAGGCAAAAAAGTCCTAAATTAGGAAAGGATAAAGCCAAGAAAAAGACTTACAGAGCAACATTATTAATAAGTATCAATTTAAAAAATTTAAATTAAATCCTGGCAAAAAATGACAGCAATTTATCACTACCTCTACCCCCAAAAAGTCACTCACAGTGATCAAATTGGGTTTGTACCAGGGAAGCAAGGATGGTTTAACATTAGAAAAATATTTAGCTCTAATAATTATATTAAAAATAAAATTTAAAAACCCACATGATGAACTCAATAGATGCAGGGAAAATAGTTGAGAACACTTATTTAAGCTAAAAACCTTTTAAAGTTCAGAGGTAGAGGCAGGCTTTCTTATTATGACAAAAAATATCTACCTAAACCCAAAAGTGAATGTTGTATGACATGGGGAAATACTAAGATCTTTCCCAATAAATATAGAATAAAAGCAATAATTCTAGAAAGGCTAGCAACAGTCAGTAAGAGAAGGAAGTAAATTAAAAGCATAAACATAGGCAAAGACCAAAATTTCATTATTCACTAATAATATGGTAATTTCCTTAGAAAATTCTAAGGAATCAGCAAATAAACTGAGAGAATTTGTAGATTTTGTAGTTTTGTAGGCTGCAAATCTTTTCCTTTTTAAAACCTTATTCATAACTTATTTTATAAAAGTCTTTTTAAAAAACTTTATGTTAAACTTTTTTAATATTACATTTTACAAACCATTTTATGGTTTGCTTCAGGTGAAATGCCAAACACCAAATAAGATGAGCATTTCCATATGTAAAGTGGAACAGGAAAAGGCACAACTGTGTTGTAAAGAGATTTCTTTTGATGTCATAAATTCAACATATTATCTTCTAAAACTATCTTGCTTTATCTGTTTCCTACCGACCTTCGTTCTGTTCTCTTCTATGCATCAAAAAAATATTTCAGTGACCCCTTTTTGTTACTTTTTCTTTTTCCTTTTGGTAACTACATTGCTCACTTCCCTCTCTATTCCCAACTATCCACCCTCCTCTGGCCACCCCCAGGAAATAACTGGAAAAAAAGCAAAATAAAGCCCTTGTAAAGCAAAACTAATCCTGAAAATCACCATCTCTGAAAATGTCTCATTCTTCACTTTGAATTCATTCCCTCTCTGTCAGGAGGTGGGTAGCATGTTTTATCATTGTTGTTTTCTGTGTCTCGTTCATGTTATTTTGCATCAGTTTATACAAATCTTGCCTAGTCTGTCTGAAACTTTCCTTTTAATCTTTTTTATGTTGTTGTAATATTCCAATTTATTCATATGTCATATAAAGCACTGGCCCTGGATTCAGGAGGACCTGAGTTCAAATCTGGCCTCAAACACTTGACACTTAACTCGCTGGGTGATGCTGGCAAGTCACTTAAACCCTCATTGCCCTGCCACCCCAAGAAAAGAATCTTCATATGTCATAATTTTTCAGCCATTCCCCAAGTTTTGGGCAGCCTCTTAATTTTGAGTTCTTTGCTATAGTAAAAAGAATGGTTGTAAATAATTTTGCATCTATAGATCTTTTTACTCTTTTTTTTGATCTCTGGAGTATAAGCATATAGTCATATTACTGGGGCAATATGAACTGGGTATTACAAAATTGTGTGTGTGTGTGTGTGTGTGTGTGTGTGTGTAGTTCCAAATTACTTTCCAGAATGGCGAACCAATTCCTAGTTCCGTCAACAGTTTGTTAATGTGTGCAGGCTTCACAATTAACTCACAAAAGTAAGTGTCATTTCTGAACAGTAAAAACAAAATCCAAGGGGCAGTAATAAGAAAGAGCAGTCACTTTTAAAATAACTACAAAATGTATAAAATATTGAGGACTTACCTATCAAAGAACATTCAATGCCTTTATAGATACAATTACAAAATGCTCCTTAAGGAAATAAAGAATAAACTAACTTGATAATTCAATGCTCATTTGTGGGCCATGATGATATAATAAAAATACTACCAATTTTACAATAACAATTGTTATTCAGTCATTTTCAGTCCTGTTAGATTCTTTGTTACTCTGTTTGGGGCTTTCTTTGCAAAGATACCGACCTGGTTTGCCATTTCCTCCTCCACTTAATTTTTTACCATTAAAGAACTGAGGCAAATAGGGTTAAGTCACTTGCCCAAGGTCACACAGCTAGTTAGTATTTGAGGTCAGATTTGAAATCAGATCTTCCTGACTCCAGACTTGGCACTCTATCCACTGTGCCTTATCCAGTATTCTCAATGGTTTTCTTTTGGTTATTGTTATGCCCTGATATTTGCTTTTTTATAAAAATTTGGCATTTGCCTCAGTGACATTCAGTGATCTATAATAGTGTCCTTAAGAAGGTAATAGTAATAATAACAATAATAATAGCTAGCATTTATATAATGCTTTAACATTTGAAGAGTGCTTTATAAATATTATCTCATATAATCCTCACAACAGCCCTACAAGATAGGTTCTATTATTATCCCCATTTTATATCACCATTTTACAGTTTAGGAAACTGTACCAAACAGATGTTAAATGACTTGCCCAGGGTCACACAACTAGTAAATGTCTGAGGTTGAATCTGAATTCAAGTCTTCCTGACTCCCAAGTCCAGCACCTCTACCCATTTTGTTGCAATGTTACCTTCCTCACTTTCTTCACAGGATCACATAACCTGAGTTGGAAGAAATCTTAGAGGCCACCTAAAACCCTTTGTATTGGGATTATGATATTCCCAATGAGTAATTATCCAATCTTTTATTTGAGGACCTCCGGGTAAGGGAAACCCACCATCTCCTGAAGCATACAATTTGACTTTGGGCTCCCTCTCATTGTTAGGAAGGTTTTAGTTAGTTACATTAAACCACACAAATTCATCTCTTCATGACTTCCACCATCAATTTGAGTTCTGTCCTCTCTCACACTGTCAAAAGTTACCTTGAATTATTGAAGAAATGATACAAACCTGAAGAAATAATAAAAATAACAATTGAAGAAATTATAAAAAGTGATAAATGATTAAAAAACTGTCTGAGAGCAGAAGCAGTAACTAGGAAGGATTGTAGTCCCTAAAGTAGTCACCACTGGTCCCCATGGCTGAGATACTTGCTCTCAAGCTACAGTGGCTCAAGGAAGACCACCCACAAGCAACACATCTATGAACAATCTTTCTATTCATCAGCTCTCTGGGAATCCAGGTGTACAAGGCACTTTAAGGAAACCCTTCCAGGTTGTTGTCACCTGGAATATTGGCAGTTAAAGCATCTATAGGGAATGACAATACCTCACCCCAATAGCCTTGATGCTTTTATTATTCAGGTGCATTGAACCATGGAGTATTCTGCATTTCAACCTCTTTTAAGTAAAGGTCTCTGAAACATTTCTTTGCTCTGGTGCCTCTTGTTACTAGTATTGTGCATCCTAACCAGAAACCCAGATGACCCTTAGAAATGAAGAAAGGAGGGGAAGGGGAGAGGAAGCAGAAGGGGAAATGTAAGAAGTATTCATGTAGCTCCTACTGTGTGTCAGGCACTGTGCCAAGTGCTTTACAAATATGTCATTTGATCCTCAAACAGCCCTGCAAGGCAGATGGCATTATTATATGCATTTGACAGTTAAGGAAACTGTAAACAGCTTCCTGTTAAACCAGGAAATATTTGAGGAAATTGAAGCAAACCGGTTCAGTGACTTGGCCAGGGTCCCATATCTCCTAAGGGTCTGGGGCTATATCTGAACTCGTCTTCTATATACCGTACCACCAAATGTTCATTATGGCATTTTGGAAACCAATGTAAAATCATTGTAACCAACCCAGGAAAATGATATTGGAACAATTAGTCTTAAAGACATACTTTTTTTTCTTTGTAGCTATTAAAATAGGTTATGAGGTAACTACTGTTAAAGATTTATTATAGTCATTACATCCAACAGCTATAGTAACCTTATTAATTCATAAACTATAACAACAGTTATTGTTTACTTATTTTTACAGATAAGTTAATTATTGGAGAATTCTGAGTTTCATGGAAATCTGATTTATTTTAAATTTTTAAATTTTTAAATATTTTTGTGGGGCATTGAGGGTTAAATGACTTGCCCAGGGTCACACATCTAGTAAGTGTCAAGTGTCTGAGGCCGGATTTGAACTCAGGTCCTCCTGAATCCAGGGCTGGTGCTTTATCCACTATGCCACCTAGCTGCCCAGGAAAACTGATTTTGAGAGAGCTTCAGTGAATTTAAATAAGCTCAGCAGATAAGTTTCTTCTGTGTTTATATATATATATATATATATATGTGTGTGTGTGTGTGTGTGTGTGTGTGTGTGTGTGGTTTTTATTTAGTATTTGTTACAGTTGTTTGTTTTTTTTTTAAGTGAGGCAATTGGGGTTAAGTGACTTGCCCAGGGTCACACAGCTAGTAAGTGAACTCAGGTCCTCCTGAATCCAGGGCCGGTGCTCTATCCACTGCACCACCTAGCTGCCCCTTATTTGTCACAGTTTTAACCAGGCCTTTGGACAAGTTGGTTATTTAGACCACCTGTTTCCACTATCCATAGTTAAACTTAACACAGGATACTAATAGCAATTTTTTCATTGTCATCAAATTCCCATTCTTGTGCTACCCATTGAAAAGAACAACTGTCAATGATTAAATTATTCTGTGTATTATAAATCCTCAAATCAAAAAAAAATGACCCATGAAGGAAGATGCTCTCCACCTCCAGAGAAAGAACAGATAAATAGAAGTACGAATAGTCTGGTTTTACGTGTGTGTGTACACACATGTGTATATGCATGTATGAGAAGTGCAGGGTTGGGAGGGAGGGAGGGAGGGAGGGAGGGAGAGAGGAACATAAAATGTAACCAATAAAAGAGTAAATTAAATTTCTCTCTCTTTTGGGGGGGGACGGGGCAGTGAGGGTAAAGTGACTTGTCCAGGGTCACACAGCTAGTAAGTGTCGAGTGTCTGAGGCCAGATTTGAACTCAGGTCCTACTGAATCCAGGGCTGGTGCTTTATCCACTGCACCACCTAGCTGCCCCAAGAGTAAATTAAATTAAAAAAAAAAAGAAAACTAAACATTTTCCAGAGATATAAGAGAATGAAAGAAAACATGTTTCTTAATTATAAATCTAAACATATTTGTTGGAAGGCATAGCAGAACATTCATGATTTGCAGACTTTTCTTTCCCCCCAAGATTTGTCAATTTTATCAAAATCTCAGTCTAGGTTTCCTTGCTTACTAAACTTTCCTTTTAAAAGTTCCATGCCTGTATTTCTTTTTCCTTTGGAATAATTCTAAATTTGAATTCATTACATGTTTTGAAGGTTAAAATGTAATCTATTCACAAACTTTAAAAAAAATATTGGCTAATTAAGTGATGTTCTCAAAATTTTGCCATATGTGGAAATTTGAAAAGTTAAAAATTTACTTAGGAATGTCAACATTTGGTTTACTTTGATAAAGCACAGTGCTATTCATGTCAAAATCTTAAATTTTAAGTTACTTAATCTCCCTGAGCCTTAGTTTCCTTATTTGTCAAATGAGTTTGATGACACCTTCTCTACCTGTATAATTGAGGCTCTGAAGATCTAATGAGTCAATCAGTCAGGCAATAAATTCTTATAAAGCACTTATTTATGTTTGAGGCACTGTGCTAAGCACTGTGGATACAGTAATCAAAAGAAAGGTCCTGTTCTCAAGGAGTTCCCAGGCAAATAGGAGAGACAACATGCAAACAACTCTGTGCAAACAAGCTATAGACATGATAAATTACCAATAATTACTAGAGGAAAGGCACAAGAATTAGGATATTTTGGCTGGGCATTAAAGAAAGCCAGGAGGGGGAGATGAGGAGGGAGAGGATTCCAGGCATGGGGGATGGCCAGAGAAAATGCCAAGAATTGGGAGGTGGAGTGTCTTATATGAGAAAGAGTAAGGAAGCCAGTGTCACTGGATTGCCAGGTACACAGAGGACTGGAATGGGGAGGGGCAGGTTATGAAGGGATTTGGACACCAAATTATTTTATATTTGATCCTGGAACTGGTAGGAAGTCCCTGGAAATTACTGAGTGGGGCATGGCGTGGGAGAAGGGATGACCTGTGCTTTAGGAAAACCACTTTGGCAGCTGAATGGATACTAGATGGGAATACAGAGAGACTGGGGTTTGTGTCCAGGAGACCAACCAGCAGGCTGCTGCAATAGTCTAGGCATGAGGTGATGAGGACCCGCATAGAGGTAGTGGCAATGTCAGAGGAGAGTAGGGAGTATATATGCAAGAGGTGCTATGAAATCCAAATTGATAGACCTTGGCAATTAATTTGACATGGAGTATGAGAAAGAGCGAGGACGTAAGGAGTTCTTCATTGTCATCAAATGTTCATTCTTGTGCTACCCATTGAGAACTAAACATTTTCCACAGATAATTTGTGTTATAGTTATGATATCACGTCAGGACATCCATCTGGTCTTGGCAACCTTCCATTAGTCTTTAGAAGTTCTATTAGATGGAATATAGTCATCTGTCCTTGTTTGTCATTGCCAATCATATGCATAAATTCTACCGGTGGACTTTTGCTTCTCTCTCTTCACGTGTAAACATATGTGTCTATATGTGTGCACACATGTACATATATATATTCCACAAATATGTATACATGTGTATGTATCTATTTATAGGTTTGTATGTACTTATGTATGCATGTGTATATGTATGTTTGTATGGATTGCAAGCTAGGGTGCCTGGGAAGTTGGTGTTGCCCTCTACAGTAATAGGGAAGTTTGGAAAGAGGGAAAACTTGGAGGGAGAGATAACGAGTTTAGTTTTGGACATGTTGAGTTTAAGATGTCTACTGGACATATGGTTTACAATGCCCAGTAGGCAGTTGGAGATGACTAGAGGTCAGTAAAGGTGAGGGCTGAATAAGTAGGTTTAAGAATCATATATAAAGATGATAAGTAAATCCATGAGCATGTAGAGGGAGAAGAGAAGGGGGCACAGGACAGTCCTGTGGGACACTCATGGTCAGTGTGTATAACCTAAAGAAAAATCCAGCAAAGAAGACTGAGAAGGAGCAGTAAGATAAGAGGAAAACCAGGAGAGAATGACACAAAAACCTAAAGAGAAGAGAATATCAGAGAGGAAAGGATGATCTACAATGTCATACAGTGTCAAAGGCTTCAGAGAGGTAAAAAAAGATGAGGCTTCAGAAAAGGCCATTAGATTTGGCAATTAAGAAATCATAACTTTGGGACAGCTAGGTGGCACAGTGGATAAAGTACCAGCCTGGATTCAGGAGGATCTGAGTTCAAAGGCAGCCTCAGACACTTGACACTTAACTAACTGTGTGACCCTGGGCAAGTTACTTAATCCTCATTCTCCCCCCCCCCCCAATAAAAAATCATAACTTAGGAGAGAGCAGTTGTAGTTGAACTTGAAAGTCAGGCTATAAAGAGTTAAGAAGAGCATGAGGGGGAAAAAGGAAGTAGACACATCTATTGGAGACATTCTCAAGGAGTTTAGCAATAAAAGGGAGGAGAGATGGGGATAAGAGTAAGTAGGAATGAATGGATCAAGTGAGGGGTTCTTTGAGGATAGGGGAGACAGGAGCACATTTGAAGACAATAGGGAAACAACAGCTTGGAGACGGAGAAATTGAAGATAAGTGAGAGCATGGAGATGATAGAGGAGACAAACTACGGGAGAAGATGGGATGGAATGGGATCATTTATATGATCCAATATTATAGCCACTTCTTCATGTAAGACAGGGTAAAGGAGGAGGGCTGAATGATGTGAAATAAGAAGGGAAGAAGGAGGAACTCACAGGGAATGGCTTCTGTTTTTTTCAGTAAAATATGAGGGAAGGTTCTCAGCTGAAAGGTGGAAGCTTTTTGAATAATTTAAAATGTTTCTCAACTTTCAATGGTAGCTTAAAATGATCACCTTAGAGTTGATAATTTCTGAGGTCCACTCTAGCTTTAACTCCTATAGTTTTAGAATTATATCATTATCCCCATGTGCTTCAGTTCATTTACTTCTCTGTTTTTTGGCTGTTTTCACCCTTGCTTCCTATCCCCAGTTACAAAAGGCTTGGTTGTTAGTCATAAGGCAAAATGGGCAAAGGGATGACAAAAAAAGATCCTTGCCAGTGGGTTTATTTTATGTGGTGGTTTCTTTCCCCTTGAATTATCTACTGCTTTTAACAATAAATGCTTATTATTGAAACAGAATGTATAAGCTATTAATGTAGTGAATGCTGAAGAACATTTTGACATTTGCTTTAATATTAGGTATATATTACTGAAACAGCCACAGGAAAACCATACATACTGCAACCTTTTGCTAGAGATTTTCTTTTTAAAAAAGGGAAATAATTCATATCTTCCAACACCTTTTTTGCTAGTCTTTTTTTCTTTTTACTGGTGGAGTTGGGGGGGTGTCAGGGAAGGAGAAAGGTATAGAACTTTCTATAAGGCCTAGAACTTTAACCCTTCACTTGTATACAAAGATCTGGTCACTACATTAATCGATCACAATATTGTAATTGACATGGCCACTTCTGTGCAGAATTTGACTAGGTCCACTGAAACATTAAGTTGGTCCCTGGTGCAAAGTAAGACAAAGAAAAAAAACAACACTAAGTGACACCTAAGCAGAGGGGAATTCACATTCCTAAAGAGCTATCCAATCCATTTTAGGAATTAGCTGAATCAACTGTTTTTCATAATCAGGCTATGTTGATGTGAGAAGTATAACCTGGTGTTTTTCAGATGTGTTACATGCTTCCTCGATAAATTATATTAAGTGGAGGTGGACCCTGCCCGATGTGTGATTATCCCAGTTATCACTCTTCAAATGTGGTCTCATTGTTTTTCTTTTCATTCTGACAAACTTGGCATCTTGTGATTTTAACATTGGACTTTTCTCTTTGTACTATGAGGCCAACCAATGGGACTATCCAGCCTTTGTTTCTTTTTCTGCTCCATGTGATAAATATCATTAGTGATTAGACATTATTTTTTTTCAGCCTGTCAATCTTTTTTGGGGGGCGGGGTGGGGAGGGAGTTGGGGGAGGTAAGGAATTTTGAGTGCCCCCTACCATGGTGATGTTACTTGAAGGTTTTGTTCCACTTCTGTGAAACAGACTTTAAACCATGTTTGAAATAAGGACATACCATCTGTGCAGCACAATACCTTTAATTGATAGTCTTTGCATACAAGACAAAGTTGTGGTTTGATAGAGATATGTTTCAGGTAATAACCTTGATTTTCATGCTCCATTGAAACTTGGCTCCACTGCCCTGAAGGATCACTGACTTCTTTTCAAGCTCAAACCACAATATTAGTGATGTTATTACTAATGTCATTCAGCCAGTCATGGGATGGAAAAGGCATTAATTGCAAATTATAGCTTCAGCATAAACTCAATGAACTTTGGTGAGCTTTTTATTTCTGGGCCTTGTCATTCTGATTCATGTGGCATCTCTTTCTCTTTTTTTTCCTTTACTGCTGCCATGAATACCATGTACATTTCATGGCAGTCCTACCCTGCCCCCCACTTCCCTCCACGTGGCACTTTCTAACAGCCACAGGAACTGAGCAGTATTGGACACAGCAGGGTGGATGTTGTTGTGCCATTAATTGCATACCTCTGGTGTGCTGTGAGGAAGGGGGCCAAAGCCAGATTGTCTTTTACCCCCTGAGAAGTATGATAATAGCTCAGCAGTGTACTTCCTGGAGCATATTTCTATGATGCTCAAGCAGAAGCGTAGTGAGTCGTTAAATAGGAGAAAAGAATGAGGAATATTTTAAATTGATTTTAAGTCTAAATAATGACACTCAGAGCTATGCTACTGGTATCAGAGGCATCTTTCCCTACCTTGGGACTGGAGAGATTCAGGTTCCACACCCAAGACCTTTCAGTCTCTCCATATTGCTTTAAAATACAATGCTCAGGATACTGAATTTGACTTTCAGGTTGATTCTCCAGTTGCTCACCACTCCCTCTCTTCCCTCCATGGACCATCAGGCAAAGTATTTGAAGGATTAATTCCATCTGCTGTTAGCCTTGAAAATGTTCTTCATCTTTTCTAGTCATAGTCATTTTGAAGAAAAGTTTTTAGGAGGGGGCAGCTAGGTGGCACAGTGGATAAAGCACTGGCCCTGATTCAGGAGGACCTGAGTTTAAATCCAGCCTCAGACACTTGACACTTACTAGCTGTGTGACCCTGGTGGACAAGTCACTTAACCCTCATTGACACCCACCCACCCAAGGGGAAAAAAAGAAAAAGAAAGAAAATAAATGTTTTCAGGCCATTAATGTGAACTACTTGAACAAAACATACAGTAGCAAAGCATTGGACTAAGGGTCAAAAGCACTGTATTCAAGTCTTGACACAGCTCCTTACTGGTGCATTAATAAAAGACAGTGGACTTATAAAACTTTCCTCCTGCAGTGTGAAAAAAGTGGCGGCTTTGCAGACAGAGGATCTAACTTTGAACTTTTGTTCTGCAGCATGATGGTGGATAAATTGCTTAAATGACCTCTAGAACTCAGTTTTGTCATCTACAAAATGCCGTGATTGGAGACTAGATTATCTCTTAAGAGTGTTTCCCATGCAATCTGTCAAGCTTTTATTAAGTGCCTCGTATTGTCTGGGCCAGGCACTTGTGCTGGGAATTAGGGATAACAATAAAAAAGCAAGATGGTCCCTGCCCTCAGATAAACTACATTCTCAATATAAAAACCATGCCTTTATTACTGCAATTAAACTATTGAGCTCAGATTCACTTTCAGACACAGCCAGTGTGTTTATTAGTTTTGCTTCCCTCTACATAATTGTTCCAAGAGAGAAAGGTTCTATCAAGAAAGGGGAAAGGTGGCAGTAATGTTAAATTAACCAAATAAGAACAAAATGGCATGCCACATATTTTATATTTCATATGCTACCATACATTTTAGAAGCCAGCTTTAAGAGCACTATCTCATTAATCCTCATGGTCTCTGAGGACAAGGAGGCTTTACTTTTTATCACATTTCTTTTCCATTGATACATTCCCAATGTAAAACAGAGAGTGAACCTCCATAAATTGCATAAGGTGTGATGGGTCCTAGAGAACTATTTAAGAAAAATTAGCAGGAGTATTTCCTTAAACAGCTAGCTCGGCATCCTTCCTTGCCTTGGGTGTTTAAAGCTTTATTAACACTGAGTTTGAAAACAGGCAACAAGAAAGCCAAATGCTTATGGGATTTATCATAAAACTCTAAAGTCCCATTAATTTACATGTTAGCCTTAAATTGCAGTGTCGAAATAATGTATTCAGCGAAGAAGGAAGTTACTTTTTCCTCCCATGAGCCTGCTTTATTGTGCTACTGGTATCTCATCCTTTAATTAAACTTGTCCAAAGATAAGATCAGTTAAAGTGTTTACTGTATAAATAATTCTCAGTCCCAGTGTGTAAGTTTTAAACCCTGGCAAAAAGAATTTGCCATCTGTTAAGGCCCAAAACATAAGGTATATCTTTGCATAAAAATAAGTTGTACATTATTCATAAAAATCATCACAACATACATTATCTCTTTTGGTGGGATGTTAATCGGGATTGTTTTTGAATGCTATCACTTTTCTCCAGGTGATAGGTCACTTACAGTGATTGTTTCTAGGTCAGTATTTTTTGAGGGAGATAAGGGGCTCAGGGAAAGAAGTGTATCCAGACCTGTTGTTTCATTGGTGTGGGGAGCTCCCAGTGTGTAAACTCCTTCCACCAACACAGAGCAATGACCTAAGAGTCTTATAAAGTAATTTAAAATCTGAGAGAGAGAGAGAGAGAGAGAGAGAGAGAGAGAGAGAGAGAGAGAGAGAGAGAGAGAGAGAGAGAGAGAGAGAAAGTAAGTTAGTTGTGTGTGACACTACAATTTTAAGGGATTTATTTGCCTGTGGTCATACAAGCTAGTCTATGTCAGAGCCAGAACTTGAATGTGGGTCTTGGGGGCTCCAAGGCAACCTCTCTGTTATAGCAAATCTCCTCTCTGCTAATGAATGATGCTTGAGAAAGTTGTTATTTAACTTTCACTTAAGCACAAAATTAAGATATTGTTATTAAAATTAAAATATGCACATTGAAATTGTTTTACTATAGGAAGTTAATTTCTTCTCTGTTTACATTTTGTTTTTCATGACAATTTTGTTTTTAAGCCCTTTTTTCTTCAAGGGTCAGTGACTTGAACTCTAACAGCAATTCTTAGCCAGATATAATTCAAGGAAGAAAACAAGAATAGAAGAATATTAAGTTTATACAGGTTATCAGCTTACATATAAGTTTAAAAAAACAATCATTGGAAAGAGGACATTCATGTCCTATTTTTTCTTTCCTCAATTTCATCTACTACTTTTGGGTGTTACTTCTTTGATCTATCCTTCTCCTTTTTTCCCTTTAATAGTATTTTATTTTTTCTGCAATGACATGTAAAAATTGTTTTTTTACCATTCATTTTTATAAGATTTTGAATTCCAAATTTTTCTCCCTCCCTTCCTTCTCCCCCCCTCCCCAAGACAGCAAGCAATCTGATATAGGTTACATATGTGCAATCATGTTAAACATATTTCCACATTAGTCGTGTTGTGAAAGAAGAATCAGAAGAAAAGAAAAAAAAAACCAACAAATAAAGTGAAAATAGTAGTTTCAGTCTGCATTCAGACTCCACAGTTCTTTTTCTGGATGTGGAGAGCATTTTTCATCGTGAGATTCTTGGAATTGTCTTGGATCATTGTATTTCTGAGAAGAGCTAAGTATATCACAGTTGATCATTACACAATGTTGCTATTACTATGTACTATCTCCTGGTGCTATTCACTTCACTTAGTTCATGTAAGTCTTTCCAGGTTTTTCTGAAATTAGCCTGCTCATGATTTCTTATAGCACAGTAGTATTCCATTACTTTTATACCACAACTTGTTCAGCCATTCCCCAGTTGATGGGCATCCCCTCAATTTCCAATTCTTTGCCACCACACACACACAGAGACACAAACTATACACGCACACAGATACACATATATACACAGGTCCTTTCCTCTTTTTTTATGATCTCCTTGGGATATAGATTTAGTAGTGGTATTGCTGGGTCAAAGGTCATGCACAGTTTTATAGGTCTTTGGGCATAGTTCCAAATTGCTCTCTAGAATGGTTGGATCAGTTAGCAACTTTACCAACAATGCATTGGTGTGACACTTTTCCCACATCTTCTCCAACATTTATGATTTTCCTTTTTGCCATATTAGCCTTTATGATAGGTGTGGGGCGGTACCTCAGAGTTGTTTTAATTTGCATTTCTCTAATCAGTAGTGATTTAGAACATTTTTTCATATGACTATAGATAACTTTAATTTCTTCATCTGAAAATTGCTGTTCATATCCTTTGACTATTTCTCAGTTGGGGATAATCTATGTATTTATCATTTAAATATAACCATTATCATTTTAAAATTTTCCTGATAGTTAATTCTGTCATTTTTATAACTTCTCTTTTAAATTTTCTTCCTTCCTTCTTTCCTCCCTTCCTCCCTTCCTCCCTCCCTCCATTTCTTCCTCCCTCCCTCCCTCCCTCTCTTCCTTCCTTCCTTCCTTCCTTCCTTCCTTCCTTCCTTCCTTCCTTCCTTCCTTCCTTCCTTCCTTCCTTCCTTCCTTCCTTCCTTCCTTCCTTCCTTCCTTCCTTCCTTCCTTCCTTCCTTCCTTCCTTCCTTCCTTCCTTCCCAGGGTTAAATAACTTGCTTAGAGCCACACAACTAACTAGTAAGTGTCTGAGGCCAGATTTGAACTCGGGTCTGCTCTTGTTTCTTTCAATGTGTGATAATCATTCTCATATTAAAGTACTTAGAATGCCCACCATCTGAGCATTACTATTTGGATGAATCATCATGACTAATGCATTATAATCATTTTTGTCTGTGTGTAGCTAAGGATGCTATGTTTCTTTTTACACTGAATTGAATTAGAGGTTGATGCCTCATTTATTTACCCATTATCACTCTTGGGTCTATAATGAAATTACTACTTTCCAAACATTTTTTCTATTTAAAAATATTAGAAATGGTTTATATGTCATTTTGCTATTTCATTGCCTAAGGACATTGGTACACAATTTTATATTCCCAGGAAACCCAGATGTTGACTATTAACTCATTGACTATAAAAACTGAGAGGTTGGTCATTTGATCATTTTTACCACCACCCCTATAACCAAGAATGATAAACCTTTTAACAACAATTTTTCCTCTCTTGATAGAGAGAGGCTGTTCAAAGACACCCTTAGAATTTTTCTCATCACCATGAGCAAATGGTATTTATGGGATCACTTGTTGCCATGGTGCTCTCTGAGAGACTACTCAGAACAAGATAAACAGAGTGGTCTCTGTCATGTAAGATTCAGTAATCAATAATAACCAATATTAGTGCAGAGTAATACATATTCTCACATTGGCATCCACATGGAAAACCAAAAGGTAATGTAACATCAAGAGCTAAATCCCACCCTATGGATCTCTGCTTCCTCATCCTAGAAATAGGAACATGGTGCCAGATGACACCTCCCCCTTGTCCAGGGTCACACAGCTAGTTTGCAAGGTGCCATGTGTAAGGGGCTAAAATTCTAGCTAGTCTGTCTAAATATGTAATGAGTGGTCGCCAATACATTATAAGCTTTAGCAAGAGTTAGACTTTTAAGCATTTATTAAGGAGAATAAGAATTTGGTGAAGAGAGAAAGACCCACATTCATCTATCTATCAAAGGGAGGGAGAGAGAGTGCATCTTTTGCTCTGCTCTCCACCAGAGTCCTTAGGAAAGAGTGCGAGAGTGCCAGCTTCACCCCCTCTTCCTCCCACAAGCAAAGGTCACTTCCTGACGCCAAAGAAAAGCCACATGGCTTGCCCTCAGGCGCCTTCTCCTCATGGCAGAGCTATCCTACAGTAAGTCTCCAGCAGGTGTTGTCATTCCAATCGTTACATATGCAAATCCAGATCTTCCTAATTCTGGTATACCATGCTGCCAGATACCTAAAAGCTCAGAACTCAAACCAAGGTCTTCTAGTTCCAAATTCATAACAGATCTTTCCAGTGAATGATATCTCTTTTATCTAATATTGTGAGAGAATCCGAGATTTCACTTAAGCTTCTAGATATGCTGATCCTTTTTTAGCCTTAATTTTTTTTTTTTGGTGGGGCAATAAGGATTAAGTGACTTGCCCAGGGTCACACAGCTAGTAAGTGTCAAGTTTGTGAAGTTGGATTTGAACTCATCTCCTCCTGAATCCAGGGCCAGTGCTTTGTTCACTGTGCCACTTAGCTGCCCCCTCGCCTTTAAAATTTAACCACATTTTATAGAAATAGTTTTTCGATAGAAAATATTTCCCGACATTCTAACATAGAATATGTGGCAGAGAATTTTAATATTAAAAAAAATTTAATTTTTAAAAAAATTTTCATTGACATAGTTATCATTATGAATATCAATTCTTGTGTTCTTTATTCTGTGATATACCAAGATGTCTAGTGAGTTATTCATATCTATCTCTATCTCTATCTCTATCTATATGTATGGTTGTTGCTCCTAAACTAAGTAGACCCAGATTGCTATGAATTTTGAGCTGTATATCTGTTTTACATAGTTTTTTAAACAAATGGTTAAATTAACTAATGATTATATATACACACACACTCTCTCTCTCTCTCTGTTTCAGGCACTGTGTTAAGCACTGGGGATACAAATTTAAGTAAGGAAGGCAGTCCCTTACCCTCAAGAAGCTTACATTATAATCGCAGAGGACAACCCATAGAGGGGAATGATGCACAGGAAAGCTAGAGGAAATGGTCACTGGAGTCATAGGGTAATTGACTGACATGAACTTTCTAGGAATGGTAGTGATATGATTAAGTTCTCAAAGTTAGCAAGGAAAAAATGGTGATGGAGAGTGGGTACTTCTAGTTGCCCTCCCTCACTTTGCATTCCCTTTTTTTTTGTACTTCTAATCCAAAGGCTGTAAAACCAAGGTAACCAGACTTGATAAAATTGCATAATATATAAAGATAAAATAAGAATAAGCAGCTTTTTTCTGAGGGCTCAAAGAGCTGTCATATGAAAATTGGTAAATGGACTTCTTTACATTTCTTTTGATTGCCTACAGGCCTTTTCTTTGTATGTACTTAAGAGCAGCTTTTGAGGTGCATAACACAAACAGTGAGGTGAAAAGTGAGGTGTTTCTGTTTAGGGTTTAGTGTTTTTAGGTATTTGTGAGGTGGCCATGGTCAAGGATCTTATTGCTTCTAGAAAAAAAATACCAACTTTTCTCTTGGATATTTAAAGGCCTTCCACTTTGACTCTAAGCCTCAACCTCCAGATTTATTTTCCACTACTCCCCTTCACATATTAACATTTAAGCCAATCTGACCTGTTTGTTCTTTCTCAAACTTGGCATCTCATCCCCTGCCTTAGTGCCTTTGCATAGGCTGTTATCTCCCATACTTGTTTTCCTTTTCGTTTCTATCTTTTAACCTCAGTTTCTTTCAGGGCTCAAAACAAGTGTTTATCTCATAGGGAAAGCCTTTCTTCAAGTGTTCTTAACATTTTTTTTCTTTATCCTGGACTGCTTTGGCTATTTGGTGAACCCTATAGACCCCTTCTCAGAAAATTTTTTTTAAAAGTTTTGAATATTTCTAAATATTATAAAATAAATATTTTAAAATTTAAAATATCGTAAAAATAAAACAGGATTACAAAGGAAATAAATTATATTGAAATATAGTTTTTATTCAACAAGTATTCATTAAGCACCCACTATATTCGAGAAAAATAAAAATGAACAATCCTTTACCTCAAGGAATTTATCTGTATAAATACTGTCTCTTTTGCTTCCCCCAGGTAAGCTTCTTAAGGTCAGGGATTATGGCTCTTGTTTTAAAAGGTTTCATCTTTGTCTTGCTATCTCTAGTGCCCAGCTCAGTATCTTGCATGAGCGAGGCATTTCACAAATGCTTGTTAAATTGAATTTAATTGAAGTGGACTATGGGGAAAGAATGACCGCTTCAGTTCTGGTGAGCCAGGGAAAATTTCATGAGGAAAGTGAAATTTTAGAATGGTTGTTGAAAGACCACAAGTAGAAATGAAATACTGTGTCAGAAGGGATGGTAGGACTATAGATCTCCTTGGACACATGTTGGCACGGAAGGGGTTTCTGTTTTGTTCAAAAAGCAGATCACTTAGCCACTCTGTAATTTGCAATTTAACATATGGGGTCACATCTGTTAAAGGATTATTACACTAGAAGGAGAGTGATGTATAATTTATTAAAATAACCCTATGGGGAGACAACTGACTACATTTAATAAACTACCATACTTGCTGGCTCCATTGAAAGTTCCCAGCTGAATCCCACATCATTTCAATAAAAGGGGCAGAGGAAAATAATTGCCCTTTATATAATGTTTACTGTTTTGTATTAGTTAGTGTCTCTCAGCTGAAAAATATTTATGTTAACTGTTCTTTTTAAGCTTTGAATATTGAACTCCTGCTGGTACATAGTTGATATTTAATTCTGAGAACAAAAGTCCATTATTCCCTAACAGGAGGGGTTAGGGAAGGGTATTCTACTCTTTTTTTTTTTAATTTTTAAAGCTTACCAAAACCCTCAGTTAAGCAGTGTGTTAGGAGATAAGAACCTATCTCTAGAGTTAACAGTTGTCCAATTTTCATTCTGTTCATCATTCTGATTTCCATGAAGAATATCATTGATACTCTTCTCTGGGATTAGTTGAAAAAATTTTTAAATCTCAAAAGGTATGCATTTGCATTATTATTTTTGTTTATTTCTCTGCCCCCCATCCTGAAAGGACAAATTAGAAGTCCTGCCAAAAAAGACTTATGGCTATTGATTGTATTTACCAATAACAAATAACATGCATCTTTCCCCATAGATTAATTTCAGACTTCAGTGTGAAGGCAAACAGTAGGAGAATCATTGCACAATTCACACTTATAAATGAGACAGCAAAGAACTGGAGATTCCCACCAGTGTCCCATGCTGAACAATCTAGTAGAAACACTTGTAGACGGGGTTTTTTTCTCTCTATGCCTCATAGGTTGGATTTGTTGATCACATTCGGCACATCTGTGCCTCTTTTTAAGGTGCCAGATTCTAGAATCCATTACCATTTTATATTTTACTTCACAATTTTTTTCTCTTCCATTTCTTCTAAAATATAGCTTTGCCTTGCTATCTGACAAGTTTATAGTGCACCGTTTGCCATTTTATTAGCACCTGGCTAATAAAATGATAAAAATCAAATATAATGCAGCATTTCTAATTCTGATATGGGAAGATAAAAAAAATTTAGCGCATGCCATGTTGTCTTTGTTGACAGGTGTGACTAACAGTAATAAAGTTATGTTATGTGTCTCTTAGATTTTCTCAGTTTAAGTATAAATCAGCTTAAATATAAGTCCAGGACAATATTTTTTCCTTTCTTTTTCTTTACTTTTGGGAAGGAGTACAATGTAATGGAATACTAGACTTGATTTCAGTTAGACCTGGGTTCAAATCTTGAGTCTGATGCTGTGCTCTGATGCTATGTGTCCATAAGCAAGGCACTTAATCTTACTTAGCTTCGGTTTCCTTATCTTCAAAATGAGGATAGTACCTCTCTACTCCCGAGCAGCTAAGTGGTACCATGGATAGAGTGTCAGACTTGGAGTCAAGAAGACCTGAGTTCAAATCTAGCCTCAGAAACTTACTAGCTGTATGACTTTGAGCAAGTCACTTAACCCTGTTTGCCTCATCTGTAAAATGAGCTGGAGAAATAAATGGCAAACCACTCTAGTATCTTTGCCCCACCCCCTCCCCCCCAAAAAACCAAACCCACAAACCAACCAAATGGGGTCATAGAGTCAGACATAACTGAAATGACTGAACAACAATAATCTACCTACCTCTGACTCAAATGAAAGTCTGTGATAAGTACTATGAAAACTCAGTATAAATGGTAGTTATTATCATTATCATTATTTCTTTCTCTTTCACCTTTTAAATTATTTTTAATGAAATCATATTTCTTTTTGGGTAGAATCAAGGGCAAGGGGACTAGAAAGCTTTGCTTAGTCATACCTGAAGACACATTGTGGAGAACAGTTAGGGAGGCTATGTGGCATATGGGTAGAACACCAGGCCTGGAGTCAAGATTTATTTTCCTGAGTTCAAATCTGACTGCAGACAATTACAAACTGTGTGACCCTGGGCAAGTGATGTAACCCTATTTGCTTCAGTTTCCTTATCTGTAAAATGATCTGGAGAAGGAAATGGCAAACCATTCCAGTGTCTTTTCCTGGAAAACACCAGATGGGGTGATGAAGAGTCAGATACAACTGAAGAACAATATGATACTTTTAGGATTGCAAATGATTCCCAGTTCAATATATTTAGATCAACTCTCTCCTTTGAGTTCCAGTTCTGCAGGAGTTTGTTGGACATTTCAAACTGGATATAAGTTTTTAATCTTTATATGTGCAGAACAGACCTAATTATCTTTTCCCCAAAACCATTCTCTTTTACAATCTTCCCTAATTCTGTCATCCTCCCAGTAATACAGGCTCATAGCCTCTATGCCATTCCTGTCTCAAGCCTTTGCCTCACTTCAGTACCTTTCAATCAATTAATCAGCAAACATTTATTACCCCCCAATATGTGCTGGGCTCTGTGCTAAGTGCTGGGAATACAAAAGGAGGTAAAAGACAGTCCCTTCCCTCAAGGAGCTTACTCATTAATGGAGAAGACAGCAAGCAAAACTGTGTTTATATACATGTGTCTTTTTACATGCACACACACAGGGAAAGCTATAAACAGGATAAATAGGAAATAACAGAGAGAAGACACTAGAATTAAGAGGAGATAGGGAAAGCTTCTAGTTGAATTTGAAGGAAGTCTGGAAGTCAATAGTCAGGAGGATGGAGAACATTCTAGGAATGTTGTTGTTCAGTCATTGAGTCATATTTGACTTTTTGTGACGCTATGGACCGTAGCATGTCAGGCCCTTCTCTCTTTCACCATCTCCTGAAGTCTTTCCAAATTCATGTTTGCTGTTTCCATGTCACTATCTATCCATCTCATCCTTTGCCATCATCTCCTTTTGTCTTCAATCTTTCCTAACATCAGTATCTTTTCTCTCTTTTTTTTTGGGGGGGGTGAGGCAAATGGGGTTAAGTGACTTTCCTAGGGTCACACAGCTAGCAAGTGTTAAATGTCTGAGGCCGGATTTGAACTCAGGTCCTCCTGACTCCAGAGCCAGTGCTCTATCCACTGCACCACCTAGCTGCCCCATCAGTATCTTTTCTAATGATCAAAGTATTTAAGCTGCAGCTTCAGGGTTTTTTTAAAAATTTATTTATTATAGTTTTCAACATTTGTTTAGATAAGAGTTCCAATTTCAAATTTTTCTCCCTCCCTCCTCCCTTCCCCTAGCCAGCTGGTAATCTGATATAGGTGTTTTATATATATATATATATGTATATATAACATTAAATATATTTCTGCATTAGTTATGTTATATGAGAAGAATCAGAGCAAAAAGGAAAAACCTCAAAATAGAAAGACAACAGCACTAAAAACAAAAGAAATAGTATGGTCCAATCAGCATCCATATTCCAAAGTTCCTTTTTTTTTTTTTCCTGGATTTGGAGAGCCTTTTCCATCATGAGTCCTTTGGAACTTTCTTGTACTGTTGGATTGGTGAGGAGAATCTAGTCTATCACAGTTGGTCAACACATAATGTTGATGATGCTGTGTACAATGTTCTCCTGGTTCTGCTCATCTCACTCATCATCAGTTCATGCAAGTCCTTCCAGGTTTCTCTGAACTCCTCCTGCTCATTGTTTCTTACAGCACAATAGTATTCCATTACATTCATATACCACAACTTGTTCAGCCATTCCCCAATTGATGGGCATCCCCTCAATTTCCAATTCCTTGCCACCACAAAAAGAACATCTATAAATATTTTTGTACATGTGGGTCCTTTTCCCTTTTTTATGATCTCTTTGGGGAAAAGACCCAAAAATGGTATTGCTGGGTCAAAGGGTATGCACAGCTTTATAGTCCTTTGGCCATAATTCCAAACTGCTCTCCAGAATGGTTGGATCAGTTCACAGCTCAACCAACAATGCATCAGTGTTCCAATTTTTCCACAGCTTCTCCTGCATTTATTATTTTCCTTTTTTGTCATAGTAACCAATCTGATAGGTGTCAGGTGGCATCTCATAGTTGTTTTAATTTGCATCTCTCTAATCAATAGTGATTTAGAGCATTTTTTTTTCATATGGGAATAGATAGCTTTGATTTCTTCATCAGAAAACTGCCTGTTCATATCCTTTGACCATTTCTCAACTGGGGAATGACTTGGATTCTTATAAATTTGATTTAGTTCCCTATATATTTTAGAAATGAGGCCTTTATCAGAAGTACTGGCCATAAAAATTGTTTCCCAGTGTTCTGCATCCCTTCTAATTTTGGATGCATTGCTTCTATTTGTACAAAACCTTTTTAATTTAATGTAATCAAAATCATCCATTTTGCATTTCATAATATTCTCTATCTCTTGTTTGGTCATAAACTGTTCTTTCCAAAGATCTGAAAGGTAGACTATTTATTCTTCTCCTAATTTACCTATGGTATCACCTCTTATGTCTAAATCATGTACCCATTTTGACCTTAGTTTAGTATATGCAGCTTCAGTTTTGACCTTCCAGTGAATTGTCTAAATTAATTTCTTTAAGTATTGCCTAATTCGATCTCCTTATTGTCCAAGGAAATCTCAAAAGTCTTCTTAAGCACCACAGTTTGCTACTGGAAAAGTGATAGCTTTGACTATATAGACCTTTGTTGACAAGGTGATATCTCTGCTTTTTAGTATGTTGTCCAGATTTATCATAGCATTTCATTCCAAGGAGCAATCATCTTTTAATTTTGTGGCTGCAGTCACTGTCTGCAGTGATCTTTGATCCCAAGAATATAAAATTTGACACAGCTTCCATTTCTTCTGCCTCTTTTTGTCAGGAAGTAATGGAACCAGTTGCCATGATATTAGTTTTTTTAATGTTAAGCTTTAAGCCAACTCTTTACACTCTCCTCTTTCACTGTTATCACGAGGTGTCTTAATTTTTCTTTACTTTCTTCCATCAGAGTGGCATTAACTCTATATCTGAGATTGTTGATATTTTCTTCAGCAGCCTTAATTTCAGCTTTTGATTGATCCAGGCTGGCATTTCACATGATGTAATCTGCATATAATTTGAATAAGGTGACAATAAACTGCCTTATTGTATTTCTTTTTAAATCTTAAACCAATCAGTTGTTCCATGTTTGGTTCCAACTGTTGCTTCTTGACCAGCATACAAGTTCCTCAGTTGGCAAGTAAGATGATATTATACTCCCATCTCTTTGAGTACTTGCCACATTTTGTTGTAATCCACACAGTCAAAGGCTTTGGGATAGTCAATGAAGCAGAAGTAAATGTTTTTCTGAAACTCCCTTGCTTTTTCCATAATATAGTGAATGTAGACAATTTTGTTTTTAGTTCCTCTTCATCTTTGAAAACCAGCTTGCACTTCTGGTAAATCTTTGTTCACATATTGCTGAAGCCTAGCTTGTAGAATCTTAAGCATAATTTGCTGGCATATGAAATTAATGCAATTTGTTTGGTAATTTGAACAGTCTTTGGCATGAGCCTTCTTTAGGATTGGGACATATACTGATCTTTTCCAATCCAGTGGCCACTGTTGAGTTTCCCAAATTTGCTGGCATATTGATTGCAGCACTTTAACCTTATCGTCTTTTGGGATTTTAAATAGTTCTCTTGTCTTTCCCAATAGAATGGGATCTTGGAGGCAATAGGGAGCCAATGGAATTTATTAATGGAGTATGGGGGGAAAGCATGATAGGATCTGCACTTTAGGAAAATCACTTTAATGGCTGAATAGGAAATGATTTGTAGTGGGGAGAGACTTGAGGCATGGGAAGGCATTAAATGGGAGTAATGCAAGGCTGAGGCTTGGTTGGAAGTATTTGGTGGTGATAATATAAGAGAGCTAGAGTTTCAAGAGAGGACAACGTAGAGTTGAATTGGCTTACTAAGAGGAAACTGAGGTTCGTCCTAAGGATAACAGCCAGTAGGTGTTAAGAGTCTAGTCTCAAACCCATATTTTCTGAATCTGACACATTGTATTTTCTATTACCCAACCCCTCCAGGTAGATAATTCTGTTTTGGAGGGAAGAGGCTTGTAGACAGGTGAAATAAATAGTTAACACTTGTCTTACTGCTTTTCAGCTACCTATAGCCAGTGTCAGGGTTACTTGTTACTGCTTATTACTGGCAGATGGCAGAGAAAATTTGACTTTTTTTCCTTCTAAATGTTCCCCAGTGAGTTCTTGACTATGTCTCACACTCTGACCTTGGCTCTTTTCTCTTCAACATTCTGTCAGTAGCTTGAATAAATGCATCAGTGCCTTGCTTCCTGAATTTACAGGTGACCTGTACTTGAAAGGGAGAACTGGTGGTTGGAGAACAGAATCGAGATCCAAAGAGGTTCCAATAATGTATTTGAATCTATTAAGGTGAAATGTAACAGGGATAAATGTAAGGTCCTGCATACTGTAAATTATGAAAAATAAAGTAGGAAAAAGACATGGTTAGACTCCTGTGAAAAAGATATCATATGTTAATGGTTTCCAGGCTTCTTGTGAATCAGCTGGTTGACATAGCAACCAAAAGAGTGAATGGGGTCTTAGGTTGCCTTGCAAGGTCTGATGCCCAGTAGAGGGAGGTTATTGTTCTGCTGTGCTCTACTGGAGTGACCCCACCCCTGGAAGATTGTACCTGGCTCTGGGCCAGTATTTTAAGGAGGACATTGGTGAGGTGACATGTATCCAGAAGAAGGTGGCCAGTTTGTTGAAATGAGGGGACCAGAAATCATGCCGTACGAGAATCAATTGAAATAACTTTGGATTTTTAGCTTGAGAAAGAAAAAGTATAAGAAGAATGTGAAAGCTTGTCTTCAAGTATTTGAAGAATTATGTAGAAAAGGTATTTATTGCTTAGCTGTATTCATACCATGAAATGAATCAATGGAAATTATGCAAAATAGATGTTAACTTATTATCAATGATTATGATGATAATAATAATAGCTAGCATTTATACAGCACCTAGTTTGTGCCAGGCACTATGCTAAGAACTTTAAAAATATTTCATTTGATCCTCACAACAACCTTGTAAGGCAGGTGCTGATATTATCCCCTTTTTACAGATATGAAAACTGAGGCAAGCAAATTAAGTCAACTGCTCAGGATCACACAGCTGAGGCTGGATTTGAAATCAGGTCTTCTTGACTCCAGGCCCAGCCCTCTCTCCTTACCTGTCTATAAGGAAAGCGTTCTCAGTATTCAGAGCTGTCCAAGAATATATTTGACTGCCTTAGGTAAGGGAGTGATTTCTCCCTCACCGGTAGCCCTTGAATGGTGACTCTATGACTACTGGGCGGAGATAGTTGAAGTTGACATGTCTATACTACTTGAGGTGTGAGCCACTTTTCAGTTCTGAGTTTGTATGATTACATTTTCTGTGCATGTAGAGAACATCATTTGAAAGAATCAGATAACAGAAGAGATCATGACTTGCCCCCCGACCCCTGACCCCTTCCCCAGTTCCACTATTTACTCCCTAGGGGGAAGTATTTGACACATTGCTGCCAAAATCATTCTAATTCTTGACACACTCAATTTAACAAACATTAATTGCATGCCTAATGTGGGCAAAGTAACAAGTTAGGTCTCAGGGATTCAAATAAATGGAGTACTGGGACTGGAGTTAGGGAGACTTGAGTTCAAATCCAGTCCTAGACACTTAAGACACTTGGTATCTGACCCTGGATAAGTCTCTTAACCTCTCTGCTTCAGTTCCTTTATCTGTAAAAATGGGGTAAATAATATCACCTTCCTTATATAATTGCTGTTAGACTCAAATGAGATAGTGTATGTAATGGATTTTGCAAACCTTAAAGCTGTATATAAAGTTAGTCAACAAGTATTTATTAAGCAGATGCTAGGTAGCAAAGTAGAGAGAGCACTGGACCTGTAGCCCAGGAAATCTGAGTTCACATCCTGACTCAGATACTTAAGATATTTACTATCTATATGACTAGTATGGCAAGTCACTTATTCTTGCTGCCTCAGTTTTCTCTACTGTTAATGGAGATAATAGCAATTACTTGGCAAGGTTGTTATGAGGATCTTATGAGGTAAAATAAGTAAAGCACTTAGCATAGTGCCTTGCACATAATGTTTTTCCCTTTCTTTGCATCTGTGACATTGAACACAGAGCCAGGCATATGGTAAGCACTTAAGAGAAGGAACGAAGGAAAAAGCATTTATCAAGTGGCTAATGTAATAGTTAGCTATTAATAGTATCATTAATAAAATACTAATAAAATTAGCTGACTAATAACTAATTAAATTAGAATGGGAGGGGGCAGCTAGATGGTGCAGTGGATAAAGCACCGGCCCTGGATTCAGGAGGACCTGAGTTCAAATCCAGCCTCAGACACTTGACACTTACTAGCTGTGTGACCCTAGGCAAGTCACTTAACCCTCATTGCCCCACCAAAAAAACCCCTCAAAACAAGAACCAAACCAAACCAAAACAACAACAAAAAAAACCTGTAAAAAAACCAAATTAGAATGGGAGCTTGGTGAGCAGAGCACATTTTTTTTCTCAATAATGATAGTAAAGGAACTGACATTGTATGAAGATTGTAATAGCTCATTAGCCCTCACTTAGAGAAGCTTTAATGTTTGTAAAGGCCTTTTACAAATATTTTTCATATGGAAAGATATTTTCAAGCTTCTCTTGCTTTCCCATTATGTTTTGGATGATAAACGAGCTAGATTTAGATGAACAGTAGGATGGTAAAAGTCAACCTGGCTATCATCAAAATGGCTTCTGTGAATTGGGGTAGCAATAAGTTTACTTGCATAATTTTTTTCCTCCCACAAATTCAAATCCAGTACTAATGTGACTTCTAATTGTACTGTATGTCCAAAACAAATCAAACAAATAAAGCCCACCTGAATCTTATATTCAGAATAGCATGGCCTAATCAACTTTCTATCAGTTAATTCTGCCTTTTAGCTCCTCTCTCTTACTATGTTGAAGTACACAGAACTGTGCTATTTTACCACCTCCTGTGTGGGGTTTTCTCTTTGCCACCACCATGTCTTTGCCCAAGTGTGTTGAACAGCTCCCCCCTTCCATTCTAAGAACCATGTTCCTCCTTTCCATGAAATCTGGATTAACTCCTGAGGAAGTTTTCAGTCCTACCATCTCACCAATTGGTGACTACTTTGCCTTGGTGCACTCTGCTAATTATTGTGTCTCTCTGAGCATATTTATCTTGACTATGTTTGTCTTCTTAATTCAATTGTAAACCTTTCATTAGGGTCAAGGTCATTTCCAGTCTTTACTTTGTACTCTCCCAAACACAAAAAATGCTTGAGGGTTTGGGAGTGGAACTTCCTGAAAGTCCAGAGTTCAAGGAAAGAATCTTAGAGATCATTCCTGTCCTTTTGTATCCATATATAAGGAAATTAGTGCCCAAATAGGAAAGT
Source organism: Dromiciops gliroides (assembly GCF_019393635.1). Lineage (NCBI taxonomy): Eukaryota > Metazoa > Chordata > Mammalia > Microbiotheria > Microbiotheriidae > Dromiciops > Dromiciops gliroides. The sequence goes on along the minus strand of NC_057861.1, from coordinate 271,561,164 downwards.
GGATGAATGAGCTCACACAGGTCGTTAAGTGGCAAACCGAAACTGTGCAGTCTGTTGTTCTTTATATTAATACTAAACTTTCCATAGTTTAATTTCTTTCATTAATCCTTGTACTCCCTCCATCCTGTCAGCTTATTTAAAAAAAAAAAAGCAGGACATTTTAAACCGTAAGTTCCATTTTATGGATAAGAAGAGAATTTCAGAGAAGCTACTTCTGTCCCTTCTAAATTGTCCAGGTAACTGTAAGATTAATGATTATGGCCTATAATGTTTAACAATACTATTTTTTAAAAATACTATTTCAGTGGATTTGTAGTCTCATTACTTTTGTCAGTGCCCCCATGCAGTGGTAGGGATTGCAATATATTCACACTTTCTTGTCCTGTCACCTCCAGGATCAAGTCTCCCTCCTTCCCCCTTTACCATCTTCTTACACCTTCTAACCTGTACTCTGAGATGTAGTGACATTAGCCTACCTTCTGTTCCTTTAACAAGATACTGCTTATCCTAATTCTAGGTATTTCCCCTGACTGCCCACCCCCAAGACTGGACCTCCCTCTTTATCTCTACCTTCCAACTTCCCTGGCTTCCTTTTAGTCCAAACTAAAATCTCACCTTCTATAGGGAGCCTTTTTTGTTCCCCCCCCCTTTTTTTTTTTGGTGGGGCAATAAGGGTTAAGTGACTTGCCCAGGGTCACAAGTGTCTGAGGCTGTATTTGAACTCAGGTCCTCCTGAATCCAAGGCCCATGCTTTATCCACTACGCCACCTAGCTGCCCCTGTTCCTTCTTAATTGTAGTGTCTTCCTTCTGTTGAATATTTCCAGTCTCTCCTGTAGGTAGCTTGTTTTTATTTAGTTATTTGCATGTTGTCTCCCCCATTAGATTGAGCTCCTTGAAAACCGGGGCTGTCTTTTGCCTTTCTTTTTATCTCCAGCACTCAACACAGTGCATGACATGGAGTAAGTGCTTAATAAATGTTTACTAAATATCTGACTGATTGTCTTTGTCCTATAAATCTTCCAGAAAAAGGGTTTACTCAGTGTGTTGGAATTCTTTCCCTAAGTCTTTTAACATAGTATGATTGCCAGTTCTGTATGTGGGCTGTCCTTTTGCATAGTATCTCTTTTACTCTTGACACATGTCTACCTTCTTTTCCAATCATATATCCTCTGTACATTTTTTATGCCACTTCTTCTATTATACTTATCATTGTCAATAAGTTGTAACCAGTTCACACATATATCTCAGCCTTGCATGTTAAGTTACCCACAGTATTGCTTTGAAAATGTTAGTGTTTCATGATCATAATCACTTAAATATAGCTAGAAGATTAGTGTTAGAATTTTGTTTAGAATATCTCTTGAAAACATTAAAAATGCTATTCCCCAAAAGAAATTCAGCCTTTCTTTTCCTTCTGTTCAATTCTTGAACTAGCTCAGTGATTCCCCTGCATATAACTGTCTGGAATTTTTTTCTAGGAAAGGGAATTAATATGCAATGGAAGAGCTTGTGAGGGGAGTGAAAGAAGTGTGCCATGTGCTGTTCTTGACCTCCAAATTTACCAACCACCCCAGCCCAAAGCCCCAGTGGCCCTGCTCTAGTTACAGCTCCTTGACACAATGCTCTTACATAGTTGTTGAATTTTAATTTTAATCCTCAATTGGAATTTTTTCAACACTTCATGTTAATGGGAAGAGATGAATAACAGCAAAATACATTAAGATTTTTTTTTAAAAAATAAGCAGATACCTTCTGTAATATGTCTAGGATCATCATATTCAGCCAATACTTGCCATACTCACTCACCTCTACGTTACTGTACAATTACAATCAGCATTTAACATAATGGCCCCAAAGCACTTAAGAACTTCAAGTCATTAAAGATTCAGTTATATTCACTCTGTTGTACTCATCAAAGCAGAAAAATGGATAAATACATTTTAGAAAGGTTTTCAAAAAGAATTAAAACAAGAGGTATTCTTGTTATATTTTCCTGACAATTATTTTGCTATTCTTTAAACATTTTTTTCCAAAAGTATAATATAAAAATTTGCTTGTTGCAGGCTGTGGTTCAGAATAATAAATCATAACAGTTTTCAACTACTTCCTTGTTCTTTTATATGTTAGTAAATTTACTGAAGATTTGGAAAATGAATTGATTTAACTCTTCACTGTGATACAGATTTGCAGTTGTGGGATTTAAAGTCTATCATCTCAGCAATGAGTTGTGTCTCCCAATTGATCATTTTCCTTATGCTGAAGTGTCTGTCAGCATAAATGTCAACAGATGTAACTAACTGCAAATAAAGCTTGGTGTATATCTGAGTGAAAGCTGTTAGGCATAAGACCCACAATTTCTGACAAAATGCTTCCCATATTAAAAAATTACAGGGGGCAGCTAGGTGGCCCAGTGGATAAAGCACTGGCCTTGGATTCAGGAGGACCTGAGTTCAAATCTAGCCTCAGACAATTGACACTTAACTAGCTGTGTGACCCTGGACAAATCACTTAACCCTCATTGCCCAGCAAAACAAAATTACAACTAAGATAAGTTTGTTTATAGAGAGAAAAGAATACTATATTTCTCCCCTTTTAGAGTCAAACTTTAAACGAATGTAATATCTGTCTGTGTCCCCTCCTCCCCTGCCAACCTTACCCCCACCAAAATGGACATCACAGAGCACTTCTAAGCTATTAGGTGCTAGAAAAATGAATTGCCATTATTGAATCACCATAATAAGCTTCAATATTTTGGTTATAGTGGAAAGAGTATTGGTCAGTTAGTTGCAGTTAGTTGCATCTGCATGGTAGGCAGCCAAAGAGATTGCCTTGAACCAAGAGATGGAATGACTTGTTTTTTGGGACAAGCAAAGAGGCCAGTATCACTCAATCAAAGAGTATGTGTCCATAAATGATGTATAGGAAGACTGGAAAGGTACAATAGGGCTAACTTATGAAGGCCTTTGAATACCAAACAAAGAATTTTGTGTTTAGTTCTGGAGGCCATAGGGAGCTACTGGAATTTATTGAGTAGGGTGGTGACGTGGTCGAATCTATGCTTTAGAAAAATCACTTTAGATGCAGAAAACTGGGAAACAATTTTTATGGCCAGTACTTCTGATAAAGGCCTCATTTCTAAAATATATAGGGAACTAAATCAAATTTATATGAATCCAAGTCATTCCCCATGTTAAGGGCTAAAATTCTAGCTAAACTGTCTAAAATATCTAATGAGTGGTCGCCAATAAATCATAAGCTTTAGCAAGAGTTAGACTTTTAAGCATTTATTAAGGAGAATAAGAATTTGGTAAAGAGAGAGAAAGGCCTAGATTCCTATCTATTAAAGGGAGAGCACATTTCTAGCTCCGCTCTCCACCGGAGTCCAGAGGAAAGAGAGCGAGACCGAGCGCCAGTCTCTTCCTTCCTCCTCCCACTAGTCCGCGTCACTTCCTGATGCCAAAGAAAAGACTCCTGGTCTTGCCCTCAAAGACCTTTGCTTCATGGGCAGAACTCTTCTACAGTAAGTCTCCAGCAGGTGGCGTTATTCCAGTCGTTACAGTCCCCCCTGTTGCTCCTCAAGAAACAAAATGTTTCCTTGACGGAACAGTAAAAAGAATATAATAACTATTGCTAACTAATAATATGTGAACAACAATATAGAAAAGGAAGAGAGGACAGTTTTGTCCAGAGGGGCGATTTTTTGTCCTCATGAACCGACGCTTTGACATTGGTCTTGCAAAGGGAGGGCCTCTGCAGAGAATACATATTACAGATGATGTATATTATAACAGAAAGGAGATAGTAAAAACTAACAAAGCAAAACAGTTCATATAAAGTCTCTGAGTTCTCTTGTCTTCTTTTTTTTTTTTTTTTAGTGAGGCAATTGGGGTTAAGTGACTTGCCCAGGGTCACACAGCTAGTAAGTGTTAAGTGTCTGAGGCCGGATTTGAACTCAGGTACTCCTGACTCCAGGGCCGGTGCTCTATCCACTGCGTCATCTAGCTGCCCCCTCTTGTCTTCTTGAAGTGGTAAGATGTCATCAGGAGGAAACTGGATTCTGGTCTAGAAAACTGGATTCTGGACTCTGGTCTGGAAAGCTGGATTCTCTTCTTTAACTGTTTGAATTGCTGTATTTTTACTAAACCTTAGCATAGCATTGTCAATGATCAAATTAATAAATTCCATTACATTCCTTCCTTTATATGGTTAGACTTGTAATAGAGGGTTGAGGTAGTTATGCAATTTGTAACACTTTTTACCACCATGTGTCTGGATCAAAGCCAAATTTAGTATGTGTTCATGACACCTGAAAATGTTATGGAAAGGTTATCATACCATATCTCATGGTTCCGAGACAGCCAGTGATTGTGCTAGGCCACAGGTGAGTTCAACTGAGTGAGATAAAAAGATAATTAAGTTCAGTTAAATTAGGTTAAATTAGGAGGGAGAGAGGATGAATACTGGACTGTGCCTAGTAATTGTGCTCTACATAGTCACCATCATAAGCAAACCATGGACTTACGTATACCTGTCTCTCCTTTTGTTGCACATATATTCTCTCCAGGGCCTGCATCAGAGTTCACAGCAAATTAGTCTCTGAAATGATAAGTTTCCATACTTCCAAAATCTCATTAATTTCACCAAAGACAGTATGATGGTAAAAATGCGTGCTATGCTGCATAACTGAGAATATATTAGTGATATATACAATAATTCCAAACCATACCCAGAGTATAATGACATATAAATAATAAACGAATGTAAATAGCTGATTACATTAGACATTATCACATAATCTTCTTTTAGCAAGTAAACCACATCATCTTATACATGAATTCTCTAGTATAACAGTAGCAGATACTTAAAGTGGTGATTAATTTTTCAAAAAGAAATAAGATTTCAATATTCAATGTTTTCAGTGAGGTATCAAGCAATAGGGTTCAATAACCCTTTCTGGTCTTTTTTAGTTAAACAGAACAACATAAAAGAGAAAGGAGAAAAAATAAATAAATAAAACAAAACTCATTAGAACTCATGGTCCTCTCAAAAAGAAAGAGTAAAAAAAAAAATTCTGGTAGCTTCTGAGGCCCGATAGCCTCACCCACAGCATATACTTAAAATGTCTTTGAATAATCACTTAGTTTATAAAATTTAGTTTTAAAGAAAAGCAAAAGAAACAAAAGTCAAGAAACAAAGCAAAACCAAAAATAAAAATAAAAAACAAAAGATTCGCTAAGCACCCTTTTGTGCTCTTAAAGAACTTAAAGGTGTGGTGAATTCCAGGTTTTTTTAGTGCCTTTCAAAAGTCAAAACAAAACAAAACAAAAAAACCAAAAAGAATTAAAAAAAAATAGTTGAGGTGGGCCAGAAAACTAGGCCATGTGCTTCAGTGCTTTTGCCTGTAGAAGGAAATGCTTGTTAAATTATAAGGTATTTAAGCTGCTAGAGTTTGGGGTATGCCACATTGTTTTAACTGGTTCCCCAATTCTCTGCAAGCCAAAGTGGCAGGGGTTTCTGAATTGTCATTGATCTTTCTAATGCTGTCATAATGTTCTTTATGGTAGAAAATGTGGAGTTCTCTAGCATCAGTTTTGTCTGTGCCACTGATTTTCAATAAAGGCTGATTTAATTGATGAACCACAACATTCAGCTGATGCTGCTTAGCAAATGCTACAATTGTATCATTTCCTCCCCACTTTCCAAATTTCTTTAATTCATCAACATATTCTTCAAAAGGGGAGTCATTTACTATAAAAGACTCAAACTCTTGTCTATGGTTAATCATATAAGAAGCAGCTTCTTGTCTGTGTCTGAGATGATTTCTACAGTGACCTTCTAGCTGGTCTGCTAAAGCCCTAAAAAGGCAATTTCCGTCTCCTGATACTTTACGAAGACTGAGTCCCAAAGCATTTAACTGATCAGTGGGATTATCAAATGGGAACTGCCTATTTCCTCTGAACTCTCTTTGCTCTTTAACAGTTGCTATCGTTAGGGTTTTTAGCTTTTTAGCGTCTACCTCAGGTCTATCTGAAATCTCTTCACCTATGAATGGTGCAGGCTTTACATGAGAGCAATGAATCCATGAGTCTTTTTCACCAATTTTAATGGCAGTAGGAGTTGTCAATAATACCTGAAAAGGTCCTTCCCAGGCAGGTTGGGTTCCACTGGTTCTCTGAAAATTCTTTACATATATTTTATCTCCTGGGTTGAAGTTATGCAATGAAAAGTCTAATGGGCCTGCCTGGACCACAGCTCCTGCCTCATGGAGTTCACGTAGCCTGGTCTGTAATTCCTGTATATAGGAGGCAACAGAAGTATCACCTCCCACCAGTGATGTATAAACTGGGGAAAAAGTTTTAGCTTGGATAGGAGGGTGACCAAAAAGCATTTCATAAGGAGATATATGAAGTTCTCCCCTTGGTCTACTTCATAGATAGAATAATTCCAATGGTAGAACATCAGGCCATTTCAAATGGGTTTCAGTACATAATTTGCCAATCATGCTCTTAAGCTCTTTATTCATACGTTCAACTTGGCCTGAACTTTGTGGATGGTAGGGCGTGTGGAATTTTGGAGTCACTCCCAAGAAAGAGTAGATTTGGGATAAAATCGAATCAGTGAAATGTGTGCCTTTGTCAGAATGGATGCGGGCTGGTGGGCCAAAACGAGGTACTATCTCTTTAAGAAGAATTTTGGCAACAAAGGCAGCTGTGGCTTGGGGGCTGGGAAAGGCCTCCACCCACCGAGTGAGCTGATCAACTATAACAAGGCAAAATTTATAATGTCCTGCTTTTGGCATAGTAATATAATCAATTTGTAAGTGCTCAAAAGGTGTATATGCTAGGGGACGCCCTCCATAAGCTTTGGCCTTAAAAGCATACTGATTATAAGACTGACATGTGGAACAGCCCGAGCAGATTAGAGATGCTGTATTAGTCACACCTGGTGCTATCCAGGTTCTCTTAATAGAGTCTACAATGCCTTGTGTACCAAAATGGCCTTTTCTGTGAATAGAGAGGCATACCTGGTGGTAGAATTTCCAGGGAAGAAATGGCTTACCTTCCGGAGACACCCAGATGCCATTGATCTGTTTCGCCTTAAATTTCTTTTTCCACTTTTCTACTTCAGAATCGTCATAGGTTAGGTTGGAAGGAATATCCTCAGAAGGTGAAAGGTTAAGTACATGTTCAGGAGCTTCTAATGCAGCAAGCTTGGCTACAGAATCGGCTTGTGCATTTCCCTTTGAAACAGGATCACTATTCCCTGTGTGGGCAGGGCAATGTACAACAGCTAGGGAAGAAGGCAGTTTCAGGGCATCTAAGAGGTCCTTGATAAGGTCCCCATTGGCAATAGCCTTGCCCGAGGATGTTAGAAAGCCTCGTTGACGCCAAATCATACCAATAAAGTGGCATATGCCAAAGCCATATTTCGAGTCAGTAAAAATAGTGGCACTCTTACCTTTGGCTATATTACAGGCCTGTGTAAGAGCCACAAGTTCAGCAGCCTGTGCACTAAAATGGCAAGGCAGAGAAGCTGCCCAGAGGGTGTCATAATCAGAAACTACAGCAGCTCCAGTAAAATGGTTTCCCTCATAAATGAGGAACCATCTGTATAGAGGACAAGATCAGGATTTTCTAAAGGTGTATCAAAAAGATCATCACAGGGTTTTTCAGCTATATCAACTAAAGAAGCACAGTCATGCAACGGTTCCCCCGAGAATGGTAAATTAAGGAGAATAAGAATTTGGTAAAGAGAGAGAAAGGCCTAGATTCCTATCTATTAAAGGGAGAGCACATTTCTAGCTCCGCTCTCCACCGGAGTCCAGAGGAAAGAGAGCGAGACTGAGCGCCAGTCTCTTCCTTCCTCCTCCCACTAGTCCGCGTCACTTCCTGATGCCAAAGAAAAGACTCCTGGTCTTGCCCTCAAAGACCTTTGCTTCATGGGCAGAACTCTTCTACAGTAAGTCTCCAGCAGGTGGCGTTATTCCAATCGTTACACCCAGTTGAGAAATGGTCAAAGGATATGAACAGGCAGTTTTCTGATGAAGAAATCAAAGCTATCTATTGCCATATGAAAAAATGCTCTAAATCACTATTGATTAGAGAGATGCAAATTAAAACAACTTTGAGGTACCACCTGACACCTATCAGATTGGTTACTATGACAAAAAAGGAAAATAATAAATGTAGGAGAAGCTGTGGAAAAATTGGAACACTGATACATTGTTGGTTGAGCTGTGAACTGATCCAACCATTCTGGAGAGCAGTTTGGAATTATGGCCAAAGGACTATAAAGCTGTGCATACTCTTTGACCCAGCAATACCACTTTTGGGTCTTTTCCCCAAAGAGATCATAAAAAAGGGAAAAGGACCCACATGTACAAAAATATTTATAGCTGTTCTTTTTGTGGTGGCAAGGAATTGGAAATTGAGGGGATGCCCATCAATTGGGGAATGGCTGAACAAGTTGTGGTATATGAATGTAATGGAATACTATTGTGCTGTAAGAAACAATGAGCAGGAGGAGTTCAGAGAAACCTGGAAGGACTTGCATGAACTGATTATGAGTGAGATGAGCAGAACCAGGAGAACATTGTACACAGTATCATCAACGTTGTGTGTTGATCTACTGTGAGGGACTAGATTCTTCTCACCAATGCAATGGTATAGAAGAGTTCCAGGGGACTCATGATGGAAGGGAATCTCCAAATCCAAGGAAAAAAAAAGAACTGTGGAGTATAGATGCTGAATGAGCCATACTATTTCTTTTGTTTTTGGTGCTGTTTTTTCTATTTTGAGGTTTTTCCTCATTGCTCTGATTCTTCTCTTATAACATGACTAATGCAGAAATATGTTTAATGTTATAACCTATATCAGATTACCTGCTGTCTAGGGGAGGGGTGGAGGGAGGAGAGGGAGGGGGAAAGATCTGAAATTGGAAAGCTTGTATAAACAAATGTTGAGATCTATCTTTACATGTAACTGGAAAAAAAATACTTTTATTAGAAAAAAATCACTTTATTGGCTGAATGGGGGATGGATTATAGTGGGGAAAGACCTGAGTCAGGCTGACTCACCAGCAGGTTAATGCAATAGTCCAGGATTGAGGTTATAAGGTCCTACCTTAGTGTCAGAAAGAGAAGGGGATATATTTGAGAGATGTTGTAAAGGTGTAGTTGCAGGGATGTTACAAAGGTGTTGACAGGCATTGGCAACAGTTTAGATATTGGGGTGGGGGTTGGGGTGAGAGATAATGAGAAATTCAGGGTGACTCTTAGGTTATGAGCCTACGAGACTGGGAATATATAACAAGGAAAGTAGGAATGGGATAGTATTTGGGGGGGAAGCTAATGAGTTTTGTTTTGGACATACTTAGTTTCAGATATCTACTGAATATCCAGTTTGAGATGTCTAAAAGACATTTGGAGATGAGAGATTGTAAGTCAGGAGAGAGATTGGGTAGGAAAGTTAGATTTGAGAATCATTAGCATAGAGATGGTAATTAAATCCATAGGAACTGATTAGATCACCAACTGAAGTAATATTGAGGGAAAAGAAGACCCAGGACAGAACCCTGAGGGGCACCTACAGTTAAAGGGAGTGATGGGGGATCCAGGAAAGTAAACAGAGGAAAGAGCAGTAAGATAGATAGGAGGAGAACCAGGAGTGAGTGGTGTCCCCAAAACCTAGAGAGCATAGAATATCAAGGAGGAGAGTTGTGAAGGGCATATGAGATAGTATATGTAAAGTACTTTGCTAAACTTGGCATTTACTATAATCTGTAGATTTACCTGTTCTCTGATTCTGTTCCCTTTAAAATTGATGAAAGGAATACCATGTGTGAAGGCAAGATGGCATGATGAACAGAATTCTGCACTTGGAGTCAGAAAAGCCAGTGTTTGATTCCTACCTTGGTCACTTACTAGCTGTGTGACTTTGGACAAATACATCATTTCATCTTTCCTAGCCTCAGTTTCCTTTATCAATAAAATGAAAACGATAACTGTAGTAACTCAGAAGGTTGTTCAGAGGCTTAGCTTTCCATAACATAGTATAATAAAAATAAGATGATTGCACATGAAACTGCAGATATATGATGTACAACTTGGTATTTCTTTTAAATATATAATAAAGTTATTGTGTAAATTTTTTTCCCTTTTTATTCCTCCCTCATCCCCTCACCCTAGAGATGGCTATCATTAGACACAAGAATATATATATGTGTGTGTGTGTGTGTGTGTGTGTGTGTGTATGTAAAATTATTCTGTATACACTTCTGTTGATCAGTCCTTTCTCTGGTCAAAGGTAATGCCTTTCTTTATATGTCCTTTATTGTTAATTTGGGTATTTATAATAGTCAAAACGACTTATTCATTCAAAGTCATTCTTAAAACAAGATTGCTGTTATTGTATAGAATGTTCTCTTGGTTCTGTTCATTTTGCTCTTCATTATTTTGTGTAAGTCTTTCTGTGTTTTTCTTTTCTTTCTTTCTTTTTTTTTTTTTTTGTGAGGCAGTTGGGGTTAAGTGACTCGCCCAGGGTCACACAGCTAGTAAGTGTTAAGTGTCTGAGGCCGGATTTGAACTCAGGTACTCCTGAATCCAGGGCCGGTGCTTTATCCACTGTGCCACCTAGCCTCCCCCCGTGTTTTTCTAAGATTGTCAAGCTTACCATTTCTTACAGCACAATCATATACCGCATCTTGTTCAGCCATTACATAATTAATGGGAATTCCTGCAGTTTCCACTTCTTTGCCACCACAAAAAGAACTGCTATAAACATTTTGGGTTATTTTGTAGGGGAGATTCTTATTCAGGTACCTGTTGGACTAGATTTGGCTTCTGAGGCCCTTCTCAACTCTGAGGTTATGTAATTATTTGTAACAGTTAAGTCTTATTCTGAAAGAACACACCATCTTGTGAATTCTTCCCATTTACCAGCTTCTCCCAAGATTCACTAGAGCCATTACTCCAAATGATTTCCTGATTTACTTGTACAGTACCCCAGTCTGTGCAAAATAACATTCCCCTTTGTTGGCTGGTGAGGGCATTTTAGAAGGTAAATGAAGAATAATTTTATTCTTCTTGTTGTTAATGTTGCAGCCTCTAAATGTGGGGTTCTTAATATTTTTTGGCCTATTGACTCTTTTGACAGTCTGGTGAAGCTTGTGGACCCCTTCTCAGAATAATATTTTAAATGCATAAAATAAAACTTGTAGGAGTGCAAAAGATGCCAATTATATTGAAATATAAGGATAACACACACACACACACACACACACACACACACACACACACACACTCATGGCCCAAACGTTGGAAAACTGCTATCCTAGGCCAACACTTAAAAATTTCATCTGTGATTTCTTTCCCCAAATAAATGCCTTTCCCTAGTGGACTTTGAAATTGAAAACATGCCTTTTCTTTTATCTCCTTTCAGCCAAGAAAAAGAAACCCAAACTTTTAAATAAGTTTGATAAGACAATAAAATCTGAACTTGATGCTGCAGAGAAACTACGGAAAAAGGTAGGTTTGCATTCTTATTTGGCTTAAAAAATATGTATGTATATGTATGTGTATGTATAAGTGTATGCATATGTATATGTATATTTGTTGTTGTTAAAGATCCCTGGATTGAGGGCTATGAATTATAGTCCCAAGTTTTTCACCCAACTAATTGTAAGATTGCATAGATCTCACTTTTCCTCTCTAGGCATCAAATCACTGTGAGAAAATGGAGTGGAAACAATTCTGGACCTGTAGTCAGGAGAAACGGGTTCAAATCCTGCTTTTAATAATTACTAATTAATTCTGATGTCATAGGCAAATCACTTTACCTCTATGATTCTTCTTCATCAGTAAAATAAGTAAGGAAAGAAGTATTTATTAAATGTTTACTATATGCTAGGAAGTGTGCTAAGTGCTTTACAAATATCTCATTTTTGAAATATCACCCTACCTGAGAAGTAAGTCTTATCTACGTTTTACAGTTGGAGAAACTGAGATAGTGATTTTTTCCTGTAGGAAGAATAAGTGCAGTTATATGTCTTATCTCAGAAATAACACTGATCTTAGGTTATTGACAGAATTAGCAGTTTAATTAAATTGATGTCAATAAAGGTGGTATTTTCTATTCAGATCAACACAATTTTAAACATTGGCACAAATGATATTTATTCATATAAGCTGTAGTTTAGTTAATCAATGAATTAAAGCTCATTCTCAATTAAGGTTCAAATAAAGTACTAGGGAATAATATGTTCCTTCTTGTTCCCAGGGTTCTCAAGTCAGATTATATTTCTATGATTTGGGATTTGGATGTTTGTTGATAGTTATTGATCAAGCATGAAAAGAGATTTCAGTAGGGTGGTATCTTGATTAAAAATATTAATTTGGTCATTTATTATGTAGAGTGTTAATCCTGTGGTTTCAATCTGGTTAAAGAGGTCATGATTGAATTTGTCAGAAAAATTAAATTTGTAAGATTACTTTTTTTGTTTTGTTTTGTTTTGAGTTTTTTGCGGAACAATGGGGGTTAAGTGACTTGCCCAGGGTCACACAGCTATTAATTATGAAGTGTCTGAGGCCGGATTTGAACTCAGGTACTCCTGAATCCAGGGCCGGTGCTTTATCCACTGCGCCAACCAGCCGTCCCTGAAAGATTCCTTTTTAAAAAATAGATATTTGCCATTACATGAAATGGATTCCCACACAACATCTTAAGTAAGAAATGAAATGGTGGTCCAAAAAAGTTAACTTTGACAAAAGTATGCATGTTTAAGTAACTATTTAGTTAATTATTTGTGAGAATAACTGAAAATTTGAGAGGATAGTAGGCCCTTCACTTAGTTTCTCCCAGAGTCTGCTTATTATTTTCACTATCTTGAGTTTTAAAAATTATTGGGGATATAACTGTTTCTAGCTAAATTATTGGAGGCCAGACTGGGTTTTTCTAAAATATTGCTACTTATAAATTAATGGCTATTGCACCAGTTTAGGTTAGTAAGCATTTATTATTAAGGTATATTAAATATTAGTAAACAATTAGTAAAGAATTTATTGCATGGCAATTAACACAAGCTGAAAAATCCCCAGCTCCATTTTGTCTCTGTATTACCTATTCTGTACTAAGAAGGGAGTGCTCACCAACTGGACAGCCTTCCTAGCCTAGAGTGCAAACCAAGAATGGTGTTCACCTCATAGTCTCAGTCTTTTCCCACTTCTGATAGAGGTGGCTCTTACACACTGATCAAAGCTAATTGGTTAACATCATTAAATTCCATTGGTTGATGTGACCTGAGGGTGACCCATATTAAAATGAGCTCTACTGTGATGACATCAGGGTCTAATGGGAGAAGGACCCTGAGGAGCAAGGGTGCATTCAAATATGGGTGGTTTTAATCTCCTTATTTCACTGAGCTGGTCAGAGTCTTATCTCTATTGTACCTTTGGGCTGTCTCTGAGATTAGCTAAAGTTCCTGAAGAGAAAGCTGACAAAGACTGGGTTCCTGTATCCCTCCAAAAAACCCCATTATTAATAATTATTTTCTCACAATCCCTATAATCCCATACAGTCAAGTGACTCTATTCTACTTGCTTTAGGTTAACCCAGTGTCACTGGTTAACTTTAAACTTGGAAGGACATGAAAGGGGAAAGTTTAATAGCTAAACGAAAGAAATATTTCAAGAAATCTTAGAATTGAGTATTTGATCTGGCCACAATCTTTTTATTTTACTTTTTTTTTTTTGGTTGGGCAATGAGGGTTAAGTGACTTGCCCAGAATCACATAGCTAGTAAGTGTCAAATGTCTGAGGCCAGATTTGAACTCAGGTCCTCCTGAATCCAGGGCCAGTGCTTTATCCACTGTGCCACTTAGCTGCCCCTATAGATTACTTTTTATGTGCTTAATCAACCCAGCAAAAGTCTTCAACATAAACAGGCAGCTCAAATGGTAAAGGAGAATGTGAGTGAAATCTATTAATTATCATAAAATATCATATTCCACATTTTAACATTTTACTGGTACATACATTGTTGATTAGTGATATCCAACATGGTTTCTTTCCAGCCAGCATTTTGGTGTTCATCAGATTTGCCACTGGTTGGAACACAGTCAGAGAAATGATGTGTAAACAGAGGATGTAGGGACACAAAGACAGGGACTAAAAAAGACAAGGAAAAGCCTACTGCCTAACAGTGTTCCAGGAGGGAAACCAGGACATGCTTATAACATCACTCACTTATGTGCCAAGGTCATACAGTAATATCATTACTCTCTGGTTCCTTCTCCAGAGTATCAGTTCTCCATAGTTTAGTCACTTTTTTTTTTTCATATATGATCTCTGAGAAGCATATTAAATAACTATACAATAATAGGACAGCTAGATGATGCATTGGATTGAGTGCTGGGCATATAGTCAGGAAGATTCATCTTCCTTGAGTTCAAATCTGGCCTCAGACACTTACTAGATGAGCATGTCACCATGAGCAAGTCACTCAACTCTGTTTGCCTCAGTTTCCTCATCTATAAAATGACCCGGGGAAGGAAATGGCAAACCACTCCAAGAAAACTTCAAATGGGGTCATGAAGAGTGGGATGCAACTAAAAAATGACTCACCACCACCACCATCAACAATTTTGAAAGTAGCATAAGACAGAGGACTGGCCTTGGAGTCATAAAGACCTAGGTCAAAGTTCTTCCTTCAACATGAATGATTCGCTTAACTTTTTGATAGCTCAAGGTATCTCTATAAGGAGTTGTTGGTGTGCATCAGTGAAAGGAGTTTTGACCCTGGGATTTCCCTATATTGATGGATTTGTAAGTCTGCCCTTTTTTCTCAAAAAAGTAATATCTTACTATGTTGCATAACAAACTTAAAAAAAATTCTTCTTCCCCATCAGGGAAAAATTGAGGATGCTATGAATGCCTTTGAAGAACTGGTACACAAGTACCCACAGAGTCCCCGAGCTCGATACGGAAAAGCTCAGGTAATAGTGGGTCATTCCGTCAGCAGGCCTCATTTTGCTGACTTCCATATTTTTCATGTATTTGTGTTCTCTGACTTCTGCCTCTCTTCTTTATTCCTATTTCTTTAACTAGGCCATCTCTAATTTGTGTCTAGAGTGCATAAACATAAATAGGAAATGCTGCTTTTGCATCTGACTTGTTATTATAACTATGTTGCATATTACTATATTTACCCACATTTCTCTTCTTCACACATCCTTCCATAACCAAGAAATTTTTTTTTCTTAGTTAATTTCCCACCACCTGTTTTGAATTAGTAACTTCCAGCAAAGAATCCATGGGGCTTTAAAATTATCGGTCAGCTTTGCTGCTTAGATATGCTTGCCTCTCTCTATGCCTCTTGTTTCTCTGTCTCTGTCTCTCCCTCTCCTTCTCTCCATCTCCCTCTCCCCTTCTCTTTTTCCCTCTCCCTCTATCTTCTGTCTGTCTTCTTTCTTCTTTGTTGCAATGTGGGTCTCTGGGGAAGGGAGAAATCTATTTAGTAATAAAGGTAATTCAAAACATAAAGATAAATAAACAAATTTAAAACATCTTACATTAAAAAAAGGAACATTGGTCAACCAGAAGCAGAAAAATATTTCCTTAGGAAATATTTCATATATAAAATACATTATTTTCATTTTCAGGGTGGAAGGTTCTCTACCAGTTACACAACTCTGTCCTAGGAATGTTTCTCTCTACTTCCTTTTCCTCTTCTCTGCCTTCCATCTTTTCTGGGCTGTTGTGGTAAATTTGTTCACTGGTGAATTGTTGGGTGGGGTACTAATCACCTCCAACCTTGTAGGAAAAACACAGTGAACTTGGCTATATCAGCTTTCTAGTCTTTTCCTCTCGAGAACCTTGCCCTTGAATATTGTAACGATTGGAATGACGCCACCTGCTGGAGACTTACTGTAGAAAAGCTCTGCCATGAAGTGAAGGTATCTGAGGGCAAGACCATGAGTCTTTTCTTTGGCGTCAGGAAGTGATATTTGCTTGTGGGAGGAAGAAGGGGGAGCCTGCAGCTCTGACTCTTGCTTTTTCCTGAGGACTGCTGTGAAGAAGGGATCTAGAAATGCGCTCTCCCTTTAATAGATAGATGAATGTAGGCCTTTCTCTCTCTCTTTACCAAATTCTTATTCTCCTTAATAAATGCTTAAAAGCCTAACTCTTGCTAAAGCTTATAATTTATTGGCGACCACTCATTAGATATTTTAGACAGACTAGCTAGAATTTTAGCCTTAATATGAAACTTGAAAGCAAAAAAATCCACCAAATAAACTCACTGACATATATTCTGGGTTTTGGATACCTAATAACACTGTTATGCATGGAACTTTAAAACTTACATGCTCTGAGATGAACATGGTGGGGAGCTAGCACCCAGATGTTAATATAATTTCTCTCATCCCAGTTTAGAAAGAAAAATATTAGGGGAGAATTATGGCTTGATATGGTGCTTCTGAACCATGATAGCCTGGGTTTATCAACATAAACTGTATTGTTTCTGTAGCAATGGAGAACAAATTTGAAATCATAACCTGCACATAATCTCCTTAAGTTATTTAATTTTGTTTGCTGTTATGCAGCATGAACTATGGACAAGAGAAAATGAATAGTGTTACCAAAGTCAATACCTACTAAATCAAATTGGGTTTTTGTTGGGTTTCACATTGATAGCCAACATAAAAACATCTTAGGAAATATACCTTTAATTATGAAGAAAATGATTTATAATCTTTAAGGCATTAACTAAATCAATTCAAAGTATGTTCCAACATTGCATTTTTCTTCTAAAGTGACCTTAACTTTGGATGATATATAAAAATCTAAATATATTCCAACTACAACACGTATTGTCATGACTTTATTGAACAACTGAGGGCAGCTAGGTGGTGCAGTGGATAGAGTGCCAGGTATGAAGTCAGGAAGACTCATCTTCCTGAGTTCAAATATGGCCTCAGATACTAACTAGCTGTGTGACCCTGGGAAAGTCACTTAACCCTGTTGCCTCAGTTTCTGTAAAATGATCTGGAGAAGGAAATGGCAAATCTCTCTAGTATCTTTGCGAAGAAAACTCCAAATGGGATGACAAAGAGTTGGGTACAACTAAAATGACCCAACAGCAGCAACAATATTCAACAATTGAAGACTTGAGCAGATGGGGTCCAGAAATCACCCAATGTTTCTGCTCCCCTTTGTATTAAAAAAACCTAATGTCGCAATCCATATTTCAGGGAGAGTGGTTCTAACCTGTGATGTCATCAGCATAGGGAACTTTCACATCAGCTGTTGTGGAAACTGTCTCTGCTGACCTAGATCGGTGACTTATTTGTAACTTAGAAAGCCTCAGAGAGTTGCTTGGAGGCACCGAACAGCTAAATGTTTTACCCATAACCACACAGCCAGCTTTCAGAGTCTAAACCTAGCTTTCTATCTACCATGGCTCACTTTCTCTATGATGTAAACAAGAACATGACATAAAACAGAAATGTCAGATTGTGCAAATCAAATTTAATAATGAGAAAATGAAAAGAAACCCCAACACACTTTAAAATATTGTTGTTCAGTCATGTCTTACTCTTCATGGCTTCACTTGGGGTTTTCTTGGCAAAGATATTGGAGTGGTTTGCCATTTCCTTCTCCACATAATTCTTTTTTTCCAGATGAGGAAACTGGGATAAACAGGGTTAAGTGACATGCCCAAGCTCACACAGCTAGTAAATGTCTGAGGCCTGATTTGACCTCAGGAGAATGAGTCTTCCTAACTCCAGGCTCAGCACTTTTGAGAAGAGAACCACATGAAGGAAAATCATCTATTGGAAGAGTTTTGGGGGGAAAGTAGAATTAATATTCTGTTCTCTTTATCATGGGCTCTCCTGTGATATCGTTTGTCATTTCTCAGGTACAAAAGGATTTCCTAATTATAGTATGTTACACATTAGTAGGTTGTAACACATATTGAGCTATCTTAGTAGATTTTTTTCCCTTTAAAATAATTGTATAAAGGGCTCAGAAAAGGACTTGACAAAGGGCAACATGGGATCTCAAACAATACTAATACTTTTTTATTCTTTAGATGAGTCTGAAAAGTACCTTAGTTAAATCCCTTGAATACTAGATTTACAAGTAAGAATTAGAAATTATACACTTACCTCATTTTATGTTCTAATAGAAATAGTTTTTGAGATAGATAATGATATACCACCCTGGGAAGTGTGAATGGATGACCTAATTATAGACAATATCAGTTTTCATGTAAATGCTTAGTTTTAGATTATAACCTCTATTCTGTTCAATTCCTCTTATCAATAGGGTTTAGACTGATAACATCAATTTAGCATTATTAAGCTTATTTTTCAAAGTGAATGTCTTATCAGTTTCAAGCAGTAGATTTTTACAAATTAAGAACTATTCATAAAGCTGGTCTATTTTTCAGAGGCCTGAAATTATATGAACATTATAGTTTATAAAAAATGATGGAAGTTAAAAGAAATAGGTATAATTCAGATTTTAAGGATTATATACTTTTTTTTTCTATTCAGACTGAATTAATTAAATGATAGCTTATCTCAAGAAAGGCTAACTTATAACAGGTTTCTTTACATGAACATTACTATAGATAAGATGGCAGAATTGAGCAGGCTATTGCAGAATCAAGATTATTGAAATGTCTTTAGTTTGGGCAGGTCGTCATGGCACCAGAGTTTTATCTTCACTTTGTAGGTGTAGAAACTTAATTTTGTCATTCCTCCAAAGTTTTCAGTGATCTCACTCAATCTTCATTGTTCCTGACCTCTTTGTTGCCTGTGATAATGTTAATCACTTTCTCTTCTCTAAGAATTTTGTGACACAATTCCGTCTTGGTTCTCTATTTGTAAAATGCTTAGCACAGTACCTGGCACATAGTAGGTACTTTGTAATTGTTTATTCTCTTTCCCTTAAACCCTCTCTTTCTCCTATCTGTCTGAACTTCTCCTTCTTTGTCTCCTTTGTTGGGTTTTCATCCATATCATGTTTGCTGACCATGGGGTATCCCTTAAGCCTCAGTCCTGGGTCCTCTTATTTTTCCTCTGTGATAACTGTCTTACTGGGTGATGCCAAATCTCATTGTTTCTACCTTCACAACATCTTTCTTATATAACAACTTTTGTCACGCAGCCATCATCATAATTTAGGCACTTATCTCTTGCCTCATCTATTGCAATAGTTTCATATTTGGTTTTCCTGCCTCAAATTTCTCCCCATTATAATCCATTTTCTACTTAACTAGTAAAATTATTTTTCTAAATCATAAATCTGACCATGTCAGCCCCCCTCCAAGAAATTCTGTTGGCTCTCTGATACTTTCAAGATCAACTATAATGTCCTCTGTTTCCTAGCCGCTTAAACTGTGGGTCAGGATCCCACATGGGTAACTGAATGTGGGGGTTGCAAAAACTTTGGCAACAGTAAAAGGTTATGTATACCTATTTTATATACCTACATACCTGTGGTTGTGTAAAAATTTTTTGGCCGAAAAAGGGGTCACAAGTAGAAAACGTTTAAGAAGCCCTGCTCCATTTGGCACAGCTAGATAGTGCAGTGGAGAGAGCAGAGTGGAGTGGAGTCAGGAAGACTTAATCTTCATGAGTTCAAATCTGGCCTCAGACACTTGGTAGCTGTGTGACCCTGGGAAAGTCACTTAACCCTTTTTGCCTCAGTTTCCTCATCTATAAAATGAGTTAGAGAAGGAAATTATGCACCACTCTAGTATCCTTGCCAAGAAGACCCCAAATGGGGTCATGAAGAATCAGACGTGACTGAAAAAAAAGCCTGAATTTGGCATTCAAAGCTCTTTATCACCTAATCCCTTCCTGTCTTTCCTGTCTTTTTATACATTACTTCCCTCCACATTGATCCAGCTACACTGGCCCACTTGTATTTCAACCATGACCCTCCCCTTCTGTGTCTATGACTCTAGACATATATAGAATTCTCTCCCCTTCATGTCTTAACTTGCTTGACTTCCTTCAAGACTCAGTACAAACATGCCCATCTGCAGACTGCCTTACTTGATCCTCCAGCTTCTAGAACATCTCTCCATGTACTCTGTATGTATGTTCTGTACGCCTCTTTATTTAGTATTGCCTTGCCCATTAGGATGCCAGCTCCATGGGGGCAGGGACTGTTTTTGCCTTACTTTGAATCCCCAGTGCTTACCACAGAAACTGGCACATAGTCAGCACTTAATAAATGCTTATTGACAGGTTGACTGGTAGTTCACCCACAGCTGATCAGGTTCTGGGAATTGATTAAAGGTGACCCAATTAAAACAAAACCTGTTTCATAAATTGTGCTAATTTGTGAATTTATAATGAGAGCTATACTTGTCAGAATAAAGAGTAGTGGTCATTTGCACAGGCCACTTCCTCCTACTGGCTTTAAATCTTGTTATCCAGGTAAGTATATTCATCCACCTGACCAAATTACATGCTAGACAGTTGTTTTGTGGAATAGAATTAGAACAGAAGGGTTCTAAAATTCTTGGGGTGATTTCCACTAAGCCATGATAATTAGATGAACTGTCCTCCCCTTTATGGTTATTTCCATCTTCAAAGATCAGAGTAAATCTATCCCCTGGACTTTGCTAAAAACCAACTTGACACATTTTTACTATCCAACTTTACTTTTTTGATATTCCTTATTAGTAACCCCAAACTTCTGTTCCCATAGCACTTGCTATTCGACCCACATTTTCCTAGATGAAAACTTATTTTTATATTAGTCACATTTCAGATGAATTTGTTAATCTCTGTTCTTTTGGGAAGGCCTCTAAACATCTCTACTGAGATTTAGGAAACATCCTCATTGTCTTATCAGCAGGAAGGGGAAGGGGTAGGGGAAAGGAATAATCATTTATATAGTACGTATTACATGCCAGTCACTATGCTAAGCACTTTACAAATATTATCTCATTGGATCCTCACAACAACCCTTCAGGGTAGGTGTGCCCATTTTGCAGTTGAGGAAACTGAGGCAAACAGTTTAAGTGAGTTGGCCACGGTCATATACCTAATAAATGTCTGATGCCAGATTTGAACTCAGGACTTGCTGATCCCAGGTACACAGCATCATCTAGCTACCTCTAAGCAGGTCAGTTAGATCATCTCTTAAGGACGATTTTTTCTGAGAAGATTTATTTACACACATATTGGAATTAGAAAGATGCTGGCCATGTGACCATGGGCAAGTTACTTTCCCTCTCAGTGTAACAAGCACTTCTCTAAGATTTTAAATTATATAGGAATTTTGGTTTTGCATCAACAGAGGGTGATTTCACACCAGCAAGTTGCCCACCCCAGTGAAATCATAAGACTGGACCAAGGAGAGGTGGGCAGTGGGTGGGTGGAGAGGAGGTTTTGCTAAAAAAGCAGCTTATCTCTTGTGATGTCTTACTTTGTAGCCTCTAATTAGTATATTTTTCATCAAAGAGATAAACATGAGGGGGGCGGAGCCAAGATGGCGGAGAGGAAGCAGCAAGCTGCCTGAGCTCTCCTTCTGTTCCCTCAAAACGAACATTAAATCAAGCCTCTGGACGGATTCTGAAACTACAGAACCTGCAAAGAGACAGAGAGACACAGTCCTCCAACCAGAGATAATTTAGAAGACTTCAGGAAAAGGTCAGTCTGACTCGGGCAAAAGGGAGGCCCAGCGCCGAGGGGGTCGGGGCAAGTCAGCAGGAGCTGCGGGCCACAGCCGAACAACTGAGGCTCCCGGAACCTGGTTCAAAAATCTGGTGGCCAAGAAGGACAGTGGAAAAACTTACCTGCACCGGCCGAGAGGGCCACGAACGGCGGGATCAGACGCCGGGATCTGGCGCCTGGCTGGCCGAGCACAATCATACAGGAAGTGCAGGGCAGGGCATCTCCACACACCATAAAGGCCTCAGAGTAAAAGCTCGGCCACACAGCACCTATACCCCTGCACAAGAAGCCCAGAACAGGGACCCTGGTGCCCCCAGAGCAGACCTCAACTTAAAGAATAAATAAATAAGCTGCAATAATGAGTAAGAAGCAAAAAAGAGCCCTCTCCATTGAGAGCTTCTGTATCAATAGGGAAGAAGCCAACACAAACTCAGATGAGGACAATAGCCTCAAATTGTCTACATCTGAAGCCTCACAAGGGAAGGTGAATTGGTCGCAAGAACAAAAAGCCTTCCTGGAAGAGCTCAAAAAGGATTTTAAGAATCAATTGCAAGAGGTAGAAGAAAAAATGGGGAGAGAAATGAAAGCAAAACAAAAAAACTATGAAAAAAGAATCAGCAGCTTAGAAAAGGAAGCTGAAGAAAACAAAGCCTTAAAAAATTCATTTGGCCAAATGGAAAAAAAGCTGCATAATCTCACTGAAGAAAACAATACCTTAAAAAATTCACTTAGCCAAATGGAAAAAAAGGTGCATAATCTCACTGAAGAAAACAATACCTTAAAAAATTCACTTAGCCAAATGGAAAAAAAGGTGCATAATCTCACTGAAGAAAACAATGCCTTAAAAATTAAAGTGGGACAGTTGGAAGATAAGGAATCCATGAGACACCAAGAATCAGTCAAGCAGAATAAAAAAAATGAAAAAATAGAAGAAAATGTGAAATACCTCATTGGAAAGACAACTGATCTGGAAAACAGATCGAGGAGAGACAATTTGAGAATCATTGGACTGCCTGAAAGCCATGACCAGAAAAAGAATCTAGATACCATATTCCAGGAAATTATTAAGGAGAACTGCCCTGATATCATAGAATCAGAGGATAAAATCATCATTGAAAGAATCCATCGATCACCTCCTGAAAGAGACCCCAAAAGGAAAACTCCAAGGAATATTGTAGCCAAATTCCAGAATTATCAGGTGAAGGAGAAAATACTCCAAGCAGCCAGAAAGAAGCAATTTAAATATCATGGAGCCACAGTCAGGATTGCTCAGGACCTGGCAGCTTCAACATTAAAGGACCGCAAGGCTTGGAATATGATATTCCGGAAGGCAAAGGAGATTGGATTGCAGCCGAGAATCTATTACCCAGCAAAAATGTGCATTTTCTTTCAGGGGAAAAGATGGACATTTAATGACATTGGGGACTTTCAATCTTTCCTGGTGAAAAGACCAGAACTGAATAGAAAATTTGATCTCAACATACAAGACTCAAGAGAAGTTTAAAAAGGTAAACAGAGGGGAAAAAAAAAAGTTACCCTATTAGGGTAAACTGTTTATATCCCTACACAGGAAGATAATACTCATAACTCTTAAGAACTGTAAATGTATTTGGGCAGAGAGAAGGACTTTATATAGAGGGTATAAATATAAATTGTCTTTGATGTGATGATACAAAAGAATTAAGGGGATAAAAAGGGAGTCTATGGGGAGGAGAGGAAAGGGGAGGTGGAATGGGATGAATTATATCATATGAAGAGGTGGAAAAAAACCTATTATAATAGAGGGAAAGAAAGGAGGGGGGAACATGGTTTCAACCCTATTCTCATTAGATTTGACTCAAAGAGGGAATAACATATCCGTTCATTGGGATAAAGAAACTTAACTCATTCTTTAGGGAAACAAAAGGGGAAGGGAAAGGGGGGGACTGATAGAAGGGAGGACAAAAGCAAGGGAGAAAAGGGTAAAGAAAAGAGAGGGGGGTGATAAAAAGGGAGGGCAGATTGGGGGAGGCAGGGGTAAGAAGTAAAACGTCGGTGAGGAGGAATAGGGTAAAAGAAGGGGGGAAAAGTACAAAGGGGGTAAATAGAATGGAGGGGAATAGACAGTCAGTAATAATAACTGTGAATGTGAATGGGATGAACTCTGCTATAAAACGGAAGCGAATTGCAGAGTGGATTAAAAACCAGAACCCTACAATATGCTGTTTACAAGAAACACATTTGAAGCAGAGAGATACACACAGAGTAAAGGTAAAAGGCTGGAGCAGAATATATTATGCCTCAGCTAAAGTAAAAAAGGCAGGGGTAGCAATCCTTATCTCAGACAAAGTGCAGGCAAAAATAGATCTCATTAAAAGAGATAAGGAAGGAAATTACATCTTACTTAAAGGTACTATAGATAATGAAGTAATATCAATATTGAATATGTATGCGCCAAGTGGTATAGCATCCAAGTTCTTAGAGGAGAAGTTAAATGAGTTACAAGAGGAATTAGATAGTATTACTATACTAGTGGGGGATCTGAATCTCCCCCTCTCAGAATTAGATAAATCTAGCCAAAAAATAAATAAGAAAGAAGTGAAAGAGGTGAATAGATTACTAGAAAAGTTAGACATGATAGATGTCTGGAGAAAATTGAATGGGGATAGAAAGGAATATACCTTTTTCTCAGCAGTACATGGCACATTTTCAAAAATTGACCATGTATTAGGGCACAAAAACATCATAGTCAAATGTAGAAAGGCAGAAATAGTAAATGCATCCTTCTCAGATCATGATGCAATAAAAATTACATGTAAGAAAGAGCCAGGGAAAAGTAGAATGAAAATCAATTGGAAACTAAATAATTTCATTCTAAAGAATGAATGGGCCAAACAAGAAATCATAGAAACAATCAATAACTTTATCCAAGAGAATGACAATAATGAGACAACATACCAAAATCTATGGGATGCAGCCAAAGCAGTGCTTAGGGGAAAATTTATAGCTCTAAATGCTTACATGAATAAAAAAGAGAAAGAGGAGATTAATGAATTGGGCATGCAACTTAAAAAGCTAGAAAAAGAACAAATTAGAAATCCCCAATTAGACACTAAATTAGAGATCCTGAAAATTAAAGGAGAAATCAA
Source organism: Dromiciops gliroides (assembly GCF_019393635.1). NCBI lineage: Eukaryota > Metazoa > Chordata > Mammalia > Microbiotheria > Microbiotheriidae > Dromiciops > Dromiciops gliroides. The sequence goes on along the minus strand of NC_057861.1, from coordinate 271,536,342 downwards.
TAAGATTGAAAGCAAAACAACTATAGAATTAATCAATAAAACTAAGAGCTGGTTTTATGAAAAAAACAATAAAATAGATAAAATATTGGTTAATTTGATTTAAAAAAAGAAAGAAGAAAACCAAATTACCAGTATCAAAAATGAAAAGGGTGATGTTACCACCAATGAAGTGGAAATTAAAGCAATAATTAGGAAATATTTTGCCCAACTGTATGCCAATAAATTTGACAATCTAAATGAAATGGATGAATATTTACAAAAATACAAACTGCCCAGGTTAACTGAAGAGGAAATAAAATCCTTAAATAAACCCATATTAGAAAAAGAAATTGAACAAGCTATTAATGAACTCCCTAAGAAAAAATCCCCAGGGCCAGATGGGTTTACGGGTGAATTTTACCAAACATTTAAAGAACAATTAATTCCAATATTATACAAATTATTTGGAAAAATAGGTGAAGAAGGAGTTCTACCAAATTCGTTTTATGACACAAATATGGTGGTGATACCAAAACCAGGCAAAGCAAAAACAGAGAAAGAAAATTATAGACCAATCTCCCTAATGAATATTGATGCTAAAATCTTAAATAAGATATTAGCAAGGAGATTACAGCAAGTGATCACCAGGATAATACACTATGACCAGGTGGGATTTATACCAGGAATGCAGGGCTGGTTCAACATTAGGAAAACTATTAACATAATCAACCACATCAATAAGAAAACCAACCAAAATCATATGATTATCTCAATAGATGCAGAGAAAGCTTTTGACAAAGTACAGCACCCATTCCTAATAAAAACACTAGAGAGTTTAGGAATAGGGGGAGCTTTCCTTAGAATAATAAACAGTATCTACCTAAAGCCATCAGCAAGTATTATATGCAATGGAGATAAATTAGAGGCCTTCCCAATAAGATCAGGGGTGAAACAGGGATGTCCATTATCACCCCTATTATTTAATATTGTTCTAGAAATGTTAGCTTTAGCAATCAGAGAAAAGAAAGGAATTAAAGGAATTAGAATAGGCAAGGAGGAAACAAAACTATCACTCTTTGCAGATGATATGATGGTATACTTAAGGAATCCTCGAGAATCAAGTCAAAAATTACTTGAAACAATTAACATCTTTAGCAAAGTAGCAGGATATAAAATAAATCCACATAAATCATCAGCATTTCTATACATGACCAACAAAGTCCAGCAGCAAGAGATCGAAAGAGAAATTCCATTTAAAGTAACGGTAGGTAATATAAAATACTTGGGAGTCTACTTGCCAAGACAAACCCAGGAACTCTATGAACACAACTACCAAACACTCTTCACACAAATCAAATCAGATCTAAATAATTGGAAAGATATCAATTGCTCATGGATAGGCAGAGCTAATATAGTAAAAATGACAATACTGCCTAAATTAATTTACTTATTCAGTGCCATACCAATCAGGCTACCTAAAAATTATTTTATATAGCTAGAAAAAATAATAACAAAATTCATCTGGAAAAACAAAAAATCAAGAATATCCAGGGAAATAATGAAAAAAAATTCACAGGAAGGTGGGTTAGCGGTACCAAACCTGGAGCTTTACTATAAAGCGGCAGTCATCAAAACTATCTGGTACTGGCTAAAAAATAGAGTGGTAGATCAATGGAATAGGCTAGGCTCAGGAAATGCAGTAGTAAATGACACTAGTAATGTAGTGTTTGATAAACCCAAAGACTCCAGCTTCTGGGATAGGAACTCAGTATTTGACAAAAACTGCTGGGAAAACTGGAAGATAGTATGGCAGAAATTAGGCTTAGACCAACATCTTACACCTTATACTAAAATAAGGTCAAAATGGATACATGATTTAGACATAAGAGGTGATACCATAGGTAAATTAGGAGAGAAAGGAATAGTGTACCTATCAGATCTTTGGAAAGGAGAACAGCTTTTGACCAAACATGAGATAGAGTATATTATAAAATGCAAAGTGGATGATTTTGATTATATTAAATTAAAAAATTTTTGTACAAACAGAAGCAATGCATCCAAAATTGGAAGGGAGGCAGAAAGCTGGGAAACAATTTTTGAGGCCAGTGCTTCTGATAAAGGCCTCATATCTAAAATATATAGGGAATTAAATCAAATTTATAAGAATCCAAGTCATTCCCCAGTTGAGAAATGGTCAAAGGATATGAACAGGCAGTTTTCTGATGAAGAAACCAAAGCTATCTATTCCCATATGAAAAAATGCTCTAAATCTCTAATGATTAGAGAGATGCAAATTAAAACAACTCTGAGGTACCACCTGACACCTATCAGATTGGCTAAAATGACAAAAAAGGAAGATAATAAATGCTGGAGAGGCTGTGGGAAAATTGGAACACTAATGCATTGTTGGTGGAGCTGTGAGCTGATCCAACCATTCTGGAGAGCAATTTGGAATTATGCCCAAAGGGCGATAAAGCTGTGCATACCCTTTGACCCAGCAATCCCACTTTTAGGTCTTTTGCCCAAAGAAATCATGGAAGGGGGAAAGGGACCCACATGTACAAAAATATTTATAGCTGCTCTTTACGTGGTAGCAAGGAATTGGAAGTTGAGGGGGTGCCCATCAATTGGGGAATGGCTGGACAAGTTGTGGTATATGAATACAATGGAATACTATTGTGCTGTAAGAAATGATGAGCAGGAAGAGTTCAGAGAAACCCGGAGGGTCTTGCATGAGCTGATGATGAGTGAGATGAGCAGAACCAGAAGAACATTGTACACAGTATCATCAACATTGAGTGTTGACCTACTGTGATGGACTATATTCTTCTCACCAATGCAATGGTACAGAAGAGTTCCAGGGAACTCATGATAGAAGAGGATCTCCAAATCCAAGAAAAAAAAAGAAAGAAAGAACTGTGGAGTATAGATGCTGATTGAACCATATTATTTCTTTTGTTTTGGGTGCTGTTGTGTTTTTTTTTCTATTTTGAGGTTTTGCATCACTGCTCTGATTCTTTCTCTTGTAACAGGATTAATGCAGAAATAGGATTAATGTTATTATGTGTATATATATGTGTGTATATATATATATATCTATATGTATATGTATAGAGATATATAGATATAACCTATATCAGATTACCTGCTGTCTAGGGGAGGGGGGAGGGAGGGGAGGGAGGGAGAAAAATCTGAAATTGTAAAGCTTGTATAAACAAAAGTTGAGAACTATCTTTACATGTAACGGAAAAAATAAAATATCTCATAAAAAAAAAAGAGATAAACATGTCCTAAAAAATACAGTTCACTAAATCAATATAAAGCCAGCCTGAGAAAAAATACAAATTGAAAGAAGAAACAAAGAATTTGATTCCTCCCCACACATGATACCTTTGCAAACCCCAACCTGTTACTGCAAATTATGTTATCCCCAATTTTATGATTTCATTTCACTTCATATCACTTTACCCTACAAAATACAGGATGCTTGTTTTTGCATCTTTCTTTTGTGTTCCCCCCTGTCCCCCCCTCCCTTTATTGGTAGTCTGTAATCTGCTAAAGATTCTTTTAAAGCATGACCTAAAGTTAATGATAATGGACAATTATCTTTGTTTATGAAGACTCTGTGATAAACTCAGAGCTCATCCTGCGATGCTAACACAGTTTTGTGGTTTCATTTAGTGTGAAGATGATTTGGCTGAGAAGAGGAGGAGCAATGAAGTACTCAGGAGAGCTATTGAAACTTACCAGGAGGTAGCTGACCTGCCAAATGTCCCTGCTGACCTGATAAAACTCAGCCTGAAGCGGCAGTCAGACAGACAGCAGTTTTTAGGTAAGATAAATAAATTAAAAAATGGAAATCAGGTCAGCATGAAATGCCTGACTTTGGAAGCAACTGAAGGTCAAATAGAGATGAAGTTAAGAAGCTTCAGTTTTATGACTGAGTTTGGGTAGATTAGCTAATTTTATGAAGGTCACCTACAAAACTGATGTCTCGGTCCTAGTCTTTATAAGAAGAGTTCACATATTAAGTGGAAAGAAGGTGATAAATAGGTTTAAAAAATTAGAAAATTCCAGACTTATAGTATCTTTACAAAAAAAGAAGACAATAACCCTACTGCATGAAAATAATTTTTAAAAATCATGAGGTCAGGGGCAGCTAGGTGGCACAGTGGATAAAGCACTGGTCCTGGATTCAGGAGGACTTGAGTTCAACACTTACTAGCTGTGTGACCCTGGGCAAGTCACTTAACCCTCATTGCCCCGCAAAAAAAAAAAAAAAAATTAAATCATGAGGTCAGTTTTTCAGCATATTGAGGAAAAGAAGATACTATTTACTGGTCTCTCTAACCTATCTAGACTCTGACAGATGCAGATAAGGGGAAGCAGCAAGAATATCTAAGCTTAATTTAAGCTAGGTCTTTGATTTAATTATATGTAACGTACTTATCAATAAGCTGGAAAAAATCAGTTCTAAGCCATACAGTTGTTAGTTGCTTTTTTGGTTGAAGGATGATATACCTGAAGGAGTTATGATATATTGTTGTGATATATCATCATTCATATGGTACTTTAAGGTTTGCAAGATGCTTTACTTACATTAACTTGTTTGAACTTTTCAAGAACATTAGGGAAAAAGTACTATGGATACTATTACCCCCATTTTACAAATGCTGAAACTGAGGCCCCTAAGAGTCCTAAAGTTAAGGAACATGACTAATATTTCACAGCTAGTAGTAGTAGTACTAGTAGTGGTGGTGGTGGTGGTAATACTAATAATACTTTAAAGTTTGCAAGGCGATTTACAAATATTTCATTTGATCCTCATGAACTCTGGAAGGTAGGTGCTATTATTATCCTCATTTTACAGTTGAGGAAGCTGAGGCAAACAATGTTTAAGTGAATTAACCAAAGGTCATAGATTAAGTGTCTGAGACTGGATCTGAACTCAGGTCTTCTTAATTTAATCCCCAGAGTTCTATTCATGTGCCACCTACATAAGAAACTGCAAAATATTGAGAAAGTAAAGAATTCTTGTATACTTTTATTGTCATATAAGTTCAGGTGTTCCCCCAAGGTTTTATTTTTAGCCCTCTTCTCCCTTTTATACTCTTCTCCTTTGTTGTTCTCTCCTAGAGTTGCAGTTATTACCTCTCTGCTGCTTATTTTCTTGTCTATATTATCCAGCTCCAATCTCTTCCCTGAGTTTCATTTCCTCATTTCCAATGCCCTTTTAGACTTCATCATTCCCCTAAGATCTTGTGGTCCTCTCAGCTTTCTCCTTCTGCTGATGGCTTTACCATCTTCTCAGGCATCTGGGCTGAAAACCATAGCCCATAGCCAAAACCCAAGCCCTATAGCCAAAAAGTTTCTAGGTCCCATCGAGTGTTCTTCTGTCTCTCACAGATATGATATATCTTAGTTTAGCTCTCCTAGCCATTTCTATCTCTTATCTCTCATAGCCACTCATGCCGCCCCCTCTCTAGATCAGTCACTTCTCATCTTGCCTCTAAATGGTCTTCCTGTGATCAGCTTCCCCTTTCAGTTTGGCGCAACGGACACTTATTTCCAAGTCCCTAACTTAGGGCCATACAAAGATAAATATGACACAGGCCCTAACTGCATGGAGTTAGTTCTCTGTCCATCCTTCATTTAAGTGCCAAAATATTTGTCCTAATGTGCTCCTCTGACCACAACATACTTTTTGCCTCTAGGATAAAATACAAATGCTTTCATTAGAATTTAAGGCTCTTGAAAGTCTGAGTAAAAACTAGTTTCCAAAACTTATTTCACTTTATCATCACATATTCTATCTTCTGTCCAAATTGGACAACTGACTGCTCCTTGAGCTCATTCTGTATTCACTTTCCTCAAAGCATTTACAGAGATTATGTCCAGTGCGTGCAGTGCCCACCCCCAACTCCCCCCACACACATATCTTTGCCTTTTGAAATCTTCCTCTTCTGCTAAAACCTAGACAAGATGTCATCTCCTCATGGAGTCTTCCCGAATTATCACAGCTAAAGGGAAAGGATTGCTCATTCCTTAAATATTCTCAGAAAACTTTTCTGGATATTTCCTTTACGCTTTTCACTTTCTACCTTGAGTTATACTTATTTGTAGACATGTTGTACCTCCCTACCTTCATCCCTCCAGCCCAGTTAAACTGTAAGTTATTATAGGAGAGGGGTGTCTTGTTTTGTGCTCCTGGCACCTAGCACCATGCCCAACATGGAGTAAGCAACTAAGAGTTCATTGAACTGAATTGTCTTGGAAAACATCCACTATTGTATTCAGCATTTCTGTATGTTATATATTACCTTTAAAATATAAATCAAAGCAAACTAGACCCTTGGGACTGACAGAGGGTTTTGCCATCCTCTCATGCAGGACCAACAAAATGTTAAGTAAGTGGTTGGTTTTGGGTGCCTTTGCAGGGATGTTTCTATTTTGACAACATTAAGATATTGAAATATAAGAAGTTAAGCTCTAAGAAAGAATTCACTATGCCTTTTGAAGGAAATAGGAAAAAATATTGCAGGAGGGTTACGTATGGGAAAGAAGCTGTGTAAAAGGTGGCCTAGAAAGTCATACTTATCACATATATACATACACATACATACACACACACATATATACACATATACACACACATGTGTGAGCAGGATCACACAACCCAGAAGATTTTAAATTCATCTCATTTTTCATGACTGTCCTTCATACCTAAATATATCAGTTTTTAAAACTCTTATTCTTCAGATGGCATTAATGAGGATGATAGAGTTTTAAAATCCCAGGATTGAGGGGCAGCTTGGTGGCACAGTGGATAAAGCACCGGCCCTGGAGTCAGGAGGACCTGAGTTCAAATCCAGCTTCAGACACTTAACACTTACCAGCTGTGTGACCCTGGGCAAGTCACTTAACCCCAATTGTCTCACTAAAAAAAATATCCCAAGATTGAAAGGGACTTTTCTTAGAGGTTACTTTTACCATGTATTACCCTTTATATGCCTTCCTAAGCTTCCCATTTTATAGTTTCTTGCCCCTACCTAATTCTCCTGCCATATCTTTCCCCATTTCCTTCAGAAGACCTACTGCATTATATCTCAGAGCTTAACTTCTTATATTTCTCTTAGTGTTATCAAAATAGAAATCCCTGGAAAGGCACCTGGGTGTCCCTTCTTTTAGATGTTTTCCAAATCTTGCACCCCACTGGTCACTTCCCTCAGGTTGCATTCTAGTTTATCGATTCCTATCTTCAGATACATAAACAAATCACACTGTAGTCATCCAGGTGTGCTCTGACCGGAACAGAGTACAGTGGGACTGTTGCCTCCCTTATTCTTGACATTATATTTCTCTTGATGTGGCTGAGGGTTGCATTAGCTTTTTGGCAGCCACAGCATCCTCTGGGCTCATGTAAAATCTACAGTCTATTAGGTTTTACTCAGACCTTTTTATGTTTTTGTACTGTTTTTCTCTCCATGGAAACAACATTGTTACATTTCCACCTCATTATTTATCTTCCTAAGTACCATGATGAATAACTGTTTGAAAAAAGGATTCCTTGTATCCTATTCACTTCTTAAAAATGTACAGCATGCACAACCACAAGCAACTCCCCAAACTCCTAGAAAATAATCACTTTTAGCATTAGTGAATCAAGGACACATAAAATTGAGTTGCCATGAATGTTGACTTAGGTCTTGTAGTATGTGCTGTTGCCCACCAGAGGGTGATATAATACTGGAAAATGTGGCATGCTCCCTAAGTGGTTGATTTCTTACCATCATGAAACTGAGGACACATTTGAACTTTCAGTTCAAAGTAGACTTAAGAATAGTAATGCTTTCTCAGGCTTTGCAGTGACTTGTTCATGGAGTAGATAGACTAGACTTTGTCCTTCTATGAATTTCTAACAAAAGGGGAAAATGTGCTATAAAAATGTTGAAGGGTTCTGTTTGTTTGTTTTTTTAGCAATTTAAAAGAAAATGGCATAAAATTAAACCCTGAAATGTAAATGTAGACAAGTGTCAGAGGTGGGAACTTCTTAAAATCTTCTATAATTGGCATTTTGTTTTTCCATGTCCTCAGAATAAGCATTGTCATTAAAACTATGTAGACTTAACAAGGAGGACTTCCTAAGAGAGATCTATACATTTTATTATGGTGATAGTGGAGGGTGGTTATTGTTGATAAAGTAGAGAAGGTCATTAAAAAGACCTGAGTTCAAATTCATTCTCAGACATTTATTGAATGTGTGAACCTGGACAAGTCACTTAACCTCTGTCTGCCTCAGATTCATCATGTGTAAAATTAGGATAATATTAACACTTACCTTCCAGAGCTGTGAAGATAAAACAAGATATTTGTAAGGTGCTTTGCAGACCTTAAATCATATATAAATGCTTGCTGTTCTTGTTATTATTATTAATTTGACATATGACATTAGTTAAAGGAACTGAATGTGTTCAGCCTGGAGAAAAGAAGGTTCAGGGGCAACACAGAGCAGTGGACCTGGAGTTCAGGAAGATTTGAGCTCAAATCTAGTTGTGTAATCCTGGGCAAGTCAATTAATTTCTGTCTACCTCAGTTTCTTCAACTATACTATGGGGATCATAATGTACCTGTCTCCCTGGGTTGTTATGAGGATCAAATGAGATAATATTTGTAAAGTACTCAGGACAATATCTTCCCTTCCAATGGGTTTCAGTTGCAAAGAGTCCACTTTAGCTTGGATCTTCTTTTGAGTTCTGTAAATGGTAGTTGTGTGTTGTGGTAGGGATTCCCTCACATGGATGGGATTAAATGGCCATTGAAATCCCTTACAATTCTCCAGTTCTATGATTGTGTGGTCTTTAGTCAAAACTTTTATCTGGCTTCAGGTTTCATTGAATGATCTCTTATGATTTATAAAAACTGAATATACCAAAGTATACTTTTCTTCTGTTTTCATCAAACCAGGTCACATGAGAGGCTCCCTGGTTACACTTCAGAAATTGGTTCACTTATTTCCCAATGATACTTCTTTCAAGAATGACCTTGGAGTGGGTTATCTCTTGATTGGTGACAATGACAATGCTAAGAAGGTTTATGAAGAGGTAAACAAAAGATTTTCTATCTCAACCAAAAAATGACTTTGTGTGAATATTCAGACAGTTACCGAGCATTTATTAAGACCTGACTATGTGCTTAGTGCTGAGAATACATATTTAAGCAAAAAGAAAGAGTTCCTGCCCTTTTAAGAGCTTATAGATATAAAAGGAAGCTTAAAAAAGGGGGGGGGAAGGAGGGTTGGGGAGGAAAGTAGACAATATTGGACAGAGTAACCTCTTTAAATGGAGGTTCTGGGTAACCATCCAATAATCAGAGGGAGAGACAGAAGAGGCAGAGGATACTTCTGAGGTCTGAATTCCAGGGATAGAATGATCTCCCAGAAAAAAAGATTTCTGAGTGGGAGGACGGGGAGGTGATAAAGAAGTCCACAGAACAGGCTGTTGAAGAAATGAAGTTCTTAGATTAATTCTGGAATGTGCTATAATGTCTCTAATACTAAATATAAGGAATAAGCTCTGTTCTTATATGAAATTGTGCTAATTGCCCATTTCCTCTTCTATCCTACTTTCCCCCCTCCCAAGATTTTGCTTTCTGTCAATTTCCCAATTTCAGTTGCAGAATCTCAATGTTATCCAACACATTATGTCACAATATTGACTTTGTGGTGTTAAAATGTTAGGATGTTTATTTACTATTGCATAAGATGCATTTATTTTTAAAACTAAAAATGCAAACATCAAAGTACACATATCTTGATTATAGGGATTTAATGGACTTTAAAAAGACAGCACAGCAGATGGAAGGGAAATATTCACACATGGTCTATGCACACTTCAGTCCCATCAATTGTGCCACCAGTGTATCACATAGCCTTAAAAGGACTATAATTGCTTTTTCCTTTCCAAGAAAAAGTACAGTATTTAATGTTCTCTCAATAATAATAATCAATCAGTCATTTTTCAGTTATGTCTGACTCTTTATTACCCCTTTGGTATTTTCTTGGTAAAATACTGGATTGGTTTGCCATTTCCTTCTCCAGATCATTTTACAGATGAGGAAACTGAGGCAGACAGGGATAACTTGCCCAGGTTCACACAGCTAATAAGTATCCAAGGCCAGATTTGATAAGTATTCTTTTTTTAAATACTGTTTTTTATTTTTTCCAGTTACATATAAAGACAATTTTTAACATTCTTTTAAAAAAATTGGCTTCCAAATTTTTCTTCCTCCTTCCTTCCTCTCACCCCTGCATAAAATGTTAAGCAGTTTGATATAAGTTATATATATGCAATCATGTAAAATATATTTCCATATTAGACATGTTGTGAAAGAAGAAACAGAATATAAGAGGGGAAATAAGCCATGAAAAAGATGAAAGTGAAAATAGTGTGCTTTAATCTACATTCACACTCCATCAGTTCTTTTCCTGAATGTGGATAGCATTTTCCTTCATGAATCTTTTGGAATTGTTTTGGATCATTGTGTTGCTGAGAAGAGCTAAGTCATTCATAATTGATCGTCATACAGTGTTGCTGTTACTATGTACAATGTCCTCCTGGTTCTGCTCACTTCACTTTGCATCAGTTCATGTAAAACTTTCCATGTATTTCTGAAATCTGCCAGCTCATCATTTCTTATGGCACAGTATTTTATTTTTTTCCTATACCACAACTACTTGTTCAGCTATTTCCCAATTGATGGGCATCCCCTCAATATCCAGTTTTTTTTCTACCACAAAAAGAGCTGGCATAAATATTTTGTACATGTGGGTCCTTTTCCCTTTTTATGATCCCTTTGGGATATAGACCTAGCAGTGGTATTGCTGAAATCAAAAGATATGCACAGTTTTATATTCCTTTGGGCATAATTCCAAATTGCCCTCCAGAATGGTTGGATCAGTTCACAACTCCACCAACAGTGGATTAGCATCCCAGCTTTACCATATCCCCTTCAACATCCAACATTTTCCTTTTTTTAAAAATCATATTAGCCACTTTGATAGGTGTGAGGTGGTACCTCAGAATTGCTTTTAATTTGCATTTCTTTGATCAATAGTGATCTGGAGCATTTTTTCATAGGGCTATAGCTAGCTTAGATTTCGTCTGAAAACTGCCTGTGCATATCCTTTGACCATTTTGAAGATTATTCTTCTTTATTCCTGGCCCTGCACTCTATGCTTTGCACCATCTACCTGCCATAATAATAATAATAATAATAATAATAATAATAATAATAATAATAATAATAATAATAATAATGAGCATTTATATAGCTTTTTAAAGTTTTCATAGCACTTTGTAAATATTATCTGATTTTATTCTCAAAATGACCCTGAGAGGTAGCTACTATTATTATATCCATTTTACAGATGAGGAAGGAACCTGAAGCAGGCAGAGGTTGAGTGACTTGCCCAGGGTACACAACTAGTAAATGTCTGAGGCCAGATTTGAACACAGATCTTGCTAATTCTAAGTCCAGCATTCTAGTCACTGAACCACCTAGCTGTTGTCTTTAAATCCACGCTGCTAGGAGTGTGGAAATAAATTGTTCACATATTAATAGGGCATTGACTGTCCATGTCAGTAATGTTGCAAAAAAGACTTTGGCACATTGTATTATAGTAAATTTGTATGAATGATTTCTGCAATCCCTTTTAACACTGTGTCAATGATTTCATAATTCCCTCAGGCTATGAGGGTATTATTTAGGGCATAAAAGAAATCATTTACTAAATAGATTTTAAAGACCTGAAAAAAGTTAATACCAGGGGGCAGCTAGGTGGCGCAGTGGATAAAGCACTGGCCTTGGATTCAGGAGTACCTGAGTTCAAATCTGGCCTCAGACACTTGACACTTACTAGCTGTGTGACCCTGGGCAAGTCACTTAATCCCCATTGCCCTGCAAAAAAAAAAAAGTTAATACCAGTCAGCTATCAGGTATTAATTTTTCTGTGTCTCAGCTTCCTCATCTGTAAGATGAGAGAGTCAGACTAGATGGCATTTAAGATTCTCTTAGTGCTTCATGTGTAGCTGCATGCGTCCTTCTTACAGGTATTGCTGATGTGTTGTGTAGTGGACAGAGAGCTGGCCTTGGAATTGGGAAAATATGGGTTCAAGTCTGACCTATGGAACATACTGTTTCTGTGTCTGTGGGCAAGATTAAATGACACAATAACTGTAAAGAGTTTAGCATACTGCTTGGCTCATAGTAGGCATTATTTAGGGCCACTAGGTGGCACAGGGGATGGAGAATCCCGCCTGGAGTCAGGAAGACCTAAGTTCAAATCCAGGCTCAGATACTAACTGACCCTAGGCATGTCACTTAACCATGTTTGCCTCAGTTTGCTCATCTATAAAATGAGCTGGAGAAGGAAATGGCAAACCACTCTGGTATCTTTGCCAAGAAAACCCCAAATGAGGTCAAAAAGAATCAAAAATGACTGAACAACAACAGGCACTATATAAATATTTTTATCATCATCATCATTCCATTTGACCTCAGTGCCCTAGGTATTATTTTAAGACTATAAATTGAAGAACAATCACTGAGCTACACTCTTAGAGGTAATTTCCTCACTAAGAATTCTTTCTACTGGTTGAATCATAGCTATTAAAAAAAAAAAAGCTTTTCATCCTTTGAAGATAATGCATAATTGAATCTACTTATAATTATGTTTTTCAAGTTTTGTCATGTATAGTTATTGTGCCCTCAAACTAATAAAAAACCCAATCATAACAGTAGCATTTTATCCTGCATTGGGCTGTTGAGGCCTCCTCCCTAAATTCAATAATAAATACATATTAATTAAGCACCTATGCAAAGAGGCAGCATGGTTAAGATCTCTAACACAGGATCCAGAATCAGAAGATGTGGGTTTGAATCTCAGCTCTGCTATTTTCTTCTTATGTGTCACCAGACAAGCCCCCTCACTTTCCTGAGTTTGTTTCCATCCCTAAAATTAGGGATAATCTTTTTTTTTTTTTTTTTTTTTTTGCGGGGTAATGGGGGTTAAGTGACTTGCCCAGGGTCACACAGCTGGTAAATGTCAAGTGTCTGAGGCCGGATTTGAACTCAGGTACTCCTGAATCCAGGGCCAGTGCTTTAACCACTGTGCCACCTAGCCGCCCCAGGGATAATCTTTAAGGTCCCTTTGGTCTCTGCATCCTAGGATCCAATGAATGCCTTCATCCTGATTAAGAAAAGAGACACATTAATCTTCTGCTGCAGGATGAGCTTAAAATGAGACCTTGATTTTTTTTTTTAAATAGCATTTCTAATATCTACAAGTCATTTGGAATTTTGACTATATAGGAATGAAAAGTGTTGAAACTAGTTATGTGTTTATTGTGAAATCTATCATTTACAAGTTCATTTTGACAACTTAAGTTACCAGTTCCCATCACAAGATAGCGAATGTCATCTTTGCAAAATTTTGGAATAGTGGGTTCTTCGTTGTTGTTTTCAGGCCTGCTGAAATGGCTAGGGCTCTGACAGAGGCCCCAAGGGAAGTATTTACAGAGGGGTCTAGTTGTCCCTTTGAAAGCATTGTCAGGGATTAAGGAAATATTCCAGACATTCTAGTTTCTCTTAATAGCCCATAATGAATCTGTCATCCAGTAATTTATATAAACCTTTTTGGAATATTTGTAGTTAGTCCCCCTTACTAGAATATCTTACTAGAGATAGGGAGCACTTTAGTTCCTCTTAAGAATCATCTGTGGGCAGCTAGATGGCACAGTGGATAAAGCACCGGCCCTGGATTCAGGAGTACCTGGGTTCAAATTCGGCCTCAGACACTTGATACTTACTAGCTGTGTGACCCTGGGCAAGTCACTTAACGCCCATTGCCCCGCCAAAAAAAAAAAAAAAAAGAATCATCTGTACAAGGGGCAGCTAGGTGGCACAGTGGATAAAGCACCAACCCTGGATTCAGGAGGACCAGAGTTCAAATCCGGCCTCAGACACTTGACACTTACTAGCTGTGTGACCCTGGGCAAGTCACTTAACCCTCATTGCCCTGCAAAAAAAGAAAAAAGAATAATCTGTAGAGAATTATATCTAACTATATTAAATACAGAAGTAATTATATGAATCATGGCCTAATTGTCTCCAGTGATAACTTCTGTGAAGCATCAATAGAATGTGATTTTTTTCACATCACATCCAAGAGCTGTGGCTTTCTTTGGAGTGGTTCTTTTCTTTCCTTTTTCACTTCCAAGCTACTGAGCCAAAACATAGATTTCTCTTTTCTTATCTAAAGATATCCTGATGAAAAAATGTGTTTTTATTTGTTGTTGTTGGTGGTGGTGGTGGTGGCGGTGATGATGATGATGATATAACAAACACAGCTGACTGGTATATTGCTTTAAACTTTACAAAGTACTTTATGTAATGTTATCCCCATGAACTTTGCTTCATGTAATTTTTAAAACCCTAATATAATTTCACTTTTTGTCATCCTGTGTAAAATAATGTTTTCCATTTCTTGTTCCATTGTGTAACTTGTTCCTGCTCTTAATTCCAGAGATGATAAGGTGAATTTGTTTATGTGGATTGGTAAATATTTGCATTCAGTGCCAACTTGATTTGGGTGTACTGTACTCATGCATTTCAAAGATCCTGCAGTCTGGGTGTGGCCCATAGTTTGTCCAAGACATACAGGCTGGTCATCTCACTTCAGAAACAGAAATATTAATGCATGGCAGCAGTAGGGGTGTGTGATATAATACTTTGTGCGTGTGGCTTATTCAATTCCATTCATCTGGTAGTTACTGAGCGCAGAATTATGCCAGGTACAGTGAGGAATACTAAAGAAACGACATCATTCCTGCCTTCAAATATTACAAAAATAGTTGAGGAAAGAAAGCACACACAGCTTGAGAAAAATATAAAATTAATTAGGTGATAAAATATTTGGTTCTGGCAGTCAGTCCTTTCAGAGTCAATTGTAGGAGTAGTCTTCCCTTCACCCCATTCCTTTGCTGCTTAAATGTGAAGCTCTCACAATGCTTATGCCCTTTTCTAGCCAGGCATAAGAAGAGGGCAAAAATGCTAAAAAACCATACTTCTCCTCATGATGAACACTCACGTCAACCTATTCTGAGCCTTTAGAGGAATGTTAGAGTCCATTTGTCCATTTGCTCATTTGTTTTATAGATTTTTTTCTAAGTTATTTAAAACAGGTAAATAATAATGATTGTTTCCTGATTATTTTAATATTTAATTAGAAACCTTTGGAATAATTTATTTCTAAACCTAATTAAGGTTGTGTGTGATGATTCCTCCTTATATAATACTGCACACAGATTGTGTAATAAAGTTTCTCCAGTAATTAATGAAGAAAAAATAAAATTTAAAGTTATCCTGTAACATGATGGGGATGGGGGAGGCTGAAGTATGGGGGGAAATGTAGATAAAATGCTAACTATTTAGAATTTTCCTTTTTCATTATTTATTCTGTTGAAAAATTTAAGTCATCAGTAACTGTCATAAATGTAGTTCATTGTTCCTAATCACTAGAAACAGAATTGAAATAATATTTGCACAAATCACTCAATACAGAAAGTAGACCATGTTAATCTCAATAACTACCTATTCATTCTGTTGTTTAAAAAATTGTACCTATCAGAATTATTGCCCAGAAATATCAATAACCCATGTTTTGAGTGAAATAATTGAGCCAACATAAATAAATTCTTTGATGTGAGAGAAAATTCTTTTGTTTTTCACCTTAAATCTTCATAGTTCCAATGCATTGAAAAACATCAAGGCCAGCCCTTCATATGTTTTGAAAATCATTTCCAGAATTTGGTTTTAACTGTGATCCTTTATTTTGTTCTCTTGGAAACAGGTTCTGAATGTGACTCCTAATGATGGCTTTGCCAAAGTGCATTATGGTTTTATCCTGAAAGCCCAGAACAAGATTGCTGAGAGCATCCCTTATTTGAAGGTAACTGTCACTGCCCTTATTTTTTCATCTTGAAATTCCTTGGAATCATTTGGATGACCTTGATTATATATTGTGAATTGATTGGCATGCACTCTACATTGATTGACATTTGCTGCTGGGTCTTTTTATCAAGTTATGTACCCTTTCACCGTGACCACCATATGCACTGTATAAATTTACTCTACAACTGAAAGTGTGTTATATACAAAATTGCATACTGCAGACATCAATGGGAGCATGGGGAAATTATCGTAAGAAAAATTCTGAAAGTAAATCAGCAATATTATTGCTTTTTGTCAATGACAAAAGATAAAAAAGGAAAGGAATAATTATTTTAATGCCTTTTAAAAAATAATTCAATCAATGCATTATTTCCCTTAAGAAAATCAACTATAAATTGCTTCTCAATGGCCACTGCTATAGGATGGGGATGGGGATATGTAAAACACATGTAAAATGAGGTGAAGAATTGAGGCTGTCTAAATAAAACATACTAACCTAAAACATTCAAGTTATGTTAGCAATGTGTTTGATGTGGTCAGACTTATGTTTGACCTTGGTGACTTTGGTTAGCTGGGAAATTACATAATGATACCATGAATTTTATGGCTCTTCCAAAGTACATAAAGTCCTCCATAAAGATGATATCACTTGTTCTCCCTGGGATTTAAGGAAGCATTAAACCATCTTGAGACACAGGATTCTGTCTTGGGCTTCCTTTCCTTCTCTCTCCTGGGTTGAACTGTCCCTTGTTATAAATGCCTATTGGAATTCTTAACAGGATGTGCAATACATAACTTAGCATATTAAGAACAGAACTCATTATTTTCTTCCTTCCCACCTCTCTTCTTTCAAACTCCTTCAGCTCTGTTAAGGGCATCCTTTTCCTCCTGGTCATGCAGGCTCACAAATTTGCTATTTATCCTTGACTCATCATTTCCACTCTCCCAATATATAATATAATATTCAGTGCCAGATCTTGTCATTTTTGCCTCTGGAGCATTTCTCATATCTTTCTCCTTCTTTGCATTCACATGACTCCTTCTTCTTCTGGTCCTTTGTGTCTTTTACCTGGTCCCTCCCCACTCAAGACTATGTTCTGTAGTGTTTTGCCTAAAGTACAGATCTGACCATGTCACTTCCCTACTTAATAAACCCTGGTGGTTCCCTATTACCTCTGTGGTTAAATACAATCTCTTCTGTCTCATGTTTAAAGCCCTTTAAAACTGACCATTCTGGGTTCAGTATGCATTACTTCTCATTTTCTATGATCCAAGAAAATGGGCCTCTTCATCTACTGGCCTTTGTGTTGGCTGTTCCCAATGCTGCAATACACTCCTTTCTTCAAGCTAATTCTTTCAATCTTTAGGTTTCCTCATTTATTAAATGAAGGTAACACTTTGGCTACCTTTGTTGTAGGCATTGTGCTTTGTAATACAAAGGGATAGGAATAAAGACTAAACCTAGAATTTTACTCATAAAGGAAGTTCCTGGATAAGGAAACTTTCTCTACCAATGCATATAGGTACTGAACTCCACAACTTAGAGCCTTTGAGACTTGCCTAGAGCACTAAGATGTTAAGTGACTTGCCTGGAGTCACACAGCTTATTAGTGTCAGAAGTGGAACACAGACCCAAGTTTTCCTCTCTCCTAGGCCAACTCAGGATCCACTACCCACAGGCTGCCTCTCATTTTGTAAAACAAAGCTCTGAATGCATAAGAGTTATTTATTTACAACATTTTGTCATAAATGCAACAGGAATAATTATAAAAATAATAGCCACAGGGATAGAGCCTAGCTCTGAGAACTGATTGGTTGAAGGAATTCCTAAGTAAGGAAGTGCCTTCTACAAATGCAAGGTAATGTCTTCTCTGCAAGTTAAGAGTATTGAGAGTTTGCCAGAGCACTAAGATGTTAAGGGACTTATTCAAGTTAAATGACTTGATCCAGTCAGTATATGCATGGGGTAGGACTTGAACCCCAGTCTTCTGGCTTTGAGACCAGCTTTGAGCTCCACTATGCATGTTGCTCTCTCCCTAGAGAAGGAGATAATAGAATTTTAAAAGAAGTCATCTCCTAAAATATGGAGAATTTAGAATGCAATTCCTTGAAACCAATATCCTTTTACTCTTTTCCACTTTCCAATTCATCCTCATCCTTTCTGCTTACATCTCCTTTTCAGCCAACAGAACAGGAGGTCTATGAAGGGAAGACTTGTGTCTTTTTTTTTTGCCTATATCTCTAGCACTTAAGGACAAACCTTTGAAGTAGGAAGACTTTAATCATTGATTGAATTGAAGGAAGGAAAATTGAACAGAATGGTGAACAGGAAAGACCACTGAATTTAGAGCCAGAAGACCTGGCTTTGAATCTTGTTTCTACACCTTAATATTAGTGTGACCTTGGACAAGTAAATTCACCTCACTGGGTTTTAATTTCTTAATCTGTAAAAATGAAAGTGTTAGATTAGGAGATCTCCAAGGGTTCTTCTAGTTTTAAATCCTTTGGTTCTATTTTTAAATAGCAATTGGGAGAAACAATCTTTTCAAGATCCAAATTTATTTCCATTTTGTCATATTGTTTTTGTAAGTGGTTTTTATCAAAAGCTCAGCATGAATTTATTTCCAGTGAAAAGGAATATATCGTTTGGTTGTCTCCATATCACTTCACACATCCTAAGGGTAATTAAGTATTTTGGTTCAAGTATAATAGTTAAAGACTGGCTGATAGGGTAGGATTCAAGGGAGGAAAAAGGGATTTGGCAGAAATACGACCAGAGAGGCCCTTTCCTGCAGGGAAGAACCTTAAATCTCTCAGCAAGGACTGCAGGCTTAACTACATAATCGCTCCCACAGAGAAGTATCTTCTTTATTTTATGACCAGCCCCAGCCCTTGATAGTCATTGCCTTATTGTTAAGATCTGGACTGTGATGTCCTGAGTTGTAAATTTTGATTCGTAAACTAACTACAAAGTTGAAACAGGATCTTTTTATCTAACTCTTAAGTGAGTGAGTGTGATTAGCTTTTTCTTTCTTAGTTTGCTGTTCCTTTCTTAGATATAGATTAATAAAGAAAGTAAATTTATTTATTGAAATCTCTTAATTCAATATTACTAAGATTTTTTTCTTAACTTTTTCACCAGGAAGGACTGGAATCTGGTGACCCTGGCACTGATGATGGGCGTTTTTATTTCCACTTGGGTGATGCTTTGCAGAGAGTTGGGAACAAAGAGGTAATGATCTTATGAGCTCATTGTTTTCTCTTACAGAGGAAGTGGTAAAGAAAAAGGAAATCAGTTGTAAAGAGAGAAAAAACTAAAAAAATATTTTGCTGATGGAAATCTGTAAAAATTATATCAGTCAGGGGCAACTAGGTAGTGCAGTGGATAGAGCACCAGCCCTGGAGTCAGGAGTACCTGAGTTCAAATCCAGCCTCAGACACTTAACATTTACTAGCTGTGTGACCCTGGGCAAGTCACTTAACCCCAATTGCCTCACTAAAAAAAAAAAAAATTATATCAGTTAGACACCTAGGTGGTGGAGTAGGTAGAGCACTGGACAAGGACTCAACAAAATCTGAGTTCAAATTCCATCTCAGATACTTCCTAGGTTTGTGACACTAGGCAAGTCATTTAATTTTCTCTGTCTTAGTTCCCTCATCTGTAAATATGGGGATAATTATAGCACTCACCTTCCAGGGTTGTATCAAATGAGATAATATTTATAAAGCACTTTGCACTTATATAAATGCTGTTATTATCAAGTGTAGACATTTTATAGTATGTAATTTAAGCTAGGAGTCCTTTTTAGTATTACCTCTGTTCTAAATTTTGAGTGTCTAATTTTCCCTGAGAATTTATATTCTCACGTATGACATCACAGTGTGTTGCCAGGAAGCTGGCTGAGTAACCCAAGTTCTCTCTCAAAGTGCCATGGGAAGGCAGTGTTAAGGGTTAAAATTCTAGCTAGTCTGTCTAAAATATCTAATGAGTGGTCGCCAATAAATTATAAGCTTTAGCAAGAGTTAGGTTTTTAAGCATTTATTAAGGAGAATAAGAATTTGGTAAAGAGAGAGAGAAAGGCCTAGATTCCTATCTATTAAAGGGAGAGCACATTTCTAGCTCCCTTCTCCGCCAGCGTCCTCAGGAAAAAGCCCCAGAGTCAGCGCCAGTCTCTTCCTTCCTCCTCCCACTAGTCCGCGTCACTTCCTCCCGCCAAAGAAAAGGCTCCTGGTCTTGCCCTCAAAGACCTTCGCTTCATGGGCAGAACTCTTCTACAGTAAGTATCCAGCAGGTGGCATCATTCCAATCGTTACAGTCCCCCCTGTTGTTCCTCAAGAAACAAAATGTTTCCTTGACGGAACAGTAAAAACAATATAATAACTATTGCTAACTAATAATATGTGAACAACAATATAGAAAAGGAAGAGAGGAAAGTTTTGTCCAGAGGGGCGATTTTTTGTCCTCATGAACCGACGCTTTGACATTGGTCTTGCAAAGGGAGGGCCTCTGCAGAAAATACATATTACAGATGGTGTATATTATAACAGAAAAAGAAAAGAGAAAAAAAAAAACAAAACAAAGCTGTTCATTTAAAGTCTCTGAAAGTCTTTTCTCAGATGTCCTCTAGGTGTAGTCGTGGAATGGAAGTCTTTTCAGGGGTTGATGTGTGGATACTGGTAATCAGCCAGGAAAATTTCCTACAAAATTGAGCTTAACACAACTTTAAAATAGCTTTGTCAATAATCAAATCAAACAATGAAAGTTCTCAAAAACATGTCTAAGGGAATTCAGAATCTTAGTTGTTACACATGAAACATATAATAAAACAAAAATTGAAACATTCTTTAAAATTATAATATTACTATAGTCCCCCCCTTATGGAGGGTAATTGAGAAGACAATTGCTGCGATATTAATTATTAAAAATAATTTTTTATCTTTGTTTCATCACTTTTTGCATCATCTGCCTAATTATCCTCATGCCATTATGAGAAATTAAAAAATCTAATATAATTGGTAACAGGTGTCAAGGCCAAATTCAACACTGTTATTTATCATGACACCTGAGATAATTATGGGGGTTACCATAAAAGAACAGAGAAATGATGGGATATGAGCATTCCCACACTTGAGCAATATGTACTGCCCATACAGTATGCCAGGCTTAAAATAGGTGGATGGAATATACGTCCATGCCACCGAACATATTGGAGGAAACTGAGTCAGACTTAATCAGATGCATGGGATTGAGATGTCCATGGCATCAGGCATATAGGAGGGAGCATAGAAGCCAGGTGTAGAAGTGAGATGGGTGGGATCAATACTTCCAGCCATCTGTACAATATTGTGGGGAAAAAGAGAATAAAATATTAAACCAAGAGAATCCAACCTCAACATTTGTCAAAAGCCGTTCCCTCGGCCATACCTTGACTTCATGTATATCTCCCCTCATGTGACAGTTCAGTGTCTGCTCTTGCATGTATTCCTCTTGTGATTGGATGGCATCTTGGCCAACTGGCATCTGATAACTCAGAATAAAGGCAATTAATGTCTTAAATGATAAGTTCCCATAATCCAAGTCTCATATGGATTTAAAAATTGAGGATAATAAATGATTGCAAAAAATGTGAATACATCTTGACTCAGAACACAATATATAATTATGCAACAATTTCAAATAATACCCCTTTTTTTAACTTAGTATACAATTACTTTTTTGAAAAATCTGAACATATTTAAATACAAGTTAAAGCACAACACAATCTCAAAGACAACTTTTACAAATGTTCCCCTCTTTTTTTTTTTTGGAATATGCTTATCAAAAATAATACTTCTAGAATCAATTTACACTTGCCATGGCAAACAATTTGCTAGGGAAATGCTTTAAAGAGTTTGATCAAATAATCAGTTGAGAAAAAATAACAAAAACAAATAACTCAGAATATGGGAGCACAATACTCCTAGAATTAACATTGTATAATAAAATCAAAACCATCTTGCAATGTTTCAAAATTAGACAAATGAATAGAAGAAAATACACATGGAACAATAAAATACAGTGAAATTCAAACTAAGGAAATCTAAATGAATATGAACTTAATATTAATAAGAGTATTATAAAATATAAACTTGATCACATGACTATAAAAAGCTTTTACAAATATTCTCCTTGTTTTAGAAACTAAGTATAAGACACAATCTCAAAAGCATTAAAATCTCTATGAAAATAAACCCATACCATTAATTTCAAAATGTATATGTAATAGCATAGAAATCCTATGTAACCTCTGAACTGATACTATTAATAATCTGAGTGAATTTAGAACACTTTTGATTCCGATATCTAAAATCCCCAATACTCATATCAATACCTTGCTGCTTACTTCTACATTTCTGTAAAATATATACCCTTCCATGGCAAAAGAAGCAGAGTCTTGAACTATGTTGATTGTCATTCTTATTCAGCTTAAGTTTTTCTTCTTTAACCCCTCTATATTGTCTGTCGGGCTTTTCACCATACAAATGCTTTATAAGATTACTAATTAAAGACAAAAGCAGGTTAGCAAAATTATGAACAAAACGAGCATATCTGGAATTTAAAGAGTTTTCTAAGATTGTCTCAAAAGCACAGCCAGGCCGGGGAAGGGCTGAGCCTGAAGCTGCAAATGCAGGTAGAAAAAGTTGAGCATGCGCACCAGATCTCTGGACTTCCCAGGCAGGGGAAGCTATGGGCTTGGCCATAGGAGGAGTAGAGGGTGGGGTCTGGAGAGGAGGGGAGGGACCAGCACAATTTGAATCACACTTGATTTTGAACTCAGGTCTGGATTCCTCTTCCCCCACTTTGCCTCCAGGTGCTAGTGGATTAAAAGCTTCTAGAGGGTGGGTCATTGCCTCCAGGCATGCAAAATTAAAGCAACAATTAGTGTTAGAACTGGGAAAAGCTGCGGGAATCTCTTCAGGTTTCTCTGAAAAAGCATGGTTGGGAGAGGGAGAGATATTTCCTTGTGTGAGTAAGTTGCTGGCTCTTTTAACAAAAATAAAAAGAAAAATAGAAAATCCACAAAAACAAAGCATTAACATGATCTTATCTCCCATTTGTCTGGTTAAACAGACTAATATCAAAAATAGGGTAATTAGGGAGTTTAAAAGGTCCATTCGAAAAAATTTAAAGGGAAAACACCTGGCAATTCAGCAGTACTTAAGATTTAAAAGGTTAGGGTAGGGGAAATTTCTTACCCAACCAGAAGATCAGAAGACTGAGGTTTAGCTTTCCTCTTCGTGGTCAGCCATCTGTTAAGGGTTAAAATTCTAGCTAGTCTGTCTAAAATATCTAATGAGTGGTCGCCAATAAATTATAAGCTTTAGCAAGAGTTAGGTTTTTAAGCATTTATTAAGGAGAATAAGAATTTGGTAAAGAGAGAGAGAAAGGCCTAGATTCCTATCTATTAAAGGGAGAGCACATTTCTAGCTCCCTTCTCCGCCAGCGTCCTCAGGAAAAAGCCCCAGAGTCAGCGCCAGTCTCTTCCTTCCTCCTCCCACTAGTCCGCGTCACTTCCTCCCGCCAAAGAAAAGGCTCCTGGTCTTGCCCTCAAAGACCTTCGCTTCATGGGCAGAACTCTTCTACAGTAAGTATCCAGCAGGTGGCATCATTCCAATCGTTACAGCAGATATGGAAGAGAAACATTGTTGTGAAGTGAAAAGTGTGTGACAATTAGCAAAAGAGGCAAAGTAATATTAATAGGAGCTGACATTTATATTTCCCTTATGTGTGACAGAGCACTTTATAGACATTATCTCATGTCAGAGAAGCATCTGGCAATTAATAAAAGAGGCAAAGTGGATAAAACTTTAAAGAAAACATTTTAACAGATATTCCAGGTTTGTTTTGAAAATGTGCTAGCATAACTTCATTATGAAATTAGAAAAACATAGGTGTCTTTTCAGAAGGATCTTTATTTTAAATAATCTGTTTACATACACAGTTGATGGCATCATAATGCTCTGAAGCTTCTAGAACAAGTGCTAGGTCAGTGTTCATAGCTGCAATTTCTGAGAGCTACTGACAAGAAGCATACGAAGAAAAACTTAGTGAATGTTTCCTTTGTCATAATTATTTTTTTCCTGAGTACTACATTGTTTCTTTAATCATAAATTACATTATTAATTGTGACAACATATTCTAAAAGCTAGAAAGGCAATGAGGAGTACTGGAGATTGGAATAGGCTCTGAATCAGAAATACTGGGCTTCATATTCTACCTCAAGCCCTTGCTAGCTGTGACCCTAAGCAAATAATCTTTTGTAAAATGAGGGGAACTTAATCAAAGAACTCTAAGGTCCCATCTTGCTCTACTTTTACAATTTTATGAAAAAACAATTCACGTTGATGTCTAAAACAAATGTGTGGGGCTACCTGGGCATAGATCACTCCTTGAAAGTCCTTGGATTAGAGCTCAAAGGAGAAAGCTGAATCATTGTTTATTACAATTAAATTATGTATCTATACTACAGACATAGCTAAATGTAACATAGCTTTGATTTTTCTAAAATTAATCAGAAGCATGGATCCAATTGTGGATAATTATGGATTCAAAAAAATCAGGGTGGTTTGTGACAGGGAATTTACTAGCAAAAGACATGAACCTATTTGGAGCTTGTAGAGGTTTAGATAACTGACAGTATTTTCTGTATGTGTTTCTACTTTTCTGTATCTGTTCCTATACAACCTGCCACTCTGACAGCTGAAATAGTGTGTGGTGTTAGGAATGAATTGAAAGAAGAGAGTCAAAATTGCTGACTAATAAGTATTTTGGCTTGTTCCCACCTTTTGAGATGGAAATGACCCTCAGTTCCTTTGAATGACGGACAGAGGCAAGATTTTGCTGACAGTATCTGTCTAACATTGAATAAATGTCCGCGTCTGATTGATATAAATGCATTTGTCACAC
Source organism: Dromiciops gliroides (assembly GCF_019393635.1). Taxonomy (NCBI): domain Eukaryota; kingdom Metazoa; phylum Chordata; class Mammalia; order Microbiotheria; family Microbiotheriidae; genus Dromiciops; species Dromiciops gliroides. The sequence continues at coordinate 271,511,408 of NC_057861.1, read as the reverse complement.
AAGACACATTTAATTTGTCTTTGAGCATTACAGAAACCAGGGCCAATGGCAGATACAGGAAATCCATGTCGTCTTTCACAGCTTGGTTGGAAAGAGACTTTCATTTTCTCAATCACAAATAAAAAAATCAAAACAAAAAACCCCAAACCAGTTCTCTACAAAACCATTTATGTAGAATTTAGGATTTGAATATTTGGGACTGATCTACAAACTCAGTTAACGTGAATATGAAAAGTAGAGAGGTAGTTGTTCATTGCAAAGAGATCACAGGGAACCAATATACTACTATAAAAAGAAGCCTTTTTCTTGTTTTTCTCTGAGAACCTCACTCCTACAGCTTCAGCTCCATGCAGATGACTTCCAATTGCATTCAAAAAACATTTTTTAAGCATTTCGCTATGTGTAAGGCATTGTCTTAGGCATTGGAAATACAAAGATGAAGCGTCAAGTCAAGAAGCATTTATTAAATACCTGGGGCAGCTAGGTGGCACAGTGGATAGAGCACCAGCCCTGGAATCAGGAGGACCTGAGTTCAAATCTAGCCTCAGACACTTAACACTTACTAGCTGTGTGACCCTGGGCAAGTCACTTAACCCCAATTGCCTCACATACAAAAAAAAGAATAGAGTCAAAGAAAAGCAAAAATATGGCCATATGGTCCCTGCCCTCTTGGAGTCCACATTCTGTTGGGGGAAACAACCTGCAAAGACCTCTGTGTGTACAAGATAGACAGAATAAATTGATGGCGGTCTCAGAGGGAAGCCATGGGAACTGAAGGAGACTGGGAAGGGCCTCTTGCAGAAGGTGAGCTTTTTTTCTGAAATCTGAAAAAGGTCAAGGCAAGAGGGAAAGATAAAGAGGGAGAACATTCCAGGCATGGGGGGCATGTGAAAAGGCACAGAATAAGGGGGCTGAGTGTCATGTTCAAGGAACAGCAAGCAGACCAGTGTCGTTAGGTCATAGAGTTGGCAGAGGGGATTGATGGATGTATAAGAAGACGGGAAAAGTAGGAAGGAGCCAGGTTATGATGGACCTTAAAAGCCAAACAAGATTTTTTTATTTGATCCTGGAATTCATGAGGACAGGGTTCATGCCCTCAAGGAGTTTATAATTGTCAAGATCTTTATCTCTGGCTTGGACCTCTATTCCAAACTCCAGACACCTGTTACCAACTCCTTACAACAGGACCAGGGTTAAAATCCCACCTCTTCCACAGACTATCTGTGTGACCTTGGGAAAGTCATTTAACCTCGGGGCCAAAATTTCCTTATCTTTCAAATGAGGGGCCTGGGCCATCTAGATGGTCTCTAAGATTTCTTTCCGCACTAAATTCTGTGATCCCATTATCTTTTCCTTGATGTCTGATCAGCACCTCAAATATAGTCTATTTAAAATTGAGCTTATTTTTCTCTCAAATTCTGCTCTCCCCCCTCCCCCACCAACTTCAGAGTATTTGTCAGTGGCACTGCCTTTCATTCAGCATCCCTTGATGTTATCTAGATGTCTTCATTTCCCCTCCCTCCTTTCCCACAAAGCTACCTAGTCTTCCATGGTAGTTGATATCCATGCAGACCTTCTATGTGCAGGGAGCTGTGCTAAGCCCTGGAGGATATACAGATACTGCAGGAGAACCAGACTCGGCTCCTTTGGGTTTTATACAATCCCAGCATTCTGATTTAAGCTCTCATTCCTAGCTGATAGAACTGTTGTCAAAGCCTATAGCCATTTCTCTCCATCTTCCAATCTATCTTTCACACAACTACCAGGCTTTCCTTATGCATTGACCGGCTCATGTCACTCTTCTGTTCAAAACCATGAAGTGATTCCCAGTTGTCCACCAAATAAAGCTTGGATTCTTTATTGTTTGTTTGTTTTGTTTTTTTTTGGTGAGACAATTGGGGTTAAGTAACTTCCTTACTTAACCCCACACTGCTAGTAAGTGTAAAGTGTCTGAGGCCAGATTTGAACTCAGGTCCTCCTGAATCCAGGGCTGGTGCTCTATCCACTGCACCACCTAGTTGCCTCAGCTTGGATTCTTTAGCCTGGTATTTTAGGCCTTTCACAATTTGGCAGTATCCCAGCTCATAACCTTATATTGCTCAACTCCATTCCCGTTAGACCAGATCAAGGGTTCTTAAACTGGCATCAATGAAGTTTTTTTTTTTATTTATTTGACAACTGTTTCAATATATTTGGTTTCTCATAGGATCCTACGTACTTTATTTTGTGGATTCAGAAACCTTATTCCGAGAAGGGGTCCTTAAGGCTTCACCAGACTGCCAAAGGAGTCTGTGACATACAAAAAGTTTAAGAACGAAACGCTTCAATTTCATCTGCATCTTCCTGTTTCTGGGCTTTCGTATATCCACTGAAAGCCTACTTTGATAGTCTTCAGGACATCCTGTGTTCTTGAAGGCTGTATGACCAGGGTGCAAGCTCTGTCAGGTCCTACCAAGCCAGAAAGATGTTAAGCCTAGGACAAAGGATAGACTATTGGTCCATTTTATGTAGACCAACCTGGTTAAGCTTGGAGAAATTGGCCATAGCCAGATATAATGTTTAACCATAGCAGTTATCTAAAATTATCTTTAAGTCATTTAAAGGTTTCATTCAATGTCATGGAAGGAGTCTCCTTACCCATGAAATCACAGATATTTGAGGTATTCAACTATTGACCAAGTACATTTGCTTATATTATTTCCAGAAATGTCCTTCATTCCTCTCCCCACCCCTCCTCTATGTATTGAAATTCTCTTTTTCCTTCAAAGCCCACCTCAAATGCTACCTCTTCCATGAAGCATTTCTCAATCCTCCTAGTTAATAATGATCTTTCCCCCTCTGACCTCATGTAGCATTTTTATGCCTCACTCATGCACTTAGTATGTATTTATTGTATATGCCTATACTGTGCCTTATTTTATATCATAATTATTTTTACATATGCCATCTCCTTATTAGAATATAAGCTCCTGGGGCAGCTAGGTGGCGCAGTGGATAGAACACCGGCCCTGGAGTCAGGAGTACCTGAGTTCAAATCTGGCCTCAGACACTTAACACTTACTAGCTGTGTGACCCTGGGCAAGTCACTTAACCCCAATTGCCTCCCTAAAAAAAAAAAAAAAAAAAAGCTCCTGAGGGCAGAGGGACTATGTATTTTTCATCTTTGTATTACCTTGCATACTGCTTTGCACATGGTAAGTGTGAAATAAAATCTGATACAGAGAGTGTTCCAAAAGCTGTTACAGTTTAAAAATACACTAAGACTTAAGGACACCTTCTATTAAGTTGAATGGAAGACATCACAAATGACAAAATGTATTTTTGTATGTGCACTAAATCATGAACATGAAATAGGAATTAACTCTTATTGTTGATATTGTAGCGATAGAAAATCATGTGACCTTCACATGACCTCTTTTGTGGGCTATAACATTTACTGAATAGCTACTCTGTGCCAGATATTTTTCTAGATACCAAAGCGGGATGGCTTCAAAGAAAAGTGTGGCATTTGCCCTCTGGAAACTTGCAATCAGACATTTGAGGAAGTTGATTTTTGTATGGGATAGAATGGAGAAGGAAGAAACAGAAGGCAGGGAAACCAGCTATGGGTTGTTTCCATCACTTACTTAGGAGTTAGGTATTAAAGACCTAGCCTAGAATTTTAGCTATAGAAATAGAAAAGAGTTGTCCAAAGTTTTCACATCCAGCAAGACTTCAATTCATACCAAAGTGATTTTTACATGCCAAGACTCCCAAATTCCACTTCCATTGGTGGTTCAGTGTCACTCATAGCAACAAAGGGTGTGTGTGGCGAGGGGGAGGTTGCAGGGGGGATGGGTATTTGGATATTCTTTGTCTAAATTTTACCTCTTGGGTGATGTTCAATATTGTGTGTATGTGGGGGGCAATTTGGGTTAAGTGACTTGCCCAGGGTCACACAACTAGTAAGTGTCAAGTGTCTAAGGCTGGATTTGAACTTAGGTCCTCCTGACTCCAGGGCCAATGCTTTATCTACTTCATCCCCTAGCTGCCCCAGTGTTCAATATTTTTTGAGAGGGATTGTGTCAGTGAAGGGAACCTAATAAAGTTAGTATAATAATAGCATTTTATATCACTTTAAAGATTTACAAAGCTCTTTATGTCTGTCATAGTATCCTCACAACCATTTTGTGAGTCAGGTGTTCTTATTATCCCCATTTTACAGATGAGGAAATTGATAATGCGAAAGGTTAAGTGACTTGCCCAGGGTCTCACAGCTAGTAAGTATCTGAAGCAAGATTTGAACTCATGTCTTCTTGACTCCAACTTTAGCATTTTTAGCTACTGTGGTACCTACTAGTTCTGGGGTAGAAAGGAAATAAAAGGGAAGTGAGTCTAGAGAAAAGGAAAAGAAAACAGCTCAAAATAAGAAAGTGTAATGATTGGAATAACGCCACCTGCTGGAGACTTACTGTAGAAGAGTTCCACCCATGAAGCGAAGGTCTTTGAGGGCAAGACCAGGAGTCTTTTCTTTGGCGTCAGGAAGTGATGCGGGCTAGTGGGAGGAGGAAGGAAGAGACTGGCGCTCAGTCTCAGGCTCTTTCCTGAGGACGCTGGTGGAGAGGGGAGCTAGAAATGCGCTCTCCCTTTAATAGATAGGAATCTAGGCCTTTCTCTCTCTCTTTACCAAATTCTTATTCTCTTTAATAAATGCTTAAAAGTCTAACTCTTGCTAAAGCTTATAATTTATTGGCGACCACTCATTGGATATTTTAGACAGACTAGCTAGAATTTTAGCTCTTAACAAAAGTGAAATGAAGATGGCAAGAAGCAGACATATAGATAATGGGAGCAGAGGAAGATAGAAAACCGTAATGTGAAGAGAAGCCAAGGAAAGAGAATGGAATCACTTTATCTGGGCATGACATTTATGAAGGATGAACACTATTTAGCATCTTAGACAGTTGTTCTATGATGAAGCCAGTCAAATGAAGGTAGACAGGGAGAAAATAAAGCATTCTCAATTTAAGATATTTTGTAGTAGCTGTTGACTGCTAGGGAATAATAATGAAGCAGCAGCATTTTCCTCTTAGAGCAGAATTGGCATGTAATTTCTAAGTTAGAGTGGCAGAACTAGGAACAGTGGTGGATCTTGCAAGCAGCGGCTACCCAGAGCTTATCTGCCATTTATGTTCAGTGTACAAAGGATGGAGGTCCAAACACTATGTTAGCCACTTTCATAAATACCAACAAAAACCACCATCAGTGGTGTTGTCTTCTAATACAACAGTTATGAATAGATCAACCAATTAACTAAATTGGATGTCACACTGTGAACTGAGCCTTTGTATTTTCCTGGTAAACCCACCTTTTGGAATGAATGTGAGGCTGGATCCTGTGATACTATATAGTGATGTAGGCCTGAGTCCCCCACTTCGCCTGCTATCTCATAGAGGAAGTAAGACTTTGTCTTCTCCCTAGTGTAACCAATCCTGCCAGGATCCATGGAAGCCTGTGTAATTATTCACACTAGTGACAAAGCATTCATAAATGTTTCATACAAAAAGTACACTGTTTATGGCCAGTACTTCTGATAAAGGCCTCATTTCTAAAATATATAGGGAACTAAATCAAATTTATAAGAATACAAGTCATTCCCCAGTTGAGAAATGGTCAAAGGATATGAACAGGCAGTTTTCTGATGAAGAAATCAAAGCTATCTATTCCCATATGAAAAAAAATGCTCTAAATCACTATTGATTAGAGAGATGCAAATTAAAACAACTATGAGGTGCCACCTGACACCTATCAGATTGGTTAATATGACAAAAAAGGAAAATAATAAATGTTGGGAAAGCTGTGGAAAAATTGGAACACTGATACATTGTTGGTGGAGCTGTGAACTGATCCAACCATTCTGGAGAGCAGTTTGGAATTATGGCCAAAGGGCTATAAAGCTGTGCATACCCTTTGATCCAGCAATACCATTTTTGGGTCTTTTTCCCAAAGAGATCATGGAAAAGGGAAAAGGACCCACATGTACAAAAATATTTATAGCTGTTCTTTTTGTGGTGGCAAGGAACTGGAAATTGAGGTGTTGCCTATCAATTGGGGAATGGCTGAACAAGTTGCGGTATATGAATGTAATGGAATACTATTGTGCTGTAAGAAACAATGAGCAGGAGGAGTTCAGAGAAACCTGGAAGGACTTGCATGAACTGATGATGAGTAAGATGAGCAGAACCAGAAGAACCTTATACATTATGTGTTGATCAACTGTGATAGACTAGATTCTTCTCACCAATACAACATTATAAGAAAGTCCCAAAGGACTCATGATAGAAAAGGCTCTCCAAATCCAGGGAAAAAAAAAAAAGAACTGTGGAATATGGATACTGATTGAACCATACTATTTCTTTTGTTTTTGGTGTTGTTGTTTTTCTTTTTTTGAGGTTTTTCCTTTTTGCTGATTCTTCTCTTATAACATGACTAATGCTGAAATGTTTAATGTTTTTATATATATATATATATATATATATATATATATATATATATATATAACCTATATCAGATTACCTGCTCTCTAGGGGAAGGGGGAAGGGAGAGGAGGGAGGGAGAAAAATTTGAAATTGGAAATCTTATAAACACAAATGTTGAAAACTATCTTTACATGTAACTGGAAAATAATAAAATACTTTTATTTAAAAAAACAAAAACCAAAAAGTACTCTGAATTAACATATAAAGATCTCTTAGAAAGAATTCAACAAACATTCATTAATGTACTATGAAAGAAGATGGGAACATTGAAACAAAACCAGAATAATCCCTGCCTTCAAATAGTTTATGTTTTATGTAGGGGAAAAGAAGGGGAAGAAGACAACATAGACAGAGAAATAAAACCAAGGTTGTTATGTTAGAGGGAAGGGCATTAACAAATGTGAAGTAGAACAGAGGGCCCAGAATAACTTCAGGCAGTTAGGTGGTATGGTGGATAGAGCACCAAGTTTGAAGTCAGGAAGACTAATCTTCCTTAGTTCAAATCTATCCTCAGATACTTACTAGCTGTGTGACTCTGGATAAGTCGCTTGACCTCGTTTGTCTCAGTTCTTCATCTGTGAAATGAACTGGAGAAGGAAATGGCAAACCCCTCTAGTATCTTTTCCAAGAAAGACCCCCAAAGGGTCATGATGTCAGACATGATGGAAAAGACTGAAAACAACAACAAAATGACTTCATTAGGGATTCTGCGATATAGCAGTGAGGACAGACATAATAATAATTAATAATAATAATTATTATTATTATTTCCGTGGAACAACTAGGCAGCCAGTTTAGTGTAATCTGAGAGAGAATTGGGCCAGAAAGATAGGTGTGAGCCAAATTATAATAATAATAATATCTAACATTCTTTATAGTGTTTGCTACGTGCCGAACAGTGTGCTAAGTGCTTTATAGTTATTATCTCATTTGATCTTCACCAAAACCGTGGTAGATAGATGATATTTTTATTCACCTTTTTCAAATGAGGAAAATGGGACAAAAAGAAGTCAAGTAACACAGCTACTAAGTGTCTGAGGCCAAATTTGAACTCAGGTCTTCCTGACTCCAGGCCCAGGGCCAGGGCTCTGTCCACTGTACTACCTAGCTAAGGAGGGTTTTAAGTGCCAAACTGAGAAGTTTGTACTTTATTCTAGATATAAGACAGAGACTCAAGATTCTTACATAGGGCCAGACTCTGTTTTAAGAATATTAATTTGGCAGCTGTGTAGATAATGGATGGGAGATGGGAAAGACTGAGATCAGGAAGATTATGCCGCTTGAATTAAGAGAATGAGACAGATTTGAAAGTTGTTGATATAGAAATAAGATTTGGCAACTGAATGAATATGTGTTGGTTAAGTTGAAGAAGCTACTAAGTTTGAAAATTTGGGTGTCTGGAAAGATGGAAAGCTTGAAAAAATAGGAAAGTTGGGAAGATGGTTTGATAGGAAACAATGTTTTGAACATGCTGAATTTTAAAATTTGCGGTTGAGATTCAGGACTGAATGTCAGAGAGAGAAATTAGGGCTCTGTATATACATCTAGGAATCATCTATACAGAGATGATAACTGAACACAAGGAGAGGGGTGTGTGTGTGTGTGTGTGTGTGTGTGTGTGTGTGTGTGTGTGTGTGTGTGAGAGAGAGAGAGAGAGAGAGACTGACAGACAGACAGACAGAGACAGAGAAGAGAGAAGGAAAGGAGGGAGATAAAGACAGACAGAAATAGACACATGCCAGGCATCTTTTGAAGTTATTTTGTACCATCTCTAATATCAGCTTTTCTTCTTAGTTACTTGTCTCTCAAAAGACAAGGGGAAAAGTCAGGAGGAAAACTCATTTAGGGCTCCTGATTTAAAATTCTGTTTTTCTACTTTGGGTTTCAAGATAGCCTTTCTCTTACTTTTTTAATAGTGAACATATGCTCCTTAAAAATAGATCCCTGGAGATTCAAAATTAATGTGCCATCAAATTTTTGAAAAAATGTTATTTTATAATCATTATTGTTATTATTTAGTTGTGTCTTATTACTCATTTTATTAGTTAGAACTCTAGGAATAAGGAAATCAAATCTCGAATATTAGACAGATACACTTAGAATAGAAAACACTTTATTAATTTTCAAAGATGAAGGGCTGACATAAATTCCTTTTTCAGGTAAAATGTTATTAAAACTCCCCCTAGTAATTATCTTTGCGCGTTTAAGGTTACTCTTAACTAAAAATGTGGGCAAGGACAACATACAGGAATGACTAGAATGAATTTCCCTAATTTCAAATATTTTGCTATTTTATTTCCTAGCACATATATGCATATGAATACAAAACATGATATTTCCTTTGAAGGTAAAACCACTATTAAAAAAATAAATAATGAACGTATTAGGTGGTTTTTTTTTTTATTCTAAGAAATACATTCTTTTTTTTTCTAACTGATCCACACACTTTAACAAAGTTGGGTGGGATTGTGATTTAAAAGTATCAGAATATGAAAGTCAACATAAATGATAATAATTCATATATTCAAGTGAAGCAACAAATTTCTTACAGATATTGTAAGAATGATATAATTAAATTTGTGATAACTGGAAGGATAAGGATTAAGTGAGGAAGCAGGGACACTTTCTGATGTGGCCAAAGCTGTGGACGGTGTACCACTTAAGAAACATATGGAAAGGGCTACTTTGAGAGCATATGGAGACAACACCATTCAAAAGGGGACATATGGAGAAGCATACTGTCCACACAGCTGTCTTTGAGAAGACTAGTAGTCTCCAAAGCACATTGTATCATGTTATAATTATCTTGAAGCCACAAAATGGTTCCCCTCATGTCAGAAGAAGGGGAAGGGAAGAGAAGGAAATAAGCATTTAGATGGCATCTACTATGTTCCAGGTACTTCCTTTCTTAGCCTAGATGCATTAATGATGTCTGTACAGAAGCTTTTCAGTTACAAGTTCTCTCTTCTGCTCTAGACACAGTATCATGTTCCTTACTGTATTTTAATCTTTTTTTTTTTTTCAAAGTGTCCCTGTCCCCACTGGCTTTCTTCCCCTTGCCCGTGATCCTCTCTTCTCCTTTGCTATTTCCCCTTTCCTCCCCTTCAGTCCTGTTTGTTAGTTTTTAAATTCCATTTTTGAGCCCCTTTCCAGAAAGAATTTCTCCCACTTTCTTCTTTGCTGGGTCAAAGGGTATGCACAGCTTTATCGCCCTTTGGGCATAATTCCAAATTGCTCTCCAGAATGGTTGGATCAGCTCACAGCTCCACCAACAATGCATTAGTGTTCCAATTTTCCCACAGCCTCTCCAACATTTATTATCTTCCTTTTTTGTCATTTTAGCCAATCTGATAGGTGTCAGGTGGTACCTCAGAGTTGTTTTAATTTGCATCTCTCTAATCATTAGAGATTTAGAGCATTTTTTCATATGGGAATAGATAGCTTTGGTTTCTTCATCAGAAAACTGCCTGTTCATATCCTTTGACCATTCTCCCACTTTCTTCTTGATCCATTTTCTTTTTCTGTGTACTCTAGACCTTCATTCTCGAGATTTCTGATGCCTATAATTGACTGGTCTCTCTCTTTTTTTTCTGTATTTTTCATGCAAACAAAGCTTCCAAGGCATCCATCCTAGAATAGCTTTGTCTTGATCTTGGGATCTAAGTTTTCCCTCTAGGCACTTTTTGCCACTTCCTTGTAGGACTTGCCCCATCTAGTTCTCTTTTCTACTGTGGTTCACTTCCAGAACAGTGTCAATTAATGTATGTGATAGAGGACATTACCCCTTGGTAGTGCCCTTCCCCACTGAGATTATCCCTGATTATGTAGCCTGCCACTGATCTTTAGCCTCTCTTGTTGACTTTTCTTTTTCTACATTTGCCTGGAAATTTCCTCCGTGTCAGTGTTCTCCCATTCTTCCAAGTGCCAGTTGTCTCCAGGTGGTTCATTTCCTACCTCCCAGGACAAACAGAAATTTTTAGTTCCAAATTGTTCAGGCTTAATCCTACCCTTCCCTTCACTGACCATCTCTCTTCGCCCTAGGAGCATTCATCATCAGAACTGTCCCTTGCTTCCAAAGTGAGGCCTCTTTCCTTTTCCCACCTCTTCAATCTCCCCTCCCCCAACCCACAATCCACTCTGCTGTAGACACTGATCTTTCTGAGACCGCAGAGGTCACCTTCCCCTCATTTCTAGGTTTGACCATGGCACATCACTCACTCTTCTCTATCCCCCTGCTCCCTGCCCTTTACATACCCTTCCATGTAATGTAGTTTCACAAAAGAAGCGGTCACCTTCAATCAAGGTGTTGCCAGGTTCTGTCTGTAATGCCCTGTATCTGACTTTTTACTGTTGTGACCTCTACCAATTTTCCACCTTCACTCCTGTCTTCTTTAGAACATTTAGAAAGAAGTCTCTTACTGGACTCTCTGTTGTCACTCTGTTTCCATCACTCTTCTTGCCTGCTGCATTTATTCACTCCTGCATTTCATTTTGGAGTGTTTGAGAGGCAAATAATCTCTTCAGTTATGATTTTTGTTCTAATAATGTTTCAAACTCTTCTTTTTTATTCAACATCCATCTTATGCCCTGTGTAGTTAGTATCATATTTGCAGGATTGGTTACCCTGGGCTACATCCTGAGCTTTCTTGTTCTTCAGAACTTATCATTCCCTCCTTTCTTTTCTTGTGGGTGAGAATATTTTTACTTTAGTAGAATTCTTTTCTTTTATGTTTGAAAGTCTTTCTCCTAATGGCTTGCAGAACTTTTTTCTCAATCAAATTGTTCGATTTAGCCACACAGGTGTCTTGGAGTTTGCAACTGGGTATTTTCCTGGAGGCAGTCTGTGAATTCTTTCAATTATAATTTCTTTATCTATGTTTAGAAGTTCTGGACAGTTCTCTCCTATTATTTTCTTCAATATGGTATTAAGGTTTTTTGTTTTAAAACCTTTCATGTTCTTCTGGGAAACCTATAATACTTAGATTGTCTTTGGGTTGGGCATCCCATGTTCAACTTCAGTATGCTTTTCATAGTGACTATTTTTTTCTTTTAATGTTATTGTTTTTTATTTCTCTTCTTCTAGGTTGTCCTTCGTGTCTGTGTATTGTATTCCCAATTTATTGCTCTCTCTTTTGTTTCTTTGGTGAGGCTTGCCATTGGAAATTCAAGTTTTTCTATTCTGTTCATTATTTTTTATGTGCAGGACATAAATTCTGTTCTTTTAATTCCCATTTCTCTTTTAACCCATGTTCTCCTCTAATTGCAGTGTCGTCTGTCTCATCAAGTGTTTCCTTTATTTTGTTGTGTTTGTTCATAGATGCCTAAACTAGTTTTCTAATTTTGGAGGCCATATTTCTTTCTGTTTTTACTGTTGATTTATCCATTTATATTCATGGTCTTTGAGTTATTTTCTTTTTGAAATCTTTAGGACTTTCAGTCTTTTTGGCTACTTATTTCCCTTCTGATTGTAGTTTCCTTAGGGGCTAGATCACAAAGTATTTCAGCCTTCTCCTACATTGGACAATTCATGGTCCCTTAGCCTAATTTTTGGGTGGTTAGAACTAGGTCCAGCTGTATTCTGTGATCTTCTTTCAGACTTTTGAGGAATTTACACAGTCTGTCAAATACAGAGTGTTCTGCCCTAGTCCCCTGCCCCACTCCTTGTGTTTCTCAGTTCTCTGACCCAGCTCTGGCAAGTCAAAGCTTTACAGCCTTGGTGTTTTCATGTTGCAGTCCCTAGAAGGCTTCTGTTCTTGAAAAGTTGTGGCTTAACTGGCTGTTAAGACCCAAGCAAAGTCCACATCCTGAAGCCAGGGGTCTCCACAGCAAAAGGAAGAATGAATGGGGACCAGAGTATGGGGTGGGTTTTGATGTAAGTCTATACCCTGTCCTTGTGTCTGCTAGTGAAGTTTTGGTGATGGTGGGATGGGAGGTGAGGGGTAAGGGACTGAATAAGCTGGGGGCAAGTGAATGTCTAAGATTTGGGTTTTTTTAACTTTCTTTTGGATTCTGGGTGTCCTAGACCAGTGTCTACTCCACCATTTTGTTATTCATGTTTACTTTTTTTTTATAGCATTTAATTAAATATTTGAAAACATATCTTAGGTTTTTATTTTTCTAATTTTTCAGGCATACAAATGGTATGAACTTGGACACAAGAGAGGTCATTTTGCATCTGTTTGGCAGCGTTCACTTTACAATGTAAATGGACTGAAAGCCCAGCCTTGGTGGACTGCAAAAGAAACTGGTTATACTGAGTTAGTGAAGGTGAGTATCAGTGTGCTTAACCTCACATTATCTGTGATCTCAAGAATGGGATGCTACCAGCTTTGTAACATGAGACTGAAAGAGGCAATGCAATTAGAACAAATCACCAACAGATACAGAATTCAGCTTTAAACATGCCTTCACTGTAAAACATATCACACTGTCACTGTTTCCTTATTTAAAAAAACAACAACACATGTGAGGGCAGCTAGGTGACTCAGTGGATAGAGTACCATCCCTGGATTCAGGAGGACCTGAATTCAAATCTGGCCTCAGACACTTGACACTTACTAACTGTGTGACCCTGGGCAAGTCACTTAACCCTGATTGCCTCACAAAAACAAAACAAAACAAAAAAAAAAACACATGTGGACCTACAGCATTCCTGAAGAATCCATATTTACCATTAATTGGGGAGAGCACATCTTTTCAGACATGCCCTTGGCATCATGGAGCAGGAAGGGAAGCAGTCCCAGGGGAATATCTCTAATAAGACCCATTTTCCTAAACTAAGTGCCGAATCTTGCCAGTCCCTCTGTCAGGGACTGGGCATAGAAACAATGAATGAAACAGTCTCTACTCAGAAGGAGCTTGCATTCTAATGGGGGAAGCAACAAGAACATATATGAGTATGTTCAGAATAAAGGTAAACATCGAATAGTTAAATGCAAGCAAGTTTGCGAGGGAGGGCACCAGCAGTTGACTGGTTAGGAAAGGCTTCATATAGAAAGTGGTGCTTGAGCTGAGTATTGAAGGAAGAAAGGGATTCTTTGAAGAAGTGAGGGTTCCATGTATGGGCTTTGCTTATGGGCCATGTACCTGGTAATGCTTTAGTCCTCGGAGGCTTGTTGCTGTGCTCTCAGTGATTATCTTTTCCATTAGTCACTTTTATTTGCCTGTTGGTAAGTTTCACAGAACTTTCATATAGGATAATAACACACACATATGAATATAAACTCTTTATTCTCTGTATGTAAAACAAATATTCCCTATTCTATCTTGACGCATTATTTTATTTTTATTTTTTTGGTGAGGCAATTGGGGTTAAGTGACTTGCCCAGGGTCACATAGCTAGTAAGTGTTAAGTGTCTGAGGCCAGATTTGAACTTAGGTCCTCCTGAATCCAGGGCTGGTGCTCTATCCACTGCGCCACCTAGCTGCCCCTTGATGCATTATTATAAAAATAAGATTTTAATTTGCTATAATTAATCATTGATCCATTAAAATAAAATGTTTTCTATCCATGTACTTACTACTTTCTATCAGATTAAACTTAAATTCCACAGTTTCCACATCATTCAAGATTATTTTTTCCTGGGGCAGCAGGGTGGCACAGTAGATAGATCACTGTCCCTGGAATTAGGAGGACCTAAGAGGAGTTCATATCTTACTTCGGATACTTACCAGCTCTGTGACCCTGGGCAAGTAACTTAAACCCAATTGCCTCAAAAAAAAAAAAGACTACTTCCTCTCATATCTCCCCAACTTTAACTTCATCTCAGGTTTCTCCTTCATAGGACTGTGAGAGAGTAAGTAAATCCCTAATCTGTTAATACTACACATATCAGGGGGCAGCTAGGTGGCGAATAGGATAAAGAACTGGCCCTGGAATCAGGAGAACCTGAGTTCAAATCTGGCCTCAGACACTTGTGTGACCTTGGGCAAGTCACTTAACCCTCATTGCCCTGCCCCTCCCCCCCCCAAAAAAAAACCAACCCCAAAACTACACATATCATTATAGACAACATATCCAGGGATGTTTATATCCAAATACTAGGCTAGGTAAACTATGACACATAGTGGTAGGCCCTATGCTTTAATACTAAGCAGGGGAAGTGGCCAGTAGATGGCACAGTGTAGGAGGTCAAAGCCCAGAGTAAGGAAGACTCATCTTCCTGAGTTCAAATGTGACCTCAGAATAGCTGTTAGACTCTGGGTAGGTCACTTAACCCTGTTTGCCTCAGTTCTTCATCTGTAAAATGAGCTGGAGAGGGAAATGGCAAACCCCTGCAGTATCTTTGCCAAGGAAACCCCAAAGGAGTCATGAAGGGTCAGACATGAATGAAAAATGACTGAACAGCAAGGGGAAGTTAGCCAGAGAAATAGCCAAAATGACCTCTCCTTCTTAACTAGAAATGGCACATTATTCTCTTCCATTGAAGCTCACTATTTAAGGGATTCTTTTATGAACAGATTAAACTTAAAAAAACCAAACAAACAGCAAATCACTAATGTTAGTCACTTAAAACTGACATTTCCTGCTAAGCTTACTTGATTATGGGAGCTTTACTGGTTAGGGCAAAGAAATCCTTCTCCTCAGCCTTGCCAATCAAGTGTCCATTTCCAAATCCCATCTCCCCTGGGCTTTCCAAAATGACACTCAAACTCAGTTTATTTGAGCCCCTGCCTGGTCTAAGCCTTGTATTAAAAAGGGGGGAAAGAGGAAAGAGTAAAAATTCATGAGTTACCACACATTTAATTTTTTTTGTCATTCAGTGCTTGGGGTAGCTAGGTGACACAATGGATAAAGCACCAGCCCTGGATTCAGGAGGACCTGAGTTCAAATCTGACCTCAGACACTTTATACTTACTACCTATGTGACCCTGGGCAAGTCACTTAACCCTCATTGCCCCACCAAAAAAAGAAGAAGAAGAAGAAGAAGAAGAAGAAGAAGACGAAGAAGAAGAAATTCAGTGCTCTGTAATTTGCTAACCAGCTATATATGTAAAGGTAGTATTTTTTAAATTGGTGACTTTTAAAACTATGTCTATCTAGCACATGTGTGCATACACACATATATTATACATGTATATATTTTATATATAGTATTTTATATATATATATAATTATATAAGTATACACAATATACATATAAGCCATATGGACTTTTAAAATTGACCACTATCCCAGAACCACCATAATAGCACACAATTTGCTGTCAGAAGAAACCCCGATGTTCATTAACCACTTATTTGACAAACAGTGTTGCATTAAGATGCCAAACTAAGGCAAACCATTTATAACAATTATCTGGATGTTGGCACTTGAATGACTGCTAGTCAGTCCCAGGGATGTGTTTTCTGAGGAGACAAAAAGAGAGCAATGTTCTTTAGGGCACAGGAATAAGTTAAGTGTGTGAATCAGGGCAAAGAACACTGACTCGGGCATCAGAGGACATGAGTCCAAACCTTACCTTTAATGTATGATCTTGGGCAAGCCTTCTAAGCTTCCCGGGACTCAGTTTCTTCATCTGTTTAGTGACAGATTATAGTAGAGACCCCTTCAAGTTAGGCATCGGTGATCCTATGAACCCAACTCCATCTTATGACTTTTTTCCTTACTAAATAATCATAACTTCTGCTCATTTTAGTAGCTCTTTGCATAAGGTTGACCAGTAGTGCAACTGGACACAGTAATTTGGAGGAAAATTTCCAAAAGAGTTATCTCTCTTAGCTTCATTCTCATTAAAACTGTATGGGATTCATCAAAGCCCCAAATGCCTTGGGGATATTTAGCATAGAAATTGAAACTAAAATGGATTAAGGTTTTTGCAATGAAAGAATCTCTCTTCCAGCCAGAGAAAAGCCCCCATACCCTAAGAGTTCTGTTTTTCTCTATTTAAAAAGATTGCTCGTTTATCCACACAGCACTGCTGCTAATTTCGCTGTAAAATGCTCACTTCAGAAACCATTAGAGTAACACCAAAACCACTGCATTAGCCAGTAGAAACAGAAAGCTGGCTAAAAATTCTCCTTTTGTATATGCTTATCCTGACTTTTTATAATCATTATGTAAAAAATTATGGGGAGAAAAAAGCTCTTGAAGCTTTATTTGGATTTCTCAAGGCATGTGCTCTGATGCAAGCAAACAGCATCACAGATAATTTTGTTCTTTTCTCATATTGAAGTTTTATTGCTTTTGGAATGGATCCCAGGATTACTTTGCCAACTGTTACATAGTGAGTAGAAATGATTGATTAAAATAGCACTTGCACTGACATTTTTCTTCCAGAACATGGCTTTTATTAATTGAGAAATTAATTGCATATGAGTACTTTCACTTAGAAAAAAGAAGGTACTGCTATCCCACCCCATTCAGCAGTGCATTTGTAGTTTTGAACTTATTTCCCAAGCAGCCAGTTATCTGACTGATATTTTTTTGGTTCTTAAAATGAACTGTATTACAAGAACAAAGTCAGATTTTATGGTAGAAATTAATTATGATATAAGATAAGCAGCTTCATGTAAAATAAATGCTCACAGAATCAAGAATAGATTAAGTAGAGTTTCTTATGATTCATATAATCTCTAAATCCAGCTTCTCTAATTCAAGGTTTGAACTCTGATATACTGGAGAAAGGATCCTTAATAAGGATGAAAGCAAAGGAATGTTTACTCATAAGTGAGTTGTCATTTGTGATCTAGTGATGAACTAATTTATTGTTCTTATGCTTGGTATACAGGTAACAAGCATCTGTATACTGTTCTAAGAATAAGAGCAATGAATACCTACATTGAATTACAATGCTCCCTGGAGTACATAAATATCACATTTTGCATCTCTGAACATAATCCCAAAACACTTTAAAAATTTTCTATAGAAAAAGTATGATAACTCTATTTTAATAGATTCTGTAAATGGCCATTGGTAGCTCCATCCTCAAGAATGACCTCCTTCGGGGGCAGCTAGATGGCACAGTGGTTAAAGCACTGGCCCTGGATTCAGGAGTACCTGAGTTCAAAGCCAGCCTCAGACACTTGACACTTACTAGCTGTGTGACCCTGGGCAAGTCACTTAACCCCCATTGCCCCACAAAAAAAAAAAATGACCTCCTTCATGGACCAGTTGTTCCACAGTTCCCTCTTGTCCTTTCCATTGTGCCCTTTGGAACTTATCACATATTGTCAACAAGTTTCCATTTATTCTAGATCTTTTCTATATTTTAGCATTAACTGAAATCTGACTTTTGCCTAAGATGTTGATACCACCTCCTTTGCCACTGTCTATAGTGCTAGTTCCCAATTTACTGGGCCAGAAGGAGAAATCGGCACTTCTCTTGTTTTCTGCTGATAGCTGAAAACTTGTATCAGAGTCATCAATATTCTCCCCTTTACCTAGATTAAAAACTGTAAAGTCATAATTGACTCTTCCCTCTCCTGTCAGGAATCCTCAGCAAAATTATAATTTGGATCATTAATGGATAGTTGATGGAATGCTTTGTGAAAGGGGGAGTTCTGGTGACTGTGGGACAGCATGAGAAGAACTAGTCACACCAAAAATCTGTGGCGCAGTGCATAAAGCACCGGCCCTGGATTCAGGAGTACCTGAGTTCAAATACATACTCAGACACTTGACACTTACTAGCTGTGTGACCCTGGGCAAGTCATTTGACCCCCATTGTCCTGAAAAACAAATCTAATTGCTATGATTAAAATCTAATGAGTGGTCACCTTAAATTAGAAGCGTAGAGTGCCAATCTTTGGGCATGAAGTATTTATTAAAGTATATTAGGGGTTAGTAAAGAGAACATGTGGAGTTCAGAAGGAAAGAGCCTAGCTCCCTGCACCTGCTGCTTCTACTGCAACCTCTGACTGAAAAAAGGATCCCCTGTTCTCTCCAGCAGAAGCTCCCTGCAGGCTGGCCCAGGCACGGTCCCTACACACAGCTCGAAGCTAATTGGCTGGTAGCATTGATTGACAAGACTTACAGGCAGTTCTATGAATAGATGTAACTTTTGGACACTAGTCACATGATTTCTCTTCAGGGGGGTGTTGCCCTGGTTCTCACAATGTCTTTTTCAGCAGGGAGGTGGCACCCAAATCCTCATTTTCTTTTTTTGTCCATTAGGTATTAGCTGATAGGTGACCTATTATAAAGATAGTATATATTGATTTTAGCCAGGCATTGGACAACGTGTCCTATCTTCCTAATGGACAACATAGAAGTGATACAATTATGTATGTTCAAAATAGGTTGGCCAAATGGATCCAAAGAGTGTTAACTATTAGATCAATATTAGTGAAGATTCCTGAAGGAGTGATGTAGGTTAAACCTTGCTCCTCTTCTGTTTGACTTCTTTATCTCTGTGACTTGGATGATGGCATAAATAGCATTCTTATCAAATCAATTGTAAAGCTCTGAAAGGGTAGCTAATAGATTACAGCAATAATAAGAGCTTATATTTCTGTACTAAGTTAAGATTGACAAAGCCCTTGAACAATAGCTCTGAGAAGTATATGCTCCAATTATTTCCATTTTACAAATGAGGAAAGAGTTTGAGGTTCAGTCTGAGGGTAAGTGACTTTCCCAGGGTCACCCAGATAGTAAGTGTTTGGGACAGGATTAGAACACAAGTCTTAAATCTGTATGTGTGTGTGTGTGTGTGTGTGTGTGTGTGTGTGTGTGTGTATAAATATAAAATAAAGTAAGAAAAAAAAAAGAACACAAGTCTTCCTGATTTTCAAGCCTAACAATCAGTATCCTAAAATATCTAAGCAAGCTAAAACAGCAGGCTGAAAAAGTTAGGTGATTTTTATACAGATTTTAATATGACTTCAGTTCAAGGAATAGGCTATAGAGTTCCAGACTTAGATCAGTAATTTCCAAACTTTATTTGGTAATGCCTCCAACACTTTATTTAAAATTGTCATCCCCTCAGACTTTTCATCAAATAACCTGCTCAGAGAATTTTCTTAGCTCTTATTTTATTCACATAAAATTAAGAATTTATTACTGTTGTTTAACAGTGCATAAACAAATCTTAAATATGTAGTAAGATAATAGAATATACCAATGTGTATTTATTGATAACCTTTTTACAGTTTTCATATTTATAACTTAAAAATAACTATATTAATTTCATCAGTAAAATGAATAGACTTTTTGGTGCAAACTTTCTCAAACTATGGTATCACTGATGGTTTTATTACATGTAATTCTTTCTCACACATAAATCAAGATTGAAATTTTGTTTTAATAGCAGCTGCAGCAGAAAATCCCATTTCACACAAATAAGATGTTATAATGTATCATGTATACCTCTTTGTTTGATAAACCAGTGAACTCTTTATTTAACCATAGCCCAAACATAAAAAGACTTTCCAGATTCAAGTGTGTATTTCAATATACTTAATAAGAGGACACTATTAGGTGGAGGAAGGCCAAATGAATCATTTGTCCCTGGCAGATGGGTTCCTTATCCATTTATGTTTAGAAATCTCTAGATCTTTAAAACAAAGTGAGAATTGCTTCTGTAGATTGGCCAAGTGATCAATAAGCAGGCATTTCTTTTTTATTTCATTTTCAGAGCAGGCATTTTTAAAAATCATGAAACATAGAAAAATACTCCTTTTTAAAAATGTGTTGTCCATGTCTCTTTCATAAGTTCATTCATGTACTATCTTTCTGTTTCAGAGTTTTAATTTGAGGACCTTGCCTTGATTTATTTAGAGAACTCAGCTTACTATCCACAAAATTTGCAAGTTTCTGAAAGAATTTTTTATTAAGTAAATTTGCTTCATCTTTATTATCATTAAAATTTCCATTTTTTTTCTCTTAGCTTGGTCACCCTCCTACGTACCTTTTTTTTGGTGAGGCAATTGAGGTTAAGTGACTTGCCCAGGGTCACACAGCTAGTAAGTGTTAAGTGTCTGAGGGCAGATTTGAACTCAGGTCCTCCTTGACTCCAGGGCCAGTGCTCTATCCACTATGCCACCTAGCTGCCCCCCTCCTAAGTACTTTAACACAAAAAATCATCATGTTTCAAAATAATATATATTCTGCCCCCAAACATACACTTGTTGAAAACCTTCTATTTAGCTACTCTTATAAGAACCTGAAAACTATATGTAACTCTTTGGTCATATTTCTTGGTACAAGTGATTGTCTGTGAAGTATGCAATGTGTTGAAGTTATACAAGGGATCACATTTAAAATACTGTTTGTAGACCTGTGGTTTTTTTTTTGTTTTGTGGGGCAATGAGGGTTAAGTGACTTGCTCAGGGTCACACAGCTAGTAAGTGTCAAGTGTCTGAGGTCAGATTTGAACTCAGGTCCTCCTGAATCCAGGGCTGGTGCTTTATCCACTATGCCATCTAGCTGTCCCCAGACCTGTGTTTTATAGAATGTTCTATTCATAACCAGAAATCCCATAACGCTTGCTGTTTAAGTGTACAAGGGCCATAATTATGGCGCAGAGGGGGAAGGATGGAAATAAAATACAAGATACATACATATACAGATAAATAAGTATAAAGTCCTGAATGGGAATGATGAGACCCACTGCTTTCTCACTTCTAATTTTCCATAGTACAAGTTTTAGATGAAATGAATAGCAACTGAGTATACAGACAAGACCAATTCCTTTTCTGTATAAATCACAATTAGTCCATGGGATTCACTTGTTAATTTGTAGAAGCAAACCACCTAAGACTAGCTATTTCTACTATTTTTTTTTTTGCAGTGCAATGAGGGTTAAGTGACTTGCCTAAGGTCACACAGCTAGTAAGTGTCCACCTAGCCACCCCCGATATTTCTACATTTGAAAGTAGTATCTCAGATTCTATTGGCCACATTTTTAACATGCTCATTTAATTCTCATTGTTGCTCAAAAATCTTTATCCTCAAAAAGTTTGCATGACACTGGGAGGATATAATACATACTGAGATAAGTATATAAATGATTGGGAAGGAAAGAAATATGTACAATGTAAGTAAGGTCTTTATAAGCAGAGCTTGTTTCATCCTTTATTTTTGTATTCCCCATCCCGCATATATTGCCTGACACATAGTAGGTGCTTAATTCTCAATCTGTATTCTTTGTTGGTGATCTCAACAGATTCTATGGGTTAAACAATTACTTCTATACATATGGCTCCCAAGCCTATATATACGGGCCCCATTTCTCCTTAACTCTATTCCTATATCACTGATTACTTACTAGCTGTCTACGGTAGGGCACATGACACAGTGAAATGAGCACTGAATCTGGAGTGAGAGGACATGAATTCAAATCTCACCTTTGGCACTTACTGTCTATGTGACCTTATGTAAGCCGTATAATTTCCCCAAGCCTTATTTCCTCTTTCTAAAATGAATGGATTGTATTAATAGTATCCAAGGATCCTTCTAACTTGAAATCTATAAACCAGCGATATTCAACTGTATTATCTAGGTGGCTTGAATTAACATGTAAAAAGTAGCTCATTACCATTACCCCCAACATCCTCTCCCCTTTATAACTTCTCTGATTTTGTTGATGTCATTACTATATTGTGAGTCACCCAGATTCAAAATCACAGAGTTTATCCTTGACTCTTCATGCAACTGTACCTTCCAATTCATATCAGATGCAAAGTCTTGTGTTGTCTGTTTCTACAGGGTATCTTTCATACATCTCTTTCTTTGGAATTACTCCCATAGCCACCCCCCTGTTCATGGCCTCATCTTCTTGACCTCTGTGCTCCCTCATTACCATCAATGCACCACTCTGAATGCATAAATAGTCTTTTCTAGTGCAGTAGAGCCATTGTGAGTCCTCATCAATTCCAGAAGTTACTTGTAGAGATTATAGAAGGAGTAGCCTTACTGACTGCCAACATGATGTCCTTCATATATGTATACCCATAAATATGCATGCCTAAATTTGGTCCAAGATCAAAATAGAAATTAATTTATTTCTTGTATTTTTATAAAATGCCATCAAAATCCACAGCAGATACTTTGCATATATATATATATATATTTTTTTTTTAGTGAGGCAATGGGGGTTAAGTGACTTGCCCAGGGTCACACAGCTAGTAAGTGTTAAGTGTCTGAGGCCAGATTTGAACTCAGGTACTCCTGACTCCAGGGCCGGTGCTCTATCCACTCTGCCACCTAGCTGCCCCCTTTGCATATAATTTTACAGTTTTAATATGTACAAAGTTTTATGGCAACTTTTTAGGGTATTCTGATGAACAGTGAAATTATGAGTGATTCATATTCTGGTTTTTTTTGGTGGGGCAGTGAGGGTTAAGTGACTTGCCCAGGGTCACACAGCTAGTAAGTGTCATGTGTCTGAGGCCAGATTTAAACTCAGGTCTTCCTGAATCCAGGGCCAGTGCTTTATCCACTGTGCCACCTAGCTGTCCCATATTCTAAGTTTTTAATGCCAATATGGTTAGCCTGAGCTTGCTACAGAGTCTTGGTATGATAGAAGATAGTCAATACTAATAATATCAATACCAATAATACCAATTGCTTATAATATTTTTAAAGATCTACTAATAGCCATCAAGAAAAAAAGAAAAATTTTGAGGATGGTCTTCTGAAAAGGATAGAGATTATAAAAATATTTATGATACTGTGGTAACTGATTATGAAAAAATGATATGACTTTTATTTCTATGCCCTTAACAACTGTTATTAGAGGAAACAAATTAATGAAACCAAATAGCTATAACATTTTATTATTGTTATTTTTTTAAAAGTTCATATCATTATTAAGCTGCTCAGTTGGACATATTTTCAGTAAAGATAACTATGATTCTCCTTTCAGACCTTAGAAAGAAACTGGAAATTAATTCGCGATGAAGGCCTTGCTGTGCTAGATAAAACCAAAGGTCTCTTCCTGCCTGAAGATGAGAATCTGAGAGAAAAAGGTGACTGGAGCCAGTTCACTCTGTGGCAGCAAGGTAAACACACTGATAGTGGGGTTTTTTCTTCCTACCTCCATCAACATAACATAAAATAGCATAAAACTTCTATAAATATTTTCTCAAGTCTGAATTCTTGGCAATTAGAAGAGATGGGCAGGGGGGGCACGGAGCCAAGATGGCGGAGAGGAAGCAGCAAGCTGCCTGAGCTCTCCTTCTGTTCCCTCAAAACGAACATTAAATCAAGCCTCTGGACGGATTCTGAAACTACAGAACCTGCAAAGAGACAGAGAGACACAGTCCTCCAACCAGAGATAATTTAGAAGACTTCAGGAAAAGGTCAGTCTGACTCGGGCAAAAGGGAGGCCCAGCACAGGGCAGCAACCCAGCGCCGAGGGGGTCGGGGCAAGTCAGCAGGAGCTGTGGGCCACAGCCGAACAACTGAGGCTCCCGGAACCTGGTTCAAAAATCTGGTGGCCAAGAAGGACAGTGGAAAAACCTACCTGCACCGGCCGGGAGGGAGACGAACGGGTCAGGCGGCATCAGACGCCTGGGTCTGGCACCTGGCTGGCCGAGCGCAATCAGACAGGAAGTGCAGGGCGGGGGATCTCCACACACCATAAAGGCCTCAGAGTAAAAGCCCGGCCACACAGCACCTATACCCCTGCACAAGAAGCCCAAAACAGGGACCCTGGTGCCCCCAGAGCAGACCTCAACTTAAAAAATAAATAAATAAGCTGCAATAATGAGTAAGAAGCAAAAAAGAGCCCTCTCCATTGAGAGCTTCTGTATCAATAGGGAAGAAGCCAACACAAACTCAGATGAGGACAATAGCCTCAAATTGTCTACATCTGAAGCCTCACAAGGGAAGGTGAATTGGTCGCAAGAACAAAAAGCCTTCCTGGAAGAACTCAAAAAGGATTTTAAAAATCAATTGCAAGAGGTAGAAGAAAAAATGGGGAGAGAAATGAAAGCAAAACAAGAAAACTATGAAAAAAGAAGAGATGGGCAGTTTGTAAAGCTGTGATTTCTGGAATCAATTGATTATTCTGTTTGCACTCTGTTTGCCTGTGTGTGTGTGTTTATATATATAGATATATGTTTGTATATATACATATGTGTTATTTGATCTTATATTTTTATCCAGTATTTCTGATTATATTCTTGTAATCACAAAATTTAAGTTAGAAAGGACTTCTAGGGCCATTTTAGGTTTAAAAACCTCTAAATAAGGTAAACCCAATTCACTTTCTTCTAAGGAAGTGTCATATTTTTAGATTCTTCTAATAGATAGGAAGTTTTTGTTTTTTATATTAAGGTAAGGCATACATTTATCAGCTGTTTTCTCCACTTTGGGCAGAGTGATAAAGCAGCAGCAGATGTCTAGATAGCTGAAGTACCAGCCTTAGCAGCCTATAGTATATACCTACAACCATTTCACTTCTCTTTCTGCCTCCATTGACTCTTATCCAAAGTCTTTTCTTGTATTTTGTTTGTTTGTTTTAACCTGAGACTGGGTCTCCTTCTCATGCCTGGGTTGGAAGTTCACTGGCCATTCATCCCATGGCCAGTTGACACAGAAGTATTTCTACCCAGGACGAGTTTCCTCTTGTTAGGTATTTGGTGGCCCCTGTGCTTCTGGGAGCTCAGCACATTTGTACCAGACTTAGTGCAGACACCCAAACTGCATTACCACTGCTGCAGCTCAAAACTCCCAAACTTAAGTGGTCCATTAGCCTCATCCTCCCTGGATTAAAGGTGTGTTCCAATAGGCCTGGTTTCTCAAAGTCTTTTTTACCACAATTCTCTTCTAAATTTCCTTCCATACTGTATATATGAAAATTCCTATTCCTGTGCCCACATTTAAGAATGACACACTGCAGATACTCTTTGCAGAGCCTTCTGCTGTTTGTGACCCTTGTGCCGCAGACCAGTTCTCAATGTGTGACGGAAAGACACTGAGTTTAGGTGCATTTCTTACATTTAGTCAAACAACAAGAAGTCAACAGCAACAATGATAGCTAGCATGTATATAGTACTTTAAGGTTTGCAAAGCATTTTACAAATATGTAATTAAATTTCACAACAACCCTGGGAGGCAGACGCTATTATAATCCTCATTTTACTGATGAGGAAACTGGGGCAGATTGAGGTTAAGTTATTTGGGCAGTCACACAGCAAATAAGTGTCCAAGGTGAGAGTTGAACTTGCCTTCCTGTCTCCTGCTCCGTTTTCCCCTCTCCACTGGTCCCCCCCCTCCCCCAGCAGTAATTGTTTACTAAATTCAAGATTCATGTTTGCCAGCTTTCAGATCTGTGGCAATAAAGGTCTGGAATCCTGGAAAATGCCCTGGGACCTAGAAATAAGGATATCTAGCTAGAATAAGGCTCTGTTACTCAATATGTGTACTTAAGTGATTCACTTAACCCCTAGGAGCCCACATTTCCCCATCTGCACAAGGTAGATTAAAATGCACGCCTTGCCTACCACAGAGCAATGATATGAATAAAAATTATGCTAACTGCTTAACAGACATTGCTGGGAAATGATTCAGCTTCGATTCCCTCAAATGAAATAATGTTTGTAAAGGGCTTTGAAGACTTGAAAGCACTAAACCCCTGTTATTATGCATAACACAGAAACACCTTCCCCAGTATTCTGGGAACATGCAATTCTGGCTGCTCTGGCCGTGTTTCAGTTTGATCTGAATTGGCCAAGAGCTGTAGAAATGCACACTGTCTATTAGAAATGAAGTCATAAAGGACATATTGATCAAAATATATAACTGATGGAATGGCTGCAAAAACCCAGGTTTGAAACTTGGCAGCAACTTGCTGACTGTGGCCTTGGATGAGTTACTTTAACCAGCTGTTATCTTAGTTTGCTTATCTGTAAAATGGCTTTGGCTATCTCTTAAGTTTTTCTCTGGCTCTAAATCTATGATCATTTTTATCTTGAGGCAGCATGGCAAGATCACTGGACTTGGAATAGATAATCTCTTAGAATAAGATCTTCTCTTCTTGGAGGAGAGATGATTTAGAAGGGCAGATGAGATCTAATTTTTTTTTGCAGGGCAATGAGGGTTAAATGACTTGTCCAGGGTCACACAGCTAGTAAGTGTCAAGTGTCTGAGGCTGGATTTGAACTCAGGTCCTCCTGAATTCAAGGCTGGTGCTTTATCTACTGCACCACCTAGCTGTCCCCGATGAGATCTATTTTCAAGTATTTGATGATGATGATAATATTAATTCACATTTATATACTACTTTAAGGTTGCAAAGAGCTTTTCTTTCATTATCTCATTTGATCCTCACAACAGCCATTTGAGGTAGATGCTATTAGTATGTCCATTTTACTGATGAGCAAACTAAGACTCAGAAAGGTGATATTGTTTGCCTAGGGTCACACAGCTAGTAAGTAGGATTCAAACCCAGATTTCCTGACCAAGTACAGGGCTCTATCTAGTACATCCTTTTCATGTACTTGTGGAACTGTTATTTTACTTGGCCCCATGAACCAGGAGAAGGAAATGGAAGTTGCAGAGGGGCTTAATATAGGGAAAAACTTACTATTCAAGCATACGGATGGAATGTGCTACCTTGGGAAGTCACAAGTTCCCCAACCCGGACTCTTCCAATAGAAGCAGGGTATTGTTCCAAGTGGACCAAATGACTTCCATGTTTTCCCTTCGAACTCAGATTATGCAATTCTGAGTCAGCTGTAGAGTCATAGACCCAAGCCACAAGTCTAACTTGTAAGACGTAGCAAAAACTATAAACAATAAACTTTCCTGCTCTGCTTTTATCAGTCTTGAACTAAGAATCCTTTAATGGTTTCCAGTGGCTTAAAGAATAAAGTCCAAAATGGCATTCAAATCCATCCATAATTTGTCCCCATACCCCTTACTATTAGTGTATGAAACACAAACCATTTTATTTTGCATCAAGGCAAGCAGACATGGTACTTTTTGGACACTTTGGTACATCTGCGATTTTGTGATGTTGAAACTCCCTCCAGCAGAGCAAATTACAACCTTACATGCCTTCCTAGCCTCTTGTCCATGTCAACCCATAAATCCTACCCCAGGGGTCCACTAAACCTGCCATTTTATGCCTCACTTGACATTTATAATCAGAACATCACTGCACAACATCTATCTCTGGTATTACGTCTTTCAAGGAATCTCGTATTCTCTTAAATTCTACATATACCTTGTTGGAATTGATCCTTTAAGGTGACGTTTTATAATTAAACACATGATTTGGTATAATTCTTACCTCCAATTTTGGATTAACAGAGAACAGGGTAGATTATTTCAGAATACTCTGTGAAGGGACGCGCTGGCCACAAGAAAAGGAAGAAGAACCCAAGAGATAAAGGGGACAGTATAGTAAGAATGGGGATACATAGACAAGTTAAGATTAAGACTTTTGTTTACCTTCGACACTATATTAAAATGAGTTGCTTCTCTTGGCAATTGGGAGTTTGTTAATACTTATGCTAATAATAATGATAATTTTTATATTATAACATACATATATTAATAATATATTATTATATAATATTACTTATTATTCACAGTTGCATAAGGAATTTAGGTTCACAAAGCACATATCTCAAAACAACCCTGTGAGGTAGGTAGTATAGGTAGTCGTATCAAAATTTTACAGTTTGGGAAATTGAGAACTTAATGACCTCCCAGGGGTCACACAGAATCAGGACCTGACTCTAGGTTTTCTGATTCCAGTCCCAGATCTCCTTCCACTATACAACATTACCACTCAGTTTCTTTTTATTAAATATTCTGCTCCTTTTCAGAACCTACTGGATCTCCTAGAATAAAGCATTAAAATCTCAGATGCCAGGGCAGCTAGGTGGTGCAGTGGATAGAGTGCCAGCCCTGGAGTCAGTAGTACCTGAATTCAAATCCGGCCTCAGACACTTAACACTTACTAGCTGTGTGACCCTGGGCAAGTCAACCCCAATTGCCTCACTAAAAAACAAACAAACAAACAAACAAAAACCAAAAATCTCAGATGCCTCTCAAAATAATTTCTAGACATTAAAGAAGGAAACAGATGTTTATTAATCACCTACTAGGGGGCAGCCAGGTAGCGCAGTAGATAAAACAGCAGCCCTGGATTCAGGAGGACCTGAGTTCAAATCTGGCTTCAGACCCTGGACACCAGCTGTGTGACCTTGGGCAAGTCACTTAACCCTCATTGCCCCACAAAAAAAATAAATAAAAACAAAAATGTTTAAAGGGCAGCTGGGTGGCACAGTGGATAGAGCACTGGTCCTGGATTCAGGAGTACCTGAGTTCAAATCCAGCCTCAGACACTTGATACTTACTAGCTGTGTGACCCTGGGCAAGTCACTTAACCGCCATAGCCCCGCAAAAAAAAAATCACCTACTAGGTGTCAGACACCCTCTTAAGCACTTTACAAATGTCTCAATTGATCCTAGCAACAAGCCTGGGAGGAAGGTGATATTATTATCTGTGTTTTACAGTCAAGAAAGCTGAGGCAGACATAGGTTAAGTGATTTGCCCAGGGTCAGACAGCTATTGTCTTAAGTGTCCATGCCTGGTTTTGAAATCACGTTTTCCTAGTTCTCAGGCCATTGTGTCACCTCACTGCCTCTAAACACTACAGAATATATCAGATGTATTTAGTGAAGTATAGCGTATATGCCAAGTCACCAGTGATTAAGGTAAGAAAAAATAGTAATTTGGAATTAACAGTTTGCCATCATTTTATTGGCATGTTATCATAACACCTGACACATGGATTTCTTGATTGTCTTGGGTTATAAATTTGCATGTCAGTGCAGAGGATATGTATCTAAAATGTAATAAAATCTCATCTTATGGACCAAAGAATGAATCAGTTTACTAGAAATAAATTTTAACAGAAATAGCTCTTTCAACATAGGAGTCAACCCATATATCTTTACACAAGAGAGAGTTTAAGTGAATACAAATTACCCCCACTCCTTTTTTTACCATTCTGAATGTTAAATATGGAAATCAGAAACATGATACAGGCACTTGTAGTTTTGCTGCCAGCTTAAGTATGCACTTCAGAGGTCCTCCCTAACTCTAATTACCCATACCAGATAAGATCTGATTGAACATGGCTACCTATGTGTTGTACCTTACCTGTAAACAGCTGATGGAGGGTTTAATGGTCCCAGGTTGAACTGTTTTTACTGTACTAGGAGTACAAGAGTAAGCAACATATCCATAAGGACAATAGTTTATAAGTGACCTTCTGTCCTTTCCAAGAAAATGTGGACCTAGGAAATGAGACATCTTTTGACCTCTTGAGGAGAGAGGGAAGGAGGGAGGGAGGGAGGGAAGGAGAGAGAGAGAGAGAGAGAGAGAGAGAGAGAGAGAGAGAGAGAGAGAGAGAGAGAGAGAGAGAGAGAGAAGGAATAAAATACTTTCTTATAAACTGAAAGTTTTCCTTTCCTCTGTCAAGTTCTCTGCAACCAACTCCAACCTCTCAAGTTGAATTTAATTTCATTCAAATACACTGAGTCATGCTCCAGGCTAATTGTACTCCAGAAACAGAATGATAGCTGGGAGGGATGTGTATGTTAGAAGTAGTCTCAGTCAGATGGAACTTGAAATTTCAGAAAAGATCTCGTCTACATGAAAATGTTCCAAGCAGCCCCTTTGGCATAAATCTCTTCTGGGCTTCAATAAAATTTCTGTTGTTAATGGAGCATACAAAATAACTTAAACAATAAATGTCATCTTGCACAAGGATTCCTGTTTAAACCATTATGAACCTTCTTTCTTTAAGCAGTGGCTTTCCATGCATTCCAAAGGCTGTCCATATGGTAGAACCTAAAGGTGATTTATCAGAAGGACACTTTTCAGAGTTGTGGTGCTATTTGGGTAAGCTGTTAAGTGAAACTTGGGTCCTGTGTTGAGCAGTCAGAGTTGGTTGGTTGTCCCATGTGTATATGTTATGTAGTAAGTCTTGAGCATTTTCCTGTTTAGAAAGCAGATGAAAATAGCCTTGAATGATCATGCAAGTGTTAACCATATGGATCTCATTTAAGCTGACCATATCATTGGAATTTCAAAAAGAGCGAGATGTCCAGTTAAGAGTGGTCAGGATGATGAAGAGCTTCAAGTTTATGCCATATGAGGAGCATAATAAGGAACTGAAAAATGTTTGGCGTGGAGAAGAGACTTGGGTTGGAGAGAGGGACATGACAGTGTTTGAGGAAATGTCATATGGAAGACACGTGTGCGCTACACATAGTAAACACAATAATTGCTTGGTGGCCATTGGCAAACTGACTGAAAGAGAGATTAGACTTATTCTGTTTGGTTCCAAAGGGAAGAACTATATGAACAGTGGACAGAAGTTGCAAAGAAGCCATTTTAAACTTGAAATCAGAAAAAATTTCCTGATGATTAGAACTATCCAAAAGTGGGAAGTATTGAGTTCCTCCCTGTGCCCCTACCCCACGGAAGTCTTTAAGCAAAGATTCCTTGGGTTAGATATGTGGTAGAGGTCATTTTTCAGGTGGGAGAGGTCTGTGTTGGGTTAGGTGGCCAACGAGGTCTCTTCCAATTCTGAAATGTTGTGATTTGTCAATTTTTGTAAATAAAAATAAAAACTCATCTCTGTTCCAGAAAGCCACTTTTGGTTGCTTGTATCATTTCCCTTTTGTACAGAACCAATCATGGTTGTAAGGTTTACAGAACTGGTCATTCAGTTACCTATTGACTCCATTACCTACTAAAGTGAGGATTATGCAGTGTAGTACAACTAAGATCTCCTTGCCATGAATCCCAATTAGCAGTCACTTCTGCCTATCTCTTCTGCATCTGAACCTTATTGTGTGTCATATTCTCTACTGAAATGAGCTCATCCTTCCTCTTTGCCAAATCAGAGCATACTTACCTGCAAAACTCCTCTTTTTTTTTTTTTTTGAGGGGCAATTGGGGTTAAGTGACTTGCCCAGGGTCACACAGCTAGTAAGTGTTAAGTGTCTGAGGCCGGATTTGAACTCAGGTACTTCTGAATCCAGGGCCGGTGCTCCATCCACTGCGCCATCTAGCTGCCCCCAAAACTCCTCTTAAAACTAAAATGAAATTGAATACCAAAACCTTTCTAGATAACAATTACTTTAGGGCTCTCATATTTTCCTAGTTCTGATTCTTTTTCTGCATACGACTGGAATTTAGCATATGCACTTATCTGATTTTATTTCCAGTGTAGGGTAGGTAACTCGATATCTCCTGTCTTTCTACTTTGGGAAGCATTTGTTTATATTTCATGTACAGTTTCCTACCCAGTTTCCCATTAGTAAATATCTGTCTCTTCCTAAGTCTCCTTTCTCTCAGGAACATCATCTTTCCGGTCACCCAGGTTCATAACTTTGTATTCTAGTCATCCATGACCCCTCATTCTCTTTCATCCTTTGCATCCAGCTATTGGCTAAATCTTTATCAATGCTCCGTCCACAACATCTCTGACATCTACCCTCCTTCTTTCCTCTCACATAACCACTACCATATTTCAAGCCCCACATCCACTATCTCCTATACTATTTCATTTACCTCCTAATTGGTCTCTCTCTTCCTCCAGTCTGCTCTCTAAGTCATCCTCCATACTTCTTCCAGTTGATATTTCTAAAGTGCAGCTCTGATGTAACATACTTCTCTCCCACCACATGCACTTGAGAAGCATCAGAAGCTACCTATTAACTCTTGAACAGATATTCTTAACTTTAGAATAGTGTCTAGCATACACTCAAAAAAATACCTGTTTCCTTCACTTTTTTTGTATAATAGACTTGTAACGATTGGAATGACGCCACCTGCTGGAAACTTACTGTAGAAGAGTTCCGCCCATGAAGCGAAGGTCTTTGAGGGCAAGACCAGGAGTCTTTTCTTTGGCATCAGGAAGTGACATTGGCTAGTGAGAGGAAGAAGGAAGGGACTAGCGCTCTGTCTCGTACTCTTTCCTCTGGACTCTGGTGGAGAGCGGAGCTAGAAATGTGCTCTCCCTTTAATAGATAGGGATCTAGGCCTTTCTCTCTCTCTTTACCAAATTCTTATTCTCCTTAATAAATGCTTAAAATTCTAACTCTTGCTAAAGCTTATAATTTATTGGTGACCACTCATAAGATATTTTAGACAGACTAGCTAGAATTTTAGCCCTTAACAGACTGCTTTTAGTAATCGGGTGAAGCTGTTGGACCCCTTTTCAGAGTAATATTCTTAAGATCATAAAATGAAATATGTAGGATTCCACAGGAGAACAAATATACTGAAATACAGTTAGAAAAATACTTTTTCGAAATTAAAATTTCACAGACCCCCAGGTTTAGAAATCTTGCATCTCAAGGGAAGAGTCTTCTATTTGGTATTTAAAGTCTTTCACAATCTTCCCCAACCTAGCTTTTGAGATTGATTCCCATGGTCTTTTCATGGCTACATTCTAGCCAAACTAGCCTATTTGCTGTTCCTTACACACAGTATTCTATCCCCTACCTTCATTCCTTCACCCATGCCTGTAACACACTCTGTCCTCATTTCTCCCTCTTAGAATCCCTATTTTTCATAAAGACTCAGTTCAGGTGCCATCTCCTGCAAGATACTTTTACTAATTTCCCAGTTGGTAGTGGTATCCACCTGCCTATTAGTTTAGCATTGAGGGTTACTACTAATTGCCTAAAAACTGGAGCAATGACTGTAAAAAAGCAAATGATTCTTCAAGGAGTAATCACAGCTTTTGATCAAAGGAGAGGGCTACATTCATATTGGGCAGGGTAAAGTAATCATTAGGTTATTCAAAAAAGCTGGAAAATGAGTAAGTAAAGGCCCATATGTTCAGCATAGCCAAGATGTTCTGCATGGGTCCAATAGGATAAACAAAATAATCCTCCAAAGAGATCTTCTAGCACTATGTATTTTCTAGGGAAAAGTGGGGTTTAGTGTCGATACACTTTAACAAACATTAGCAGCGTTAAGTGCTAAGCACTGTTCTGGTGCTGATGATACAAAGACAAAAATAAATCATCATTGATCTCCAAAACTACTATTTGTGGAATACAATATGTACATGGGTAAGGAAATACAAATTATATGTTATAGGTACGCAGAAATACTTATTCATTTCAAGAGGGGAAGGATGATGGTAAATGAGGGGAGCAAGAAAGGAAGTGACACTAACTATGCTTTCAAGAGAGCTAGACTCTCTGGGGAGGAGGTGTATTTTCAACCTGAGAGAGCTGTTGGACACAGATGGAAGATGGAGCATCACTGATGGACAGCTACTAGGTCTATTTGACTGCAATAGAGAGTATGGTATGGGAAATAATAGACCAAGTACCTCCTGCTGGGAAACATTTTCCCCCTCCCTCTCTAGCCTTTCTTGGGGTTCATTCACCAAATTGTAAAAACTTGGCAGCTTGGCTTTTCTCTGGTCTCTGTTCCCTACTTTGGAATTTATTTAAGTGATACCCTTCTATTTCCAGATGTCTAAAGTCTATGTTATGTGCCGAGTTCTTTTGTAAAGAGATAAAGTTTAATGAAATTAAGATTTAAAAAAAAAATACCCATTTTAAGCTGTTTCACTTCTCCTCACAAGACACATAATCTCCTTAGTCTGGGCACTTCACTGACCATCCCTCACTTATCATCTCTTCTGTGACTTCCTGGCCTTCCTTCAGGTCTCACCTAATATCCTACCTTCTGTAAGAAGCCTTTTCCAATCTCTCTTGTTGTTATTATTTTCCTTCTGAGTTAATCTTCATTTTATCTGGTATATATCTTATACACAGTTATTATGAATTTTTTGAGGGCAGGGAATTTTTTAACCTTTTTTTTTTTGGTATCCCCAGCACTTAGCATAGTATCTGGCATATAGTAGGAAATTAACACATGCTTATTGACTTTAGGAATGGGTAAGATGACATTAACTGATTTTTCTATGAAATCAAACACAACCTGTTGAACTTTTTCTTGTGCATTGTTATTTCCAACCTTTCTTTAATAATTAGCATTTAACCTAGTCTTATAAAGATGAATATTTAAGTTAGTCATATAACACAAATGATTTTTCTTTTTCTTTTAAGTATTCAGAACATGCATCATCAGGAAAATGGCCTAGTTATATGTATATAGTCCAGAAATTGAATACTACAATACTACATTGATTCCATTTGTCCATTGATGTCCATTCTGTCCATGATGCTCATTCTGTCCATTTATCTGATATTTGGGAGGGACATTTTTCCATTTTGGACTTTAGGCTTCCCAATGATTAAGGATGAGAATATAGATCTATATATGCATTATAATTTTTATTTTGCAATTTGTCCCTAACAGTGAATTTATCACTTATCTATCTAGGAAGAAAAAATGAAAATGCTTGCAGAGGAGCTCCAAAAACTTGCGCTTTAATAGAAAAATTTCCAGAAACAACAGGGTGCAGAAGAGGACAGGTATTTCTGACTTTTTTCAGTATTCCTGTAGACTGGAGGTAGCAAATAAATGATCTCCGATGATTTGAAAAGGATAGTTCAATTTCTTTGTTTCACTGAAAGCTGCTTTTATTTAATACTAGTTTTAATGGGCCAGAATTTCACATAGTTCACATAAAAATATGAGGCTGGAAAATATATTTCTCTATGACTTTTAGAAAATGTTAATTATTGGTTTTAATCACCTCAGAAATAAAGAGATAGAAAACCCAAGTCTCCCGAAATCTCTAATCCTAAATGACAAAAATATAGGTGTCACTTGAGATTGGCAATTCTTCAGCCACCTGACAAATATTTGAATGAAGAAGCCCTGATTAAAAGACTGTATCTTTTTCCCCCCTGCAGATCAAATATTCTGTCATGCACCCAGGTACTCATGTCTGGCCTCACACAGGGCCTACAAACTGTAGGCTAAGGATGCATCTGGGACTGGTGATACCCAAGGAAGGCTGCAAGATCCGTTGTGCCCAAGAGACCAAGTATGCCTTATTCCTTTACCTTCGTTCTCATTTAGGGGAATCTTGGTTTATTGTAGGAGAGCATTTTTATTTAATGAGTTCATGGTTTAAAATAATAACTTTTGGGGCAGCTAGGTGGCACAGTAGATAAAGCACTGGCCCTGGATTCAGGAGGACCTGAGTTCGAATCTGCCCTCAGACACTTGACACTTACTAGCTGTGTGACACTGGGCAAATCACTTAACCCTCATTGCCCTGGACTCCCACCAATAAAATAATAACTTTCAGTTGATCAAAGATTTAGAATTGTAAGGAACCTTGAACATCATTGAGTCTAACTCCCCCTCTCCCCATTTTACAGATCAGGCAACCAAAGCCCTGGGAGGTTAAACCACTTGTCCAGGATTACACAGCTAAATTTCTGACTTTTACATACTACTTTAAATCTGCAAAGTTCTTTACACAGACTTTCATTTGATCTTCCTAATTACTGGTGAGGTAGATACTTAGAGGTATCATCACACTCATTTTACATATGAAGAAACTTAGTGTGAGAGGAATTAAGTAACTTGCTTTCAGTCACACAGCTAAGTGTGTAACAGAATCCAAATCCAAAGCAGTCAATGTCTGCTGTGCCCCATTATTTTATGTATTAACGTATATGTAACTTAGACTAAAATTTCTTAAGCAGTTTCCTTTCTATTAAGCTTTCTGTAGTATAGTACAAAGTATCCTGGGGAAAGAATTAGTATACCTGGATTCTCCTCCAAGCTTTGCCAGCAGCTAACTTTGTGACCTGGGCCAACTCATGTCACCTCTCCTAGATGCTTCCACCTTATCTTTAAAATTGCAATATTGAAAGGGTTGGATTTTAGGGATTCAATGTCACACTTAATTATACACTAGCTTGTATTATTTTCTTTTGATTCATGTGTTTTTGTTTTTTCTCCTGTGCTAAATGATAAACTCCTTCTCTTCATCTTCTGTCCTACTTACAGCAAGCACCTACCACACAGTAGGTGGCCAGTAAATACCCATTGATTATATGGCAAGTAGAAATAACTGCTGCCCCAAATGTAGAATTTGAAAAATAATCCAATTGACTTTACATCCTTACAAGAGATAAGGGTTGTAAATTCCATTCCTAACTCTGCCACTCACACTGATTGTAACAATAAGCAAGAAATTTGTCCTCTTCATTACTCAGCTCCTGCTTTGTTAAAATTTGAATGTCATTGTTAACCCACTTCACTAGCTTATGAGGAGCTACTTGTAAAAAAAAAATAATTGGCAGAAATTTTACTTTGCAGATGATTAGAAAGCCATGTTAATGATCATTGTGCTTGCTAGCTATCCTTCTACATACTGTTATGTCGAAATACTAACATAGTCTCTTTTGGGTAAGGCCAGTAATAATCATCAGTGAGTATTATTGCCCCTCATCATCATTATTGTTCACTGTAAAGTAGTTTACAGTGATTAGGACTCCACTGTAGCATCATGTTGTGTTGGGTTATGCTTATTATTAAGGGCGATCCTTGCACACGCTTTATGATGAGGAAAACAGGCTATTTTGAGAGAGCATTGTCCAAAAAAGAAATCAAGTTCAGTGTAACATTTAGTGAGAGAGAACTGCAAGCTATCAGAATGAGTCAATATATATTTATCACTATCTGAGGATGGTAGAGAATGGTTTGAAATCTGGAAGTTTCTTGCTGTTTTTGTTGAAACGGGATTGGTGTCAAAATATACACACAGAGGAATCAGTCTTCCTTATTCTGTGTAATAGGAAGCAGTTTTTCAGAGCTCCTCAAAGGCCTAAACAGTGGGCAATTTGTAGCAATTTCTAGATTGGAGTTCTCAGGTAGTAATAATCTGATTGCTGTTTCTTCAAACGTGATAGGACTCCTGCAGGTTTATGGCTCATTTAAATATAACATTACCACAGTCCATACCACCGCAGATGTTAAGTGCATGTCCTTTATTGGCTGAGAAGCACATAAGTTTCTCAGTATTTTATTTCCATAAATAAAATAGTCTTTTTAAGTGTGTTTACCTGTTGAAATTGGCAGAAGATTGGAAACAGCAGCTGAGAGGCCTTTTTCTTCTTGGCTGGGGACTTCTATTCAAGTTCACAGAGTTGTCACCACCCGCTTGCTATATATTCTGGGTCATGTAAAATGATTTGGTGATCTCCAGTTTGGTCCCAATGAAGTGGAATCTGTTGATCCCCATACCACTAACACAGCTGTATTTAATTGTCACCTTCATTGACCATAGAAGCTGTGAAACCTAGTCTTGAATAATTCCAGAAAGGAAATCATCATTACATTTCTGTAAGAGGCTCCCTCCAAAACTATGATTGAAACATGTTAATAGAATGAGCTCCCTTGACTATTCAGTGTTTCTGCCTGTAGATATGTCATTCCAAAATGTCAGGCCAAGGTTATATATGGCTAGAAAGCAAAACTCTGCCATTATGTTACTGACAAAGCCAGGGAAAATTAAGAGAGAAAAATATTAATTTGTACTGGAATATAAATTTTACTGATGTCTTTTGGCTTAACATCACAGAAATTTCAATCCTCCCCTACACGTATACACACACACACACACACACACACACATACACACACACTCCAGATTAAGTGTTCCCATGTGACAAAAAAAACCAATAAAATAAAATTATCCTACACAGTGACTATCATATACAATGTTCTGTCCTGATACTCCCCTCCCTATCTCTTTACCATGATGAGGGAGGTATGTTTCATTAGATAAAAAAACTGTTTCCTTATGGTATTTTCATTAGCTTTCCAGTTTTTCAGAGTTTGACTTCTTTTTAGGGTGATCTTTTCATTACATTGTTGTAGTCATATGTATTATTATCTTGGTTCTGATTATTTCACTCTATCAATTCTTATAAATCCTCACATTAACTTCTTATTATATTGTATTCTATTTATTCATATGTCAGTTTTTTTCAGCCTTTGCCCAAACACAGAGTACTGCTTTGAATGTTTTGGTATATAGTGGACCTTTCTTTTTGTGTTTGACTTCCTTGGATTATATGCATTTTGTAGTTGTTTTAAATGGCATTTTGTTTGTATTATTATTATGTTAGTACTGTATAGAAATGCTCCTGATTGTTGTAAATCAAACTTGCTCAAACACTAATTAGTTTCTCATCATTGTCACCAGCAGATAATAAGTTTATCCCCCTCTTGCCAATGTTTATATCTTTGATTTTATTGTCATATTACTATAACTATTTCAGACAGATAAACAATTCTTTCAGCTCTGTGTTTTTCTGCTAATTTATCTTTTAGTTGGATTTATGCACTTCTGAGAGAGGGATGTTTGGGCCTCATGTTATTATTATAGTCCTCTATGTATCTTTTTTTTTTTTTTTAGTGAGGCAATTGGGGTTAAGTGACTTGCCCAGGGTCACACAGCTGGTAAGTGTTAAGTGTCTGAGGCCGGTTTTGAACTCAGGTACTCCTAACTCCAGGGCCGGTGCTCTATCCACTGGGCCATCTAGCTGCCCCTCTATGTATCTTTTTACATTTTCCCTAGCTTTTCTTGCAAGAACTTAGCCAACAGGCCATTTGGTGCATATATACTTAATGTTGGTTTTTGTTATTATTTTATTTATTTATTTAATATTTTTTATTTATTTTTTATTTTTTGCGGGGCAACCGGGGTTAAGTGACTTGCCCAGGGCCACACAGCTAGTTAGTGTTAAGTGTCTGAGGCCAGATTTGAACTCAGGTACTCCTGAATCCAGGCCCTGCGCTCTATCCACTGCGCCATCCAGCTGCCCCCTATACTTAATGTTGTTATTCCTTTCATCAGCTATAAAATTTCAAGCATAATGTAGTTGTGCTGTTTGTTTCAATTTCCTTTATACATTTTTATATTTATCTTTTCTGATATAATGAGTGTATCTTCTGCATTTGTAGGCTCACCTAAAATATTATACATTTTGTTCCTTGCTGTAATTTTTATTCTACACAATTTTATCAGTCCTGCTTTTCTAGACTCCAGGGCTCCTTGTGCAATTTTTTTTTCTAGTTTCTAGACTGATCTCTGGGACCTGGTTATCTAATGGTTAAAGGAGACTCATTCATAGTACAGGAGTCTGTTTCCAGTTCTACCACTGATTGACAGTGCATTTATAGACATTTCACACTCTTTGAGTTTCCTTTTTTCCCATAAAATGAGTAGAAAATACTTATTTGTTTTTAATCTATCCACAAAACATTATTTTTAAAAAATATTAACATCCTCTTTTTTTTTTCAAAGTTCCTTGAGTGACAGACTATTTAAGTACCTGGTATCATTACTCACTATTATTAATATCAGCACTAATCGTGCAACAAAATTTTTATTATTAAGTAGGTATTGCCAAAATTATTATTATTATTAATTATAATTATTATAATTTGATAAACAGCAGGGTTTTATAAAGGTACTTGATCTTGGGAGCAGATTTTCTGCAATCATTTTACAAACCAGAATAGATTTTTTTTTTTTCTTCAGCACATGAAATTCCAGATATAAGTTTTGGAAAAGCCCAAGTCATCCCTGGTGGGTTCAGAATCCTGCTTGAGACCTTGCATGAATTTGCTTCTATGAAAGCTGCTGGGAAGGGTTCCCAAGAAGACTTCTTTCCAGCGTGTTTCATGGGTTCTTTTATCCAAAGAGGCTCTTTCTATGTTATAATTTGAATGTTAACTTAATCATATCTGTTAAGCTTTTTTCACAAACTAAGTGGTCTGAAAAATTTTTATTTGCATTTCAATGATAGCCTTTGTTTTTAGCACAGAAGGGCTATAATAGACCTTTGACATCTTTATGATTCCTTTTGTTGTACAAAGACCTCTTGCTTTCCAAAGGCTGGTGATAGATGGGCCTTTGCTTTAACCTCTCCAGCCACTTCAGCCAAGCCTTTAGGTGAATTTTATTGTCTTGTGCTTTTATCTTTTAGTCTAGTAAGTGCTGCACTTTGAGGTATTTGCAAATCTGGCTCCATCTGATAATTGATGAAGATTTATTTATTTATTTGTTTTTAGTTTAAGCTTTTAAAAGGTATCCATGCCCAAAGTGAGGGAATTGAGTGCATGAGGCAATGTGAGAAGTTTACAAAGGGCAGGTACAAGTCAAATGGGACACATAGAGTGATGCATTTTTTATGGCCTTAAAAAAAATCAACCCCAAAATCATGTTGAGGGTCTATTTGAGTTGTTTTACTTTCCCTGGGGATGGAGGTGTGTATTCAGAAATAAATTCCCACATCAATGGTTTTCTCCTTTCCATATTTATGTTCAGTTTTTAGTCTTCCATTTGTCTTAATCCCTCTTGAATTAAGGGAGGAGTCCCTCCCTGCCAAATAAATAGGTAAACAAATAAATTTATAAGGAAAGAAAACTATCTATCTCATGGGCCATGTTTGATCCTCTTCAGTAGCCAAAAAGCAGGAGTCAGATGTCAGGACACCATTTCTCACCATAATTGCTTCCTTTTCATTTATTTTTTCCTCCCTCAATTTTTCTGCTTTTGATTGTCCTTATCTTTTTTCTTTTTTTGTTTCTCAAATTGGATTTTAAAAATTAATTACACAAGTGCAGAGTAGGGATAGACTTAAAATGGAAACTGATAGCAACATTTTTGTATATGGCTGATTTGTTTTGCTTAACTGTGCATATTTGTTGTGAAAGCTTTATTCTATTTTATTTTATTTTCATTAATTGGGGTAGGTGAGTGCGAAACAGAAAAAATGTTTGTTAACTAAATTTATTTATTTAAACAAAAAAAAGGTACAGGATAGGAGAAACAATCTGAATGATTTAGAGGTCTCCAATCAATGTTAACAGACAGAATGACAGCTTCCCAAAGAGCAAATTTAGTCCCAAGCTATAATAAAGGGAGGTAGTGTCCAGAAAGTGAAAAGTGATTTTCTCATTATTTTCCTCATTACTCCAACCACATCTTGATTATTATTTTCATTTTTGGATGCCATATTTCAGAAAGGATATTGCTAATTTGGGGCAACTAGGTGGCACAATGGATAGAGCTCCTGGCCTGGAGTCAGAATGACCTGAGTTCAAATCTGGTCTCAGACACTTACTAGCTATGTGACCCTGGGCGAATCACTCATGCCTCAGTTTCCTCATCTGTAAAATGAACTGGAGAAGAAAATGGCAAACCACTCCAGGATCTTTACCAAGAAAACCCCAAGGGGTCACAAAGAGTCCAACCTAAGTGAAATGACAGAATAACAACAACATTGCTAATCTGGAGGACCAGAACAGAGTTCTTTAAGATGAAATCAGGCCATAGGACAATCACTTGAAGGAATTTGGGATATTTAGTGCAGAGAAGAGAAAATTTGAAGAGGGAGAAAGGTTAGCTGTCTTGAAGTATTTGAATGGCCATGGAAGAAGGATTAGTGCATCTTTAGGAACAATGGATGGAAACTGCAGAGAGGCAGTTAAGGCTTGATATGTAAAACTGGCTAACAAAGCTATACAAAAGTTTAATGGATTATTTGAGGAGGTAAAGAATTCTCTTTTACTGCAGCCTTTCAAGTGGAAGTTGGATGAATATCTTTTGGGAGGTATTCTTGTTCAGATCCTGGTTAGACCACTGAGGACCCATCTAACCCAGAGGTTCTCTGGCTCTGACATTCTGGGGCAAAGTGCTACATTGTATGTGTTTTGAGAGGGGAGAGCAAGAGAGATGGGAAAGTTAAAAATGGAACTGTTAATAGTGGAAGGGCTAAAAGCCACTGTTTCCATTTTGATTCCAGCCCTCCTTAACAGTTTATTTTAAAGA
The DNA here is from genome assembly GCF_019393635.1 of Dromiciops gliroides. Classification (NCBI taxonomy): domain Eukaryota; kingdom Metazoa; phylum Chordata; class Mammalia; order Microbiotheria; family Microbiotheriidae; genus Dromiciops; species Dromiciops gliroides. The sequence goes on along the minus strand of NC_057861.1, from coordinate 271,469,178 downwards.
AAACACCCCTCTTCCCACCCCCAAAATTCCCTCAGGTCTACACTTGACAATATCTACCTATTTACTACTTATAGACAATGAATAGCATAATATGGGCCAAGACTGTGGCCCTACATTATTTTTGTAAATTTTGGTGGGAAATGTGAGACTGAACAAGGAGACTGGATCCGAGTTTGTGGTCTAATGGTATACAAAGTGAGGTTGGTGGAAACAAATAGCTTTCTAACTGTTCAGTGACTAGCCAGCCTTAGTTTCTGAATGAAATTTAAAGGGAAAATAAGTTTGGAAAGCAAAACCAAGTCCATTCTTAACCTAGTTAAGCTATGTATTATAATAATAGGAATGCCGTCTAAGGATTCATTGTAATATTGTAGAAAGAACACTAAACTGATACTTAGGTGACCTGGGTTCTGGTGTTTTCTTTGTCATTAATTATTATCATCACTGTATGCAGTCTGTTCAACGCCGAACAAATACATTACCATCCCTGATCTTAGTTACTCAACTTAAAATTAGGGTGTTGAATTAGACAATACCCAAGACCCTTTCCAATTCCAAATTTCCATGATTCTCCTTCCTCCCATCTCTTCTTTTATAACCCTACTTCTCTAAGTTAGGATGACCAGGCATTGCTTAGTCTGCCAAGTGATATTGAAATAAGAAAAAAAGTTTTTTCTTGGGTCTTTTAAGAATTACATGCCCTTTCATTTCTCCTGGATGGCCTTCTCTTTCTTTCTTCAGGGCCATCCAGTAAGCGCTGATAACACCCCTGCTATTTGTGAGCCAGTGTGGTGCCCAGCACCAAGACAAAACATGTCTCCATCTATCCCTGCCCTCAAGTAACTTAAATTCTGCTACAGTTGACCTCGATTTTAGCTTTGTTTTTAAATAGTTTTGGATTTCATTTGGATTTGGATTGCATGAAAAATTGTTTGAATAAGTTATGATAGCCATTTTCTTGTAGGTTTACTTGCTGCCCTCAAGGAGTGTACAAAATATTTAATTTATCAGTTACTTTGAAAAAGTTATTTTCAAATGTATTGTGTGCTATAACACATTGTGTGCCATAACATAATTTTAGCACTTTGCTGTACGTGTTCTTAATCTTGTGCCTTAAAATATGGATATCTTTTGATTGAATAACCCGAAGCCCAGTCGGTATTTTCTTTCTTTCTCTTTCTTTCTTTCTTTCTTTCTTTCTTTCATTGGGGCAGTGAGGGTTAAGTGACTTGCCCAGGGTCACACAGCTAGTAAGTATCAAGTGTCTGAGAGCGGATTTGAACTCAGGTCCTCCTGAATCCAGGACCTGTACTTTATCCACTGCACCATCTAGCTACCCCCCAGTCAGCATTTTCTAACTGATATTTTGCATTTTTAACAATGGGCTTTTATTTAAGTAGAATATGTACGGTATAATAAACTAACTTTCATAATGAAATTTGGTTTTAGAAAATCAAGCCTTTTTGAAAAATATGCAGTTTAACTAGAGGCCAATTTTGTGTTTTATATTTGTATCCTTACCACTAAACACAGTGCCTTTGACTTAGAAAGGCCAAAATTCTGTTCTGTTTTGGGTTTAGATTATGTTATACAATGAAGAGAGAATATGCTGTTACAGAAAGAATGAAAAGATGGATTTGAAGTAACAGGGTCCTGAATTAGAATCCTAGCTCTGCTATTTATTATCCATATGACTTTGAGCAAGCCAATTCACCTATGTGGGCCTCAGTTTCCTCAACTGTAAAACAAAAGGGTTGGACTAAATGACTTCTGAGGTCCAGCTCTAAATCTGTCATCTTTTCACTTTAAATTTTTAAAAATGTTTTTTCTACCACAACCTGAAGAGTCATCTGTATTTTATATATGGGGAAACTGAGACTGAGGAGGTTAATTAAGTCCATGGTCACATAGCTAGTAAGGATCTCAATCCCAAGTCTCCTAATTACAAATACTATGATCTTTCAATATCAAGCCAATTTTCCCTACTCTTCTCACCTCCATATACTTCTTGATTATATTTTATTTAGGTTAACATTAAAATATTTTGTATTTCTTTTTGTTTTTGTAGGGCAATAAGGGTTAAGTGACTTGCCCAGGGTCACACAGCTAGTAAGTGTCAAGTGTCTGAGGCCGGATTTGAACTCAGGTCCTCCTGAATCCAGGGCCAGTGCTTTATCTACTGTGCCATCTAGCTGCCCCATATTTTGTATTTCTTAAACATATGTCTATCAGTTGCTGATAGGGAGACACGCCAATAATGAATGGCATTGGTTTTTAAAATCTCCTATGTGGATGACATTAGCACAAAGAACAAAAGTTTCTAAATGTGTGTATATTCTGAACACAAAACAGTAGCAAGGAAACACCTGGTCTTACTGTTGCTGTGTTTTGGTAAAAAATAATAATCTTTTTAATGCCTCCTTTTTTGAACAGTGGTACTTTTCCCAAATAGAATAACATGACGTGGCTGTTCCTTGAAAAGGATAATCCTTTGCCTATGAAAAGCCAGGAAGGATGCCAGGGAGCTTTCACAAAAAGTCATCAGTCGTGTGATTATTCATAGGAAAACTATGCACTTTATGGAGAGCTGGTGGCCAATTCTTAACCCTTTGCTGACTAAACTGTCTGATAGAAGAGATTTTAAAAAAATGTTTCCAAGATATGTCATAGCCTCAGTACACTTTCAGCTCCATTCCATTTCTTCATCTATAATACTGAACAATAAGAATTCATGTTTATAATGAAGAACCACTGAATCTTGTAATGCCATTTGAGTCATCAAAGATATTATTAAATCATGCTTTTGATATCAAAATTCATTTTCAGAAATACATAAGAGCTTTGGTAAGCTAGCATTCACCCCAGATACCTGAACCTTAGATGACTGTAATAGAAAATGCCTTGTTTTTCTCTTACAGGATTTGGGAAGAGGGGAAAGTGCTCATCTTTGATGACTCCTTTGAACATGAGGTGTGGCAGGATGCAACTTCCCTGCGCCTGATCTTCATTGTGGATGTATGGCACCCAGAGCTGACCCCTCAGCAGAGGCGAAGTCTGCCTGCAATTTAACCCATATTGCAGGCTCAGAACACAAATGAGCAAGTCTCCTAATGTCTGTTTTATCTGCGTGGATGTGTAGACAGAGCCATAAATGCTGAAGTTCCTAATGCCTCTACTTGAATTGCAGCCTGAAAAATGCTAGCCTGCTCAGGTTTAGAAGATGCTGAAGGAATGGTTTGTCCAGTCCAGATCATTTAGAAATTGTCCTTCTCTGTTCCATGCTGCTCTGACGCTGACATTTAAAGTGAAAACATGAGACCTTCTATCTTCCCAGCCAAAGATTTTGCCCCTAGAATAGGTTTGTCAGTGTTTGTTGTTAGGAAATGTAGATAATGTGAGTGGATGGTTATCATTTTGTAATTTTTAAATGTAATTGTATTTTTCTATTAAGCTAGTCATAGAACATTTATTTTTATGAACCACTACGTTCTTTTCCTTTTTCTATCTTTTTTTTTTTTTATAAGCTGTGTAATGGCTTTACTTCTAGCTGTTTAGTGTTGTTATCTTTGGGTACTCTTTATCAAGGCAAGTTTTCCTCTGCTATTGTAATTCTTTTTTAGTATAAAGAAACTGGTATGAGAGAGAAAATATTATGTCCATACTGTGATGGACAGGAAAAAAGTAGAAAGCAGTAGCTCTGTCTAAAAAACCATGAAAATACCTTCCCTTTTTATCAGTTTAATTTTTCTTCTACCTGGAGGCCTGATATCAGACTAGCAACTCATTTGTGTTGATAAGAGACAAACTGAGTAAGTTGTTTATTTCTCTGAAGAAAAGTTTTGTCATTGAAAAATCGTGTGTAATACTTTAAAAATTGATCCCTGTAAGGTCACATTTAACTCTCATATAAGCCAGGAATTAGATTTTTTTTAAGAAAAAAAAAATTTCTACTAAAATTTTCCATTTCCCAAGATTAGGCAGGTGCTTGACAGGGGAATGAATCTAGGCCCTGTGGATCTTGACACCTTTAGCAGTCAGGGTCCAAGCCCTCCCTTATCTTTACACAGTATTAATCCTCTAGTACTTCAGAGGATTCCTACTATATTTTTCATGGATAAATTTTTGATAGTGTTATTCAGGATGACAGACTATAAAGGGTAATTACTGCAAATGGGAAAGTGCTAGGATCTTTGTTGAATATCGGGGTATTGTAAGAAATCATTTCTTCTTTAAAACAATTGGAAACACTCTTCCTACTGTCTTGCCTTAGTACAGAATTACTATATAAAATGAAAAGGAATGCCTTAAAATAAGTGTCAGGTTTGCATGGGTGAATTTTTTAGTAACACATATTACAAAGAAATAACAGTTAAAAGAATCATCTCCATAGATAATCAAATCACTACATAAGGTTTTAATGAAATAAAACATTTTGATTAAAAAAAAAGTAAAAGTGAAATGCACCCTTTGAAAGGTGTGCAATGTGATTTCTCTATTAAAAATGTGACGATAATCATGCACTGAATATCACTTAATGGGCCAAAATGAACAAAAATATTTATTAAATGTCACATTCGTACCATATTTTTTTTCTTATAAACGTTGAGTGCTTGGAGTCCTGGTGAAAAGTTAGCTAGCATACATAGCCCTTTCATTCTAGGAATGCTTGAGGCAGCTTCTGGCTCCTTCTCTAGCTGTCTTCCAATATTGAAACTACTTGTATTTCTTCTATCTCAAGAGCACAGATTCTACTGGAAGGGCACTAGGGAGTTTTTATCCCTTTTCCTTGAAATGAGCCCCAACTAGAATGTACAGGTTGACAATACTGTATGGGGAACTTACTTGGTGGTTCCTGTGTAGTTGCTTCCATTTCTAAACCAGGTATTTTGTGGGGTTTTTTTTAGGGGGAAGGGGAATAGGAATAGCACGTTACAGGTGTGGAGTAAATCAGTACCTTCAAAACAACAACCAATATCAAGAAGAAAAAACAGAAAGAAAAAAGTCATTTTTGTCCTTCAATATTTATTTAACAAGAGGAAGTGACTCAACAGAGAAGGACAGTACAATCCAATGCTCATGTAATAGTAACTAACATTCATGTCAATTCTTGTTGAATTTGGTTCCTGTTTGTAAATCTATTGCATACATGTACAGAAAATTCAAATGAGAGAATGCACATGGGAACGTTCATCTTACATTCATGTCATGAGATTTGGAGAGAAACAGATTTACAAGCTAACTCATGTTAACTTAGGTCACTATGGTAGGTAGAGTGTTTTAAATCAGGTCACTAAATCAGGACGTTGAGACTGCCAGCTTAATGGGCAGATGTAGCACTAATTGGCTTCAATGACATTTTAAAAACTCGGATCCAACAATTGTCACATATATAAACCCAAGCTATTAAAATGGCTCCCTGATTTGCTTTTATTTCTTCTTCATCTCTCTATATAATTGTATTAAAAAGTCATTGGGTCACAGTATAGATGAAGATATTTCAGCATGTGATTAGGAGTGACTGCCCAAAAGGAACTGGTTTTATTTACACACCTCTGCGTTGGCAGAGTGGCTATATTTTAATTTCATTTTCTACTTCGTCATTTTTTCCCAAAAATAAAAATAGTAACCGGCATTTATATAGTGCTTTATAAATTTTCCAAAGCGCTTCACATGTTATTTTATTTGAATCTATCAACAACCCTGCGAGGTAGGTTCAGCAGGTGTTTCTAGCCCCATTTTACACATGAGGAAACCAAGGCTCAGAAAGATAAGTTGACTTGCCCAAGGTCACACAGCTAGTAATTGTCAGAGGTGGTAGGATTTGAACCCAGTTTTCGAGGTTTTTACAAGATTGGGCCAGAACACATAAACAATATCCATTTCTGTTATTCTGCACCAGTAGCAATGGCTGGTATGCTACAAATGCAAACATTAATACTTTTGGATTATTTTTTCCAGAAAAGAAGTAAAGTAGTAAACACTAATTCCACTTGCAAATGACCATGACTTATTGAATGATGTCTTCCCTATGATTTGCTCAGCTTAAAACTTTAGCCTCCTAAGTGTTTCCATTTACAATATCACCATACTGCCCATCATTAACTGAAATACCTTCTTTTTGACACATGATGCCAAGTAATGGTACAAATAAATAGATGAATGTCTTTATGGAGCAGGTGGCCAAAGAGAAAAAAGATGCCTAAAATTGTAAAA